>NC_134531.1:32350681-32659318 GCF_050624435.1 Tenrec ecaudatus | reverse complement strand
GCCAAAAGGTTCACTCTGGCCCATCTTGTGTTTTTATAAATAAAGTTTCATTAAAACAAGACAAGCCTGTATGTTTACATGCTGTCTGTGGCTGCTTTTGATTCATAACAATAAGAAGACTAATTGAGACAGGCACTCTTTGGCCTGAAACACCTAAAATATTTACTACCTGGCCTTTACGGCAGGGGCAGAAGGGAATTGGAATGTCACGTCCTGTCATAGAGTGTTATGCAGAGTAAATGAACTGCTGTAAAGCGAAGTCTTAGAAAAGTATTACGTAAACAGTAGACCTCAAACAAACTTGGCTCCAATTATTTGTATGCTTCCATGTCACTGTCTGTCTGCCAGTTTGTCTTACGGTGATGGGTATGCATTACTGTGATGCTGGAAGGAAGGACACTAATATCTAACAGTCCAGCAGGGTAACCCATGGTGGTCTCGTTTCAGCGCCACTTCCAGACTAGTACAGATGGGGTTCATATCTAAGGGGTTAGCCCCTGAAGGCCTTAGGAGTCACAGGAGAACATTGACTGATGCAGTGTTGGAAGATGAGCCCTGCAGGTTAGACGGCACCCAGCCACGACAACACTGGACCTAGACACAGTGTGCACGGTCTCCTTTTTCAAACAAATGAGAAGGGAGGCTTGTTTGAGCCCGAGCTGCTCTGTGACATGCTACATCACCAAATTTGACTCCGTTTGTTTTTCAAACTCTATCTTTAAAAAGGTGTTCATTCGGTCAGCCCATTTGGACCTTCGTACTTCCCACAGTATCAGTGGCAATAGCAGGGACAATTCAGGGATCTTGCTGATGTTTCTGAGTGGTTTTCTCACGTCTGAGGAGGAGGCGGCTGCCACCCCCGACCGTGTGTGCTCTGGGAGTGACTGTTGCTGGAGGACTGGCTGTGGTGGAGCCAGCATGTTGGCCATGGCGCCCAGGCCAGGGCTGGTGTGCTGGGCAAAACCACAGGTGGTGCTGACATGCCTACAAAGCATGGGTTCGAAATCCTACCAGCATGGCGCTCACTTTGCTGAGAATTTCTATCATTTATAATATCTGACTCTGTTAATCCTGTATCTGAATTGTCTGGTTTTGCTGGAATCTGGTGGGAAAATGTGTAAAAGTTTCCACAGCATTTAAAATACCCAAAAGAGTTCACCCCCTTCCACCACTTTAAGGATACTTTGGATGGTTCCAGTTATGTAATAAAAGAAATGCCTAGCTCTGCCTTTTTCTATCAATCTGCTCGCTCACACCTGTGTCTGACTTTCCCCTGGTGAGATGGTGCATAAGGCAGGATTTCCTAGAGAAAAAAGCAGTGACACTCGTATGTGTACAAGTCTACGGGCTGCTCCCAGGGGACGCTGTGGATTTGCATCCTGCACGTTGCCTGGGAGCTTGCTAGAAAGGCAATGAGTGCCTACACTCCAGATGTCATGGATCAGAATCTCTGAGGGTGGGCGGTGGGCGGGAACCTGTGCTTTTCCAGGCTCTCCAAAAGACTGTGCTGCCCAGCAACGTTTGACAAGCACTGGTCGAAGGGTATCCATGTCTTGGCGAAACAGGAATTGTCTGGGAAGCTTTCAAGAAGGACCATGTCCTGATTCTCAGATGTTCTGATTTAAATGGGCTGAAGTTGGAACCTGGGCTTCAGTATGTTTCCATGTTCCACGGGAGACTCTAATGTGCAGTCAAGGTTTGAGTGAGTGGGCATTCATTGGTTGTATTGATTTCAAATATTGTTTCTTCCCTGGTGATTTTAATGTGTAGCCAGAATTGAGAAGCACTGATCAAAATGGCTCCCTGCTTTGATCTTGGGAAGGCAGTGTGGTGTAATGGGTTGTGCATGGCATGGCTAATCTAGAGGCCAAGTCCACTCTGAATGGGAGCGATAAGATGGTTTGCTTCATCAAGATGTACAGCTATGGAAATGCTCTAGGGGCAGTTTTACTCTGCCCTGAGCCCGGGGGCAGAGAGGTTACATGTTGGGCTTCTAGCCACCCGGTCAGCAATTCGAAACCATTCGCCGTTCCTCTGGGGAAAGCTGGGGCTTCTACTCCTGTAAAGATTTACAGTCTTGGAAACTCACAGAGGCAGTTCCACCCTATCCTCAGGTCACTATGAGTTAGCATGGACTCTGACTCGATGGCTGGGAGTTTGGTTTGGGTTTTGCTATAAGGTTGCTGTGAATCAGAATAGACTGGACAGCCTTGTGTGGTGTTGCAAGGGGTCCCGGCTAACATTTCAGCAGCTAACCAGAAAAATCAATGGTTCAAACACCCAGATGCTCCTGTGGGACACCAGGAGAAAGATGATGTAGCAGCCAGCTTTGGTAAAGATTTCCAGTCCTGGAAGCCCTACGGGGGATGGGGGTGGGGCAGAGGGGCAGTTCTGCTCTGTCGACTTCTGTAGATCTCAGGGGGTCAGAGTCAACTGGGGTCAACAGGCTTGGTTTCTGGGGCTTTGATCTTGTGCTTTCTGGGGGAAATTGCATACTCTTTAGAGTTATCCTAGGTTTGGAAATAGAATCCTGGGGATTTATATCTCTATCAAAAGGTTGCCCGAACCATGGAGGACCACTATGTAGGCGTTTACAGATACAGATATTAGATTCGCGCTGAGGACAGCACAACGAAACACGGATCCACAAATGGACTTCCATGTGGCCAAAACGATGGAGAGTGTTTAGACTGAAATCACGGAATCATGAGGCCAGAAGAAACAATCCATTGGGACTCTTTTGGAGCCTTGCGCACATCATGGGGCAGTTGGTGGATGATTGTAAAAAGACACCGGAATCCAAATGAGCTAATCAACTTTCTGTGCACAGCCTGGCTGGCCTCCGGTTGATTTACGGAAGTGTCGTCAGTGGACAGATTCAGCGTAGAGTAGTTCCAGGTGAAGGGATGGCCGGCGCCTTTGGATCTGACTTCTGCTGACACGTCTGACTTCAGAACTCGAGCGTACTCACTTTTCCTTCCACGCATGCTCAACCTCACAGGACTGGACACTTACAATGTACTCACTCTGGGCCGCACCCCACGTCCAGGGATAGAGGTAACATTGCATAGTCCTCCTCAGGACAGAAACCCTTTAGGGCAATTCCACTCTGTCCTATTATAGGATCTATGAGTTGCACTTTCTTTGATGGCAATCATTTCCCGCTCCCTCCCCACTCCAAGATTTCCTGAACATTGAAAATTGGAGTCTGTTTCTTCTGGACAACTAGAGTTTAGCTGGTACCCCATTCTGAGTTCTGTAATAGAGATATTCTGCTCGGAGCCCAGAGAGTTATCATAGCATTTCGGTGAGGTGGTTTTTGGGTTTGCGGTTGCTGGGACACTACAGGTTTAGTCCCACGTGATAATTTTTTTGGTTAGTTTTTCAGTTGGAATTTCTGCACTGGGAGGATCATGCACAATGTTAACAGACACATTCATGCACCGTGCAGCTTTAGGGTTCTGATTTCTCAGGGAGTGTCACCAAGGACCAGTTTGGGCAGCCACCTTGAGAGTGATTCAGTGCATTTCTCTCTGAATCAGTGAAGAAATCTCTTTTCATCCCTGTAATTGGCAGGCAATATGGCAGGCCACTGGCTGGACTCTTAAGAACCAGAGTTCCGATGGTGAGAGCTGGATGCGGGACCCAGAGGGAAGAAACAGTAAGAGGAGTGTTGTCTTATTCAGGGCTGTGACCCACCAGATTCTCTTTATATCAAGTCAGGGCTGATTACATCAGGCCACATCAAGGAGGGAAGATGATAGCTCAGGCACATTGGCACACCGAATCCCTCCTATGCAAGCCGTGACCTTTTTCCATATTAACTGAGATTGGTGAGATGACTTCACCCAGGGGCTCCTTAGAACAAAGGCCCGGACAACCACTTCTGAAAGGCGAAACCTTGTGCTCAGTCCGACTCCGACGCAACAGCCACTGGTGTGGTTTCTTCTTTAGCTTTTCTTAGAGGTTTTTCAAAAGCTAAACTTTTATTTTGTTATAATTGTCCATTGGTACGCAACTGTGAACAGACGCAAAATGGTTTATCCAGTTTCCCGTAGTTGACTGGCAAAATTACAGTATAGTATCACATTCAGGATATTGAGGAATGGGTACAGTCAAGAGAAGAACATTTCTCACAAGGAAGAGACGAACCAGTCAGGGTGCAGTGTAGCCCTGGCGAAACACACAACTTTCCTCTAGTTATTTTTAATGCCCTCCCCCCACCCACTATCATGACCCTAATTCTATCTCACAAATCTGGCTAGACCAGAGCATGTACACTGCTCACCACACAGGGAATCCAGGACAGATAACGCCCCTCAGAACCAATAAGAAGGGGAAGGGGGTGGAGGGAGAAGAAAGGGGAACAGATCACAATGATCTGCATATAACTCTCTCCCAGGGGGTCAGACAAAAGAAAAATGGGTGAAGGGAGACAGTGGTCAGTGTAAGACATGAAAAAAAGAGGTAAATTATCAAGGGTTCATGAGGGAGGAAGGAAGGGTGGGGGAGGAGGAAAAATGAACTGATACCAAGGGCTCAAGTTGAAAGCAAATGTTTTGAAAATGATGATGACAACCAGTGTACAAATGTGTCTGACACAATGGATGGATGTATGGATTGTGCTAAGAGCTGTACGAGCCCCCAATAAAATGATTTTTAAAATAGGAAGAAGAAGAAGAAAGAACATTTCCACATTTCAATCCGCTGCTGTTCTTTGGTGCCGGGTCGTCAACTCCACCTCATTGCATGCCTGCCTTGCAACAGAGGGAAGAGTGCCTGGTCCCGCTCCACCTCCACGAATGCTAGGTTGGAACTCTTTGTTGAAGCCATTTTTCCCAAGGTCTCCCCCCTTTTCACTGTCCCTCTAATTGACCAAGCATGATGTCCTGCTGCAGGGACGGGTTCCTCCTGATGACACGTCCAACCTACATGAGATGAAGTCGTGCCACGGAACCTGGACTGTGCTTCCTCTGACAGACCACAGTGCCTCAGTTCCTTGGTCTTCCTTTTTTATTGTCCAGATTTGCACGAGTCTGGGGCGACTGAGGGGTTAGGCCAGCTGCATCTCAGTCTTCAAAGTAACAGCTTAGCTTTTTAACGCTTTACACTTTTTGACACCCCCTCCTTAGCCCCAGGCAGCCACTCATCTGTTCTCCACATTTACAGCGCATTTATTCCAAGAATGCTATATGAGTGGAATCATATGGCATTCAACTTTTAGAGAGCCCCCCCCCCTCCCTCTCAGCCTGATTCTTCACAGATTTAACCAGGTTATTGCCTGTAACAATAGTGAACCCCTTTGTATAGTTGAGGAGATCCTTGGTTAAACAGTCATTAGACTGTCCCCTGACTTGTCCTTTGACCTCCGCGGAAGCTTTTGTTGGGATGCTTTGTCTGTGTCTGTTGAAGTTTCTGAGTTGCTCCCAGTCTGGAAAAGATGAAGCAAAACCAAGCCACACCCAAGGCTGTCAGCAGAGCGTCGTTTCTCATGAGGTTTCTAGCTGCGCTGCCTTCTCTCTGAGTCTTCACTCGTGGCCTCTTCATGTTGGGGTCTGTGTAATGTCCAGGGCTTTTAGTCAGTAAGCTGGAATAGGAATTGAACCCATCTTCTCAGTCATGGAAGTCCAGAACAGCGTTTGTCTATACAACACATGTGTTTGGAGAATTGTGGGCGAAGTTTTCCTGTATCTGCTTAATTTGAAAGTTTGGGATTTTTTCTGTATTGTATGTTTTTATTAGGTGTTGTTGAACTGATTTTGCTCAAAGCAATCCATGTGACAGAGGAGAATTATCCCATAACATTTTCTGCACTGTAATCTTCAGAGGAGCAAGTCTCTCTCCTGTGGATACATAGGGCAGATTTGAAACACCAATCTTTTTTTTTTTTAACATTTTATTGGGGCTCATACAACTCTTATCACAATCCATACATGTACATACATCAATTGTATAAAGCACATCTGTACATTCTTTTCCCTAATCATTTTCTTTTTTTTCTCTTCTTTTCTTTTTTTACATTTTATTAGGGGCTCATACAACTCTTATCACAATCCATACATATACATACATCAATGGTATAAAGCACATCCGCACATTCCCTGCCCCAATCATTCTCAAAGCATTTGCTCTCCACTTAAGCCCTTTGCATCAGGTCCTCTTCCCCCCCCTTCCCACTCCCCCCACCCTCATGTGCCCTTGGTATTTTATACATTGCTATTTTGTCATATCTTGCCCTATCCGGAGGAAACACCAATCTTTCAGTTAGCAGCCACCCCTCCCCCCACACACACGCACGAGGATCAACAAAAAAAATCAAAATGAGAAGCTATTGTTTTTCACCAATTCCTCCATCTATGTCAATACATTTCTTACTGTGGTGTTCCCATCTCTAACCCATCCCTGACAAATTCTCCACTCTTTGATTTATACCACATCAAAAATGTTTGGGCAGCCACCAGGGACTCGGATTGCATTCTTGTAAAATGTTCTTTGAGTTTTAAGAACCAAAAGAAGCCTTAGGGGACAAGATCCAGGTAATCAAATGGATGGGGTAAAGTTTCCCAACAAAACTCACCTGGGCCAACCCTCACTACCCTCACAGTGTGAGGCGTCTTGATTCCCAAACTAGTGAAATTGCTGTGGATGAAGAACATACAAAGTACCCACAGAGCTGGCTCTATCTCTCTTGTATAGTTTACCTGGTTCACAGTAAATCCATTGTTTTATACTGAAAATCACCTCCAACAACCACAGAAGTCAGTGTTGTTGTTGCTCTTTCAACCTTAGGACATGTCAAACAGGATTCCCACTTTATCAGTTTTTCAAAGGCTCTCATTAATATTTTTTAGTCAATGGAGGCATTTTAAAAAGGGTTAGATTTTTTTGAATTCTGGTCTCTAAGCTCCTTACACATATGGTTTATGCTTGATGAAAAATAGAAGAAATATTAATCCGTGAATGTTTAGGGGGAGACTCTGGATACCTAGTTATCAGTCTCTGTGATGGAAACAGAAATGAAATTCAAAACAGAGTCTCTGTGGGAGACATGCACATACAAAAGGAGTAATATCCCAGTGTTGCATGTGTAACCAATCCATTTACCTTGTAAAACACAGAATACATCTGGCCTCTCCCCCCATGGTCACCGAGGATCATTCTTTATTCCTTTTCCTGAACTATCCTTGGACCCCTGGATGGAACCAAACTGGCTATGATTTTAAAAACAGACAACCACAGGTGTTTATGAGGCTGCAGAGAAATCGGTGGCGGGAATGCAAAATGCTGTCGCCATTGTAGAAAGGGCTTTAGCATTTCCTCATAAAGTTAAACAAAACTACCCTATGGCACAGCCATGTCTATTGTCACTGCATTCATCATAGCCAAGAGGTAGAAGCAGTCTAAATGTCCATCCACGACCGAGTGGACAAGTAAAATGTGGTCTATACCTACGGGTTCATGTGCATACTCTAGGGCGATTGACTACTCAGCCATCCAAAGAAGTACAGCCAGCATGCTCCTTCGAACTGAGAGTCGTGAGACTTCATCTCACATACTTTGGACATGATACAGGAGCGACCCATCCCTGAGAAAGGACACCTGGCTTGGTAAAGGAGAGACAAAGGAGAGATTGACCTAGTCGCAGCCACAATGTGTGCGAGCATCAGCACCATTGTGGGGATGGTGCAGGACTCGGCACTGTTTCATGTTCTTTTATACTTGCAGCTACTGCGAGCTGGAACGGATTTGATGGTGGCTTACGACAACAACAAGTCAAGAGAAATGAAGTCCTGATGTGTGCTACCACATGTGTGAGACATAGAACCATGCTAAGTGAAATAAATCAGTCCTGGAAGGACAATGCAGTGTTGTAAAGCGTTACTTTGAGGACTAAGGTGTACGTGACCCAAGCCATGGTATTTTCAATCGCCTCGTATGCATGTGAACGTCCGACATGGAATATGGAAGGGGGAAGAAGCACTGATGCATTGGAATGATGGTGCTGGTGAAGACTGTTGACAGTACCAGGGACTGCCAAAGGAACAACAGATCTGTCTCGGAAGAAGTACGGCCAGAGTGCTCCTTAGAGGCAAGGACAGCAGGATGTTGCTTCTTGTGCTTTGGACATGTTGTCAGGAGAGTCCAGTCCCTGGAGAAGGATGTGATTCTTGGCAAACCAGAGGGGCAGAGAAGGCCCTTGACAAGATGGGTTGACCCCGTGGCTGCCATGATGAACTGAGACACCTGAACAGGGGCAGCAAGGTGCACTAAATGATGATGAACACCTGTCAGGACAAAGGACAGCTATGAGTCAGAGCTGACCCAAGCCACCTAACAAGAAGGGCACATATTGTGCTTCTACTTACGTGAAATGCCTATGAGATAATTGTGAAGAGATGTTCATTAGTGGGCACTCGGGGGAAAACCTGGAAATGAATAATCACGCTAGCTGAATATGACAGAGCTAATTAATATCACTGGAGTGTACCTGTGAAGAAGTTTGAGATGGTAAATGGTTTCTTACCTATCTATTACCACACTCTCAGCACCCCTGCACCCAAGGGAAGAGCATGCTGCTTTTCCAAGGGCAGGTTCTCCAGTTCTTTCCTGCCCACCTACAATCCACCATGCCCATGCCAGGAATTGGCAAAACCAACCTGAAAGCTTGAAAAGTCAGCAGAAAGTAAAAAGGGAGAGAGGGGGAAAATCACTCATGTTTATGAGCCTGCAACACAAAGCTCTGATAGTGAGATGAGGAATTTCCCATCAGGCAAAGTTTCCATCGCCAAGTTCTGGGTCTGAGTAATCAAGATCTTACCAGGCAAGCCCTAAAGGTCAGGAGTCAGAGTGAATTCCTCAGCCCAGGAGCAGAGTTAGGGGATAAACAGAGGATCACTTCCCACTCCCTTTGGTGAAGAGCAGCAAATGCTGACACAGGCAGCCTGCAACCCCAACGAGTGTTTCCTGCAAACGAGGCCCCAACCTCCAGACCCGGCCGACAGCAAGAAGCAGCACAAGGCTGCTTTCCTACACAGCCTCGCCGGTGGATTCCATTCCCCGGCTTCATCAGCCCAGTCTCCCGCCCAAGTCCAAGAGCAAGAGAGCAGGCAGGGCTGCCTTCTCTCAGAGTGTGGGGCAGGGACAAACTAGCCAGCACATCTGGAACTCTGGGCAGGTGTTAGAGGAACTGCGCTTGAGAAAGTGAGCCGTGGTGGGAATTCTCCGGGCTAGAATTCACCAGTCTTTCTGAGGTAGATAGATGAAGCTGTCTCATTTTTTATCTTTTTTATTGTTTCTTTGGCATATAATTCATTTATCATGCCAATCAATGGTTCAAACACACCAGAATGAACTGGGCAGTCAGCGCCACGATCTCTTTTGGAATATTTCCTTCCTTCTTGCATCCATTGTTATTAGCATCTCCTGCCGCGACCCAAGGAGCCAAGGATCTAGTTGCTGTCTCTGTAGGTTGACCAATCCTGGATTTCAGATAAAGAAAATCATACAATAGAAGGAAAAAGAAAAAGAACCATAAAATAAAACAGAGAACTCTCATACTAAAAGAAAGTCATAAAAACTAGGACAAGTTACAAATGCATCATAGGGAAAATAAACAGTATGATGTTAAATTTAAAGCCAACTGGATCTGTAGTTTCAGTCCATTTGCAATTCACCCTGTGGTACAATGGTGATGAGTTGGGCTGCTAACGCTAAGGTCAGCAGTTCAAAACCACCAGCCGCTCCACGACGTGGCTTTCTACTCCCGTAAACAGTGACAGCCTTGGAAGCTCACGGGGCAGTTCTGCTCTGTCTGGTAGAGTGGCTATGGGTTGGCATCGACTCTATGGTGGTGACTTTAGTTTTGACTTGGTTTCGTGAACAAGACTGTTCACATCCCTGTCCAATGGAGGGAATTTCACATCCCTGTCTGAGGGAATTTCACGGGGACTTCATCCCTGTGGGGACTCTGCACGTGGATTTCGGGCTTTGACTGCCATCCGTAGAGGCCGCCTGATCTTTATGGTGTCAGGACTCTAGGGAGCACTTCTACTCTGTCCTACAGAGTCTTTATGAGTTACACTTGGCTTAGCAGCATTGGTTGGTTTGGGTTGCCCTGGATGAAGCAATCTAGAAGGTCACACATCTTAGTAGAGGGCTCATCCCACAGCATCGAGTTTTAAAGTGTCACCAAGTCCCACTGAGGCATCCCTGGGTGGTAAAAATGGCTAAGTGGTCAGTTGCTAACCTGAAGATCTCTTCTGAGGAAAGGCCTAGTGCTCCACTTCTGAAAGCCAGCCCTTGAGAAACTGATTTCCCGTGCTGGAAATTCTTGTTGTCAGTTTCCACAAAGGAGGAAAACTGCAGAGACCAATTAATCTTTGTATATCCGGGGATTAGAAACTAACCAAGTTTATAAGTTACGATATTTATAAAAGTACGTCTCAGCACACGTTGACACCTTGCTGATTAGAAGATGGAGAATCTCTTTCAGAGCGTCACAGCTGTCTGTGCATAAAAAAGGATTAAACTTCTTTTGGGGGCAGTTCTCCATTTGCTCTGGGAAACTGAACCCCGTGGTGACAGAGATAAAAGTCCTCTCCTCGTGTAAGCCAGGAAACAAAGGCTTCCCCACTGACACGGCTAAAAAGACAGCCCTGTGGCCAAGGCACCCACTCCGACTCACAGTGACCCCACAGGGAAGGCGAGCGCTCCCATAGGGTGTCCAAGGCCGCAATCTTACAGAAGCAGACGAACACAGCTTTCTCCCATGGAGTAGCTGGTCGGTTCTACTACCGACTTTCTGGTTAGCTGTCTAGCACCTAACCACTGAGCCACCACGGCTCCTTGCAGACATGGCTACAGTGTAGTTGTAAGATGAAATGGAATCATGCTTGAAAGACTCTACGGTTCTCCAGGAACCTGGAGCAGGAACCAAAACACGCACTGCCATCCAGTCAAGGACGACTCAAAGAGGCCCTAGGGGACAGGATAGAACTGTCCCTGTGGGTTTCAGAGTCTGTAACTCTTACAGAAATAGAAAGTCCCATGCATGGCCCAGAGGAGAGAGGATGGGGATTAGGGTTCGGGCAAGTTTCCTCAACGTCGGCACTCTGGACACACAGAGCTATATAATCATTTGTTGTTGTGGTAGTTACGTAATCTATTGTCAACTTGAGACTTAAAGAGTGCAGGGATGCAGTTTAGCCTGTCAATCAGGTCGCAGCTTGATGACCTCATTTGGAGGCGCTAAGGTGATAAATAGCTCACTGGAGGCAGGACACACACTCACTCCCTGTGAGACATTTCTATTGAGAAGACACTGGAGCTACGCTAGTGCCCTGGAGTTGGAGGAGCCACATGGAGACCCTGCCAGTGTTGAGATGCTTCTTCTACCACTGGATCCACAAGACTTTCCACCCACTGGCCTGTAATTTCTTGCATTCGGTGCCGTTGCATGTGTTTTGTGAATCTGAAGAGGAATTTGCAGATTGGTATTGGATACATGGGCTAATATCGGACTTCTGGACTTGATCTGGACTGGGCTGGGATTTTTTCTCAATATACAATCGCTTTTTTTTATATAAAGCTCTTTCTTATACACATAAGAGACTCCCTGGATTTGTTTCTCTAGTCTACCTGGACTAACACACTTGAATAGGGCTATCCTGTATATTGTAGATTGTTTATCAGCATCCTTGGTCTCTGCCTACTAGATCCCAGAAAAACTTGCTCACCCTAGTCGGGACAAAAATGATTGCCTACTTTGCCAAAAAATCACCTCCACTAAGATACGCTGGGCGAGAGTGTCAGTTTTTGCATTGACAAGAGTGCTAGATTCTGGACATAGTTTAAAAATAGAGCTGACAGGGTTTACTGAAAAGCTTAGATGCACAGTGTGTGTGAGAGGAATTAATGATGGGATATCTACATGGGTTTTATCTGGGGAACTGGGAGAACGGAATTGTCAAGTACAGGGACGGGAAGACAGAGATGGGGAAGGCAGTGGAACACAAAAGGGTGTTGTTTTGAACGTTTTGCATTTGATATCTACATGAGGCATCCACTGGAAGTGGCAAACAGAAAGAATTCCAAGGAGGTCATCAGAGTTGGGTATGTAACTTTAGGAGTTATTAACACCACCAATTGTCTGTCAGTTTGTCCTAGTGCGGTGGCTTGTGTGCTGCTGTGATTCTGGAAGCACTGTCACTGGTCACCCAAAGTGAACGGTGTTTAAATCAGAAAATCGTATGGTTTGCTATGCTGGGAATGACCCAATCAAGAGGGGTGGTATTGCATCCATCCTCAAAGATCTATCTTGATGTACAATGCAGTCTGTGATAGGATTACATCGATCCTTATTCGAGGAAGTACAATCAATACAACCATTATTCACATTTCTGCATAAGCCACCAAAGCTAGTGATAAACTGACAAAGTGTACCAATGTCTTCAGTTGGAACCTTGGGGATTTTGAGGCAGAAGTTGCAAAGCAAGCAGGAGCAGTAAGTCTTGGTTATAGAAATGAAGCTAGAGATCACAAGATGGATTTTGGCTAGATCAATAATTTGATCATAGCAAATAGATTATTTTCAACAACACAAATGGTGACCATGCCCATGGACTCCCCTAGACAGAATGCACAGAAATCAAATTGACTACATCTGTGGGAAGAGACAATGGAGAAGCTCAGTGTCAACAGCGAAAACCAGGCAAAGGGCTGACTGTGGAACAGACCATCAATTGCTCATATGTAAGTTCAGATTGAAGCTGAAAGAAATGAAAACAAGTCCACGAGAGTCAAAGCATGACCTAATTATATCCTACCTGAATTTTGAGAACATCTCATGGACAGATCTAATGTCTGGACACGAATGAAGAAGAACGGATGAGCTGTAGAATGACAGCAAAAACATTCATCAAAAGAGCAAAAGTTTGTTAAAACAGACAAAGGAACTACAACATCAAATTGGATGTCAGGAAAGACTTTGAAACTAACTCTTAATTGTAGAGTTGTTAAAGACCATGGGGGCAATGATGAAGTCAATGAGCTGAACACAATATCAAAGGGCAGCTCAAGAAGTCAAAGTAAAATATTATAATGAAATGTGCAATGTGTGGGGTTATTGGGAGACCCCAACACTTAAACATGTCCTCAGGAGTGGCTTTGCTATTGTGGAAAATATTAAAGACAGACAGAAGTCAGACAGACAGACAATGGGACACAGGGGCTCCTTGTCTCATTTCAGGACTGAGAGAGTGAACGTGTTTTCCAATGGGTATATATAATGGGGCTTAACAGATCTTTCATAGGTATGCACATCATACAGCTAACATATACATAGTCAATGGGTAATATCATAAGTGGGTAACATAATAACGCAGCAATCAGGCGATTCATTGTCTAGACCTAGTTCTAGTTGACCTTGAAGTGCCCAAGTTCTCCCCAGGGATTTGCTATGGTGGTTTGGCTATAGAAGCTGATTGCTCGTATCCACAGATAACCCTCAGGCAGAGTGAAGTAGCCAGGCACAGAAATAATTGGTCTATTATGGTAGCTCTTTTAAGACTGCTCCTTAATGGAGGGCTGTTGCAGGGTGGGGGGCACATGATTTGGCTCGAGAATGTGTATTTGAAAACATTTCCATCTAGGAACAATGGAGATCTTTCTCGAAATAGGGTTAGTTTTCTGTGTCCATGGTTCTGAGTGTAGAAATAAGGTCAAATACTTTCTACCAAATCCTCAGTTTACCACACAAAGAGAGTTAGACAATCAAAAGGAAGAATACACTCAGCTTATCTTAAAATGAAAGAACTTGGGAAAAAAAACCCAAGCCTTGAGTTGCACTATTGAAAGATTCTATGGGCAAAAATATTGACTGATGTAGGGAACATCAAGATAAGAGGGAAAGAATACAGAGTCACTGTAAAAAAAATAGATGTCTCGTGTGTGAGAAATACCTTGGTCCTTGGCTTCACAGGAGAAAGAATTCATGCTGAAGTCTGGTTTGTGGTCCAAGTGAGTTTTTATAAAGGATAGAAGTTTCAGGTTTTACACAGGACACTTCATACCCACACGTGGATTCCTGAGGCCAGAGGAGATCTCTGCGTGGTCTCTGAGGAGCAGCTTGAGAAGCAGAAGGGGCCACAAGGCTCTGGATGCTGGCTTTTCAGGTCCTCTGCTGGGAGCTGTGGTTGACGATACTGGTTGACCCCATTGGCTGAATTAAATTCACCTGGCCTAGATGGGCCCAATCCAGGTGTATCGACCACCTAGGTGTACCACCCCTTCCTGGCTGGGAGCTCAGATTTCTGAGCATGCGTAGTGGACACCCTAGTCCCTGTTCTAACTACCTAACATAACTAGTTAACATTCAGCCATCTCAAGAAGTAGCATATGAGCAAGAACCAATGGTTCTGAAGAAAGAAATTCAAGCTGAAAGTATTAGCCAGAAACAAGGTTCCAGGAATCAATGGGATAAAAATTGAAATGCCTCAACAAGATGATAAAGCTTTGGAAGCACCCACTGGTCTATCCCAGACAATTTGGAAGACAACTATTTGTCCAATTGAGCAGAAGAGATCCATATTTGTACCCATTTCAATCACCTCATATTCATATGAAATTTGGAATATGAACAAGGAAGAATTAATGCATTTGAATTATGATTCTGGTGAATATTATTGAAAATACTGGGACTGTCAAAAGAACAACCTGTCTTGGAAGAAGTACAGCCAGAATGCTGCTTAAAGGCAAGGATGGTGAGACTGAGTCTTGCATACTTTGGACATGTTATCAGTAGAGACCAGTTCCTGGAAAAAGACTTCATGCTTGGTAAAGTGGAGGGCAGCGCTGCAGAAAAGAGGGAGACCCTGGACCAGATGGAATAGGCTCAAACACAGCAATGGTGAGGATAGTGTAGGGCCGGGCAGTGTTTTGTTCTGTTGCACGTGGGGTCGCTGTGAGTCTGAACCAACTCAAGGCACCTAATAACAAAGAGAACAACACGGTAGCAGCCTGAGCATCTACATATTTACTTAAGGCGCTCAGGTAATCCTGAGGCAGCCACATTTGTAAGCCAGTGATTTAGATTCAAACTCTGTTCTCCTGCTTCTCCAAGGCCTGCCCTCACGATGCTGGATCCCAGTTTTAAAACACGCCTCTCCCTCAGAAGGAAGAAACAACGCTGTAAGCCTATGATCACCAACTTGCAGAATGGAGGGGAAATTCCCATTGATCTTCTGTAGGACCCATTAGTTTTCTGTGGGGGTGCGGGACAGTATCAAGACATAGAGAGGCATATACTTCCCTCACCAGAACAAAACTCCAGGGATCTATGGCTCAACTGAACGGTTGTCTACCTGAATTTACCTACTGGCGCCTTGGAAGAAGGGCCTGACATTCTGCTCTCAGAAAATCATAATCTTGAAAACTCTACAGATATCAGTTCTACTCTGCAACACACTGGGGCTCCGTGCGATGGAATTGATGATGCGAACAGGATTTTGTTTACTACAAGTTCATCATCACTTCGATTGCAATAAGAAGATACAAAGGAAAATAAAATGCAACCCTCCCCTTATGAGATCCAGTCTAACCTGATACACATTCATGTGAAATGGTTCCATCCTAAATCTTGCAGTTCTTAGGGGATAGAAGAAACAATGAGAGTAATAATCAAGGTTTTCTTCCTAGAGAATGGACATTTGAGCTAATCCTAAAGAAAAAAATAAAAAGAGTAAGAAGAATAAATAAAACATTCCAAAGCTGACTGCTATTACTCGTTTTGGAGGCTGTGACAACACTTGAGTGTTTGTTTTATTTTGGAACGGAGGGTCAGAAAGGGAGGGAGTGAGTCACTGCGAAAGCCTGATACTTAGGTGGTTGCTTATTTTAGGAATAGATTACATCAGTTGAACAAATACAATAGAAACACCTACTAAATATCAGAAATTGTACATGACATTCGTTTACATTGCTGATGGAACTTGAAATTTGGCCGACAACTTTGGTAAACTGTACTGAATCTCCACCACCATCAATGCCTTGTTCATCTTCCTCAGGTTTGGGATTCTGATGTTCTGCACCATGCATCCCTCCTGGGGGATGGACGGCGACTGTCCACAGATACTGGTACAGAGTGCTCCTTTGCTCAGGCGCTGACATTCTGCTCTGTTCCACTTCAGCTCTCTCCCATCCCCAAGCTTCATACTCAGAGAGCATTCATGTGCCTCCTTCGCTGTGCCCGATGTCATGACCTTAGAACTGAATTGTTCAGGAAGGCAAAGGAAAGGCACCTTGTCTCTGAGTTGACTGTGCTTGTTGGGTGATAACCGGAGACCCTTCGAATTGTGGTGCTCTGGAGCTCCATGTTGCTCAGGCCCAGATTCCCAGCTCTACCTTGATGCTTTTCGGGTGCGCACCAAATCTGGCTCTGTTTTTTTTCAGTTTTGTTTTGTAACTGTCCTTGCCTTAGCCATTGTACTCCCCTCCCACTGTGACCTTGGCTGTTGGTGGAAGGCCTGCTGTTCTGGAGTCCCTAGGTCTTTTATCCTTAGGTGGGTCACCTGCAGGGGCTCTCAACCCTACAGGACCTAGAGGGACTTAGACAGAGGGAGGCTGCCCTGGTGCCTGGCACCAGGCCTACTTCCCATTTCCCTGTGTTTTTCCAGCTGTTCCTGGCGTTTCCTCAATAGTTCTTTATACATCACTGTGGATCGTAAGTAAACTCTGTACTGGTTTCAACTTGAAAAGGTCTGCCTAAAAGTTGCAATGTCAGCAATTCCTGCTGGACTTGTTCTTGAGAGCTTTTATGGGATGGGAACGTATCCTTTTACGAGCCTTCCCCTTGTGGGTAGGTGCAACTTTGTACATTGGGTTTATGTCCCTCAGTCCACCGAGTTATGTAAGAGTTAAAAAAATAATGAAAGCCAGGTTTAGCCACAGAGATGAAGGAGCAATAGAAAAATTCTAAGTAGAGCACATTTCATTTCTTGTACACAAATTTACAAATGCTGTCTCTTTTGAGAAGTTGTAAGCAATCATTTCGAGTTATTTGGTGGGGTTCTCTCCCTAGATGTGCCATCAAAGTCGTAATATTTTTGTTCTCAATCTAGACAAAGCATGGCTGACAGATCGTCAAGGATGAAAGACAGGGCTCACCTGGTAACCTGATGTTGTTCCTACCATGTCCGTGGGTTTAAGGGTATGCCTGACTCAGGGAGGTGCAGGCATGGCGGATAGGTGATGGCGTGAGGGGAAATCTTAAAGGTTGCTGGTAAGCATGAAGACAAAGGTAACTAAGAGTGAGATGGAGAACCTATGGACAGACATATCATGCTCTGGTTGAGAAGCTCTAAGAATGAGGAAAGTGTGAGGCTTCACCTAGAAAGTTTACTCTCCCCGAGGCCTGAGCTCAACGCTTGACCACCTGGTGATGTCCAGGACTCATTCTAATTCAATTGTGCCTTTGAACAGGAAGCTGGTGTGTCTGCAGTTGCAATCACAGATGTTTCTCTATTTTATGTCTATTAGAAATTTGAAAGTAGGATCACAATGTATTATTGGGAAACCTAGCATATGGGTCTTAGTGGTCTGGGGATGACAGAACCCATGCTATTTAAGCAGAAAGTAAAATAAGGAGAAACTTCTATAACAAATGTATGCCACTCTTTGCTGAAGGAAGAGAAAATATAGGTCAACAGATAGAGGGAAATCCAAGAATAGTGTGATTTGACTTTTCCTTTTTGGAAATTGGAAAAGACTAAGAGGAGCCATGGGAAGTCATGCATAAAGAGAGGATAGTTGATGGAAGAAGCCCCCAAAGTAGTAGTAATAGTAGTGCTTGAGACCCAGAGGAAAGACTTGGGTAGAAGGTAAAATATAAACAGGAAAGATATAAGTGAAGATAGGTTGATTACAGAGAAAGATGAGTGGAAGCAGAACCCATACTCAGTTCAAGCAGTGCCTGGAGCCACTGAACCCTGGTCAGGACAGATAAAGTCTTGTGGGTATCAGCCACTAGCCAACTCACCTGGGTCTCAGGGTCAGAATCCAGTGCCAATATGAATGCTAGTGTGTTAGAATGGTTTTTCATAGAATCAAAGCCAGTGAAGTTTGTGTAGGTACATAAAGAGAGAAACTTATATCTAGCAAAGTGACTCACACACTTGTAGGAGCTGATAAAGCCAGTCCACTTCAAATCGGTGAATTTTAAGCTGTAGGCTCTTCCTAAACTGTGCAGCTGCTGGGACCTACAGACCAGGAAATTTGGAGACGAAGCAGGAAAACCACAGGCCTATGGCGGGCAGAGTTGAATGAATCCAGGCAATAGCTCCCAAGGTTGGCAGGCAATATGGTAGGCAGTTCATTCAAGAACTGTAGAACAATAAGACGGATGTGGGACCTAGGCCAGCAAGAAAAGTGAAGGTGCCCACCGCTCTCTGTTTAACTATAAGGTAGGCCACCACCCCAAGGAGATATATCTGTGACTATGATCCGAGTAACTGCTTGGCTCACAGCAGAACCTATCCTGGAACTGATTACATTATGTTAGATCACGTTATGGAGGAGACCTCAGCTGCCAAACCACCAAGAATCCTGGCTCAGTCAAGTTAACACAAAACCTATCACAGTGTATATGAACCAAGAGACTGTAGTTAACAGTAGACACAGATTGGGTCAATAAAACAGAATGAGTGAGGGAGAGCTCAATTCAGTGTGTGTGGAGGGTTGTCTCCTCAGACCGTGAGCACAGCATTACACTACAGGCCTTCGGAGCTGGGGGAAACACTGACTAATCAGAAAGTGTTCAGGGCTGAGCCTGTGAGCTGAAGTTTCTTCATACTCCTCTTGCTTGACTTTAGGAATTCACGGTTCTGGGATCCTAGGGCTTTTGGCATAGATCTGATCCCATGATTACTATTCAACTGTGATTATTATTTCTATTGGTATTACTTACTATTACTGGCATAAAGGTACTCAACTGCTAATCAACTAGTTGTCGATTCAGTGGGGGGAAAGATGTGGCATATCCTTCCACAAAGATTATGGCCTAGAAAACTCTGTCAGACATTTCCACCTTGTCACATGGGGCTGCCACGAGTCCAACATCAACTTGGTGACACCGAATAACAGCGACTTTACTGGCTTGGCTAATTGTCTATATTTTCCAGGCATGATCATAAGTGATTTCTCTTTTTATTTCACTTAACCTTCACCACACATACAAGAAGTGGTGCTATGACTTTTGATGTGCAGAAGACACTGGGATGCCGAAAAATTAGGAAATTAGTTAGGTTATGCATTTGGCAAGTGGCTAAGCTGTGACTGAACCCAAGGTTCTGGATCCCAAACTCTTCACCAACACCACCCTAAAAACTGAGGTTAATCCAATGGTAGGTTGAAGAAAGTGAGGGAAGAGGGGCAAGAGGAAACATGTCTAATTCATGCGAATGGGAAAAGAGGAGTTCCGGGGCATTCCCAACCATAAGCAGCTCACTTGCTAACCAGAAGCTGGGTGGTTCAAGTCCGCTCAGAGGTGTCTTGGAACAAAGGCCTAGAAACCTTCTTCCTCACCATCAGCCAACAGGAACCCACAGAGCACAGTTCTGCGCTGATGCACGCGTGGCCACCATGAGTTGGAGGTGATGCCACAGCCATTGATTTTATGGGGAGAAGAATATGAATGAAAGTAGTCAGGTCCCGGTGGCTCAGTGATTATGAACTTGGAAACCCAATGGGGCAGCTCTACTCGGTTTTCGTGGGTTTTATTTCATTTGGGCCATAGAATCCAAGCATTGCTATGTTTTTACTTAAGCTCTTATCAAGAGGAGATAAAGATGTAAAAAAAAAAAACTAAAAAATAGGCTGGACCTAGATTACACAGTTTTTGTAAAGCCTAGTGAAAACGTATGTAAGGCGTGCTCCAGATTTGTATTTACTTAATATATTGGAAGTGTAGCATCTTTCTCTGTAAATGGGGCCCACTTAGACTTTGTCAAGAAATGACAATTATTGATAAATAGTTGGCCCATCTTAAGAAAATTTTATCTTTTGGTCAAAATAAATTTAGAAAAATGTTTTTGAATTATTTGATGCAAAAGCTGCCATCTCTTTGAAGTGCATCTTCCATTTCCCAGAAGTCACATTATTTTACCCCATTAAGTCGGGAGAATTTTCTTCCTCCCATTTAATGAAATTACTCAGCCAGATACTTACTGTAGTGTATTCATCACTAACGGGAGGACAAAAGCAGGGAAGCTGGGCTAGGTTTTTATCTTTGTATTGCTCTTAAAACATGATGTAATAAAAAATAACAATAAAACCACCCCCAGTTAACCTTTTCCAATAATGAGGATAAAGAGCGGGAGAACTCTGAATGAATATTTGCAGAAGAAAGTTTGAAGTGGCTAGGAGGTAAACTGAAATTTGATGGAAATCTCTGTTCTCTGGTAACGTCTATCTCCAGGGAGTGCTGACCTCGTTTCTCTTGCTCTCAGCGAAAGTTGGACACAGACAGGCAACATTTGCCAACCCGGTAAAGCAGATTGACGTGGGATCTAGTAACGAAGGATCTCGATTCAGTGAAATTCAGTAATGTATAGACTTTGGGAGAACATGTCAACTAATGTGTTTTTTAAATGGCATTCTGCAAACTTCTGGTCTAAAAGATGGCTAAAAATATCTATAGGGATTATCCTTTAAATGACATGTGGAATTTGTGGGAGAGGCTCTTTGTTCATCATAGCTTCTGTTCCTGTACTCTCCACTCATCTACCCATCTGTCATACTGTGGTGGCTTGGGGGTAGCTGTGATGCTGGAAGGCATGTCCCCTGTTCCATATACAAGAAGGGTCACCCAGGGTGAGCAGGTTTCAGTGGAGCTTCCAGACTAAGAACTGAACAGGAAGAAGGACAATGCAATCCACTCTTGGAAAACCAGCCACGGCAAACCATCTAAAGAGCAGTGGAGCATTATCTGATGGAGTTAAAGTTTATTGTGCCAACCTCGCCGATAAACACATGTGGGGCTAATTGAAAGGCAGCGAGATGAATGGCTCCGTGAACCTTGCTTTTCTAGTCCTTGGGTATCTTGCTTTCTGATGGTTGGACCAGGGTGCAGCTGCCTTAGCCAGTTCCCTGCTTCAACTTGCAAGGCTCACTTCCTGCAAGACACCCCCAAGGAAAAGCCCCATGGACCTACCCCGATGCAGCCCTGGGTGCTGGAGCAGCCTTGCGGATACCCCTGCCAGCGCTGAGATGATTACACATTCACTGATTCAGCTTTCCTCCTGCAGTCGGCGTCATTGCATCTGTTTTGTGAGAGGGGAGAGGACTTTGTGGATTGGTGTCAGCCATATGGGTTAATGTTGGACTTGTGGGCGTGGGCAGTACTGGGTTGGGATGTTTTCTTGATGTGCACTTACCCTTTATATAAAACTCTCTCTTGTACATGAGTTTCTGTGGATTTGTTTCTCTAAAGTACCCAGACGAATCCACTGAAATTTCCAAAGGTCAGCCCCTCCTGTTGAAAGGTATTCAAAATACAATTAGGGAAGAGCAGCCTCCTCAAAGTAGACTTGATCTTAATAACATGGGTGGACCAAAGCTTTGAGGATCTTCCATTGCTGATGAGACATGACTCAAAATGAAAATAACAGCAACAGCCAGAAAAAGTAGCTACAAATTTATAAACAGGAGGGAAACGTACTAAGTATGAATCTAGGAAAATTGGAATTTGCCCTAAACAAAATGGAACGCATACAGCTCTATACCATCGGCGCTGTTGTGGTTGCTGTTGTTGTTAGGTGCCATGGAGGTGGCTCTGACTCACGGTGGCCCTAAGTGCAACAGCACCGAACACTGCTGCTAGTGAACTGCAATGAACTGGCCATGGCCCTTTCGAAGTGGACAGTCGTATAGCTTACTGAGTTACTGTGCTGGGATGACAAGCCCACCAGGAGCAGTGTCACATCAGCTGTCAAAAAGAGCATTTCCAGATCTATCTTCAAGTGCAGTGCTGTCTGTGATAGGATACTATCTATCCATGTACTAGGAATCTTTTCTTCCTGGCCTGTCTTTTTAGTGACCTTTTGGTAAAGTAGGGGTCAGCCTAAAAGAGATGTCCTTCAGTAGGATAGATGGATACAGTGGACCGCATTGACATACAGCAACTGTGAAGATGGCGCAGAGCAGGGTGGTGCTTTGTTCTGCTGTACGTAGGGTCGCTATGAGTTGGATCCAACTCGAAGGTACCCAGGAACAACAGCAACAACAACAACAACAACATTCACTCTTGAAGAGCCCTAATGGTCACGGGCATTACTAAGTTCAAGGCTGGCAGTTCAAACTCACTCACCACTCTCAGGGAGAAAGATGTGTAAAGATTTACAGTCTCTTATAAAGGATTACAATTTCAGAAACACTATATTGGTTTGTGATGGGGGTAATGAGTTATCCATATTTCCTACTAATTCTCTAATACTTATATTCATCAGCAATTCTTTCTCTGCATTCTGTTGTAATTATCTTTTCTTGATTTCTTCTCTAATACTTTAATATTCCTCCCCCCTCCCCACCCCTTCTATTTTCTTTTTAATGCCATTGGTTCTGGTTGTTGGGATCTAAGAAACTGATACGGTTCTTGTGATTGGATTTCTTTAGTTCATTAAACTCTTGAAAGATGACTGATTGTTACATATTTTCTCAATCTGTAAAGTGATTGCTCATATGGAAGTCTAGACACCATGTGAGTCCACAGGAGGCCCTGGAGAAATTTTTCCATAAACATTTTTGTGGTGACGTTGTGGAGATTTGTGGTAACTAAAGCACAATGTGATTCTTTATAACAGGTCTCACTGACAAGGCTGTGAGATGTGCTTAGCCGGACCACAAACAGACATCTAGTTTAATTGTGACATTTTAATGCTCCCAGTAAATGAAAATATCTACATTTTATTAGGAGCTCTGGTGGTATAGTGGTTAAGCATCATATAGTTACCTTCAGTCACTGTGAACCCATCGGCCGCTCCAAGGGAGAAAGTTGCTTCCGTCTGTTTCTGTGAAGATGTTCAGCTTTGGAAACAGTTCTGCTCTGCTCTGTAGAGCCAATCTGAATCTGAACGGAATTGACAGCAGTAATTTTTAAATTGCACGATTCTCTTGAAGGAACACTGTGGTGTAGTGGATTAAGCATTGTGCTAGTAACCAAAAAGTCAGGGGTTCAACCCTCTGTCCACTCTGTGGGACAAAGCAGAGGGCCTCTGCTCTTGGAAAGATGTTCAGTGTCAGGAGTCCGACACACAGTCACCTGGGAGGAGCTGCAGTGCATTGGTTGGCAGTGGCTTTTTTTTCCTCTATCATCTCCAACTTTTAAATTTCTTAAAACTATCTTTTCCGGAAGACAAGCCTTCCTCAATTTAATGTCTGTCTGGGAGAAGATTTCTTCCAGTAATTAATTATTTCCTGTTTTCTAATTGTAGGACATATTTACAGAGCAATGCCATGATTCAATCCAGACCCTCACTGTTTTTGATAACTTGTGTTCTTGGTTTCATTAATACCATGTTCCACACATTCTTTAATACTTTTAGAAAATATAAGGTGACCAGACGTCCTGCTTTTGGTGGGACAGTCCCGATTTTTAACAATTTTTCCCTCATCCCATGCTGTTTTAAAAAATTCCCGATTTTTGGAAAGAATGCACGACAAGCTAGGGTATACGGTTTTCGGCTGCCGTGTGGCTATTTCGCCAGGATATGAGTTTTATCAATGGGGTCCCGCTTTACCAATGTTAAAATCTGATCACCTTAACAAAATAACCCTAGGCTACAAGAGGCAGCCACCAGGAGAACCTGGAAAGGTAATGGAATGCGGTCTTACCTTAGCCTGAGAATCCCATTCAACTGGAAATAAAGGCTGCCCGGTAGGGTCAAATTCATGTAATAATTTTTGACTAGGAACTTATTTATTTATGTGGGTGGTGAATGGAACAGGTAATTAAAATCAGCAACTTGACTAAGAGTTACTGAACGTGAAAAAGTGTGATTTCCTTGTTCCTTTTCCGGCGATCATCACTATAACGAAATTCATCCATAATCCTATTGGTTCTGCCTCCAAAGTATATTTTAATACTTCCCTGTAGTAGTTTCCCAGGGTTGCCATAACAACACAGTACGAAGGGAGTGGCTTACAGGAGCAGACCTTTTTGGTCTCCTCATTCGGAGGCTCGGAGTTCGGGTTCAGGTACAGGTAGTACCATGTTCTCTCTAAAGGCCCGAGGGACATCTCCTTTCTCATCCTCTCAGCTTCGGGCATTCAGGCATTCCCTGGTCTGCAACTGCCGGTCCTCACACGGTTGTCTTCCTTCCGTCTCGATTTCTTCACCACTCAGATGGCTTAGCCGCCCCCCGCTAACATGACCAAGAACACCTTCCCAGATTCTGTTTCTCAACAGGGCTGTGTGCACAGGTAGCAGGGCTTGGGACAACACTGCATCTTCTTGGTGGGGCAGCGTGGAAGGTACTGTTGAAGCGATAACACATCCCTTCTCTTCCACTAGTTCAGGCTCCGCCTTCCTTACCTGCTTTGTTGACATGGCTCCGTCTGATGTACTCTGAACAGAACAGTCAGGGTGTCACGTTAAACACAGTAGAGGGAGAGTGGGTTGGAAAGAGGGAACCGATTACAAGGATCTACATGTGACCTCCTCCCTGGAAGACGGACAACAGAAAAGTGGGTGAAGGGAGACGTCAGACAGGGCAAGATATGACAAAATATAATTTATAAATTATCAAGGGCTCACGAGGCAGTGGGGAGCGGGGAGAGAGGGGGAAAAATGAGGACTTGATGCCAAGAGCTTAAGTGGAGCGCAAATGTTTTGAGAATGATGAGGCAATGAATGTACAGATGTGCTTTACACAATTGATGCATTTATGGATTGTGATCAGAGTTGTATGAGCTCCTAATAAAACAATTAAAAAATAAAAACAGGGCTTGGGTCTTGGCCAATGACTAAAACCACTCCCCTGGCTCCCCATTGTTCTTAAACTAATATTCATTCCCCGTGGTGGAACTGGGCCCACCTGGCCCTGCCTCTCCCCTTAGCTCTGTCTTCTTGCTCTCCCCACTGGTCTCCAGGCGCTAGCCACACTGGTGGCATCTGATATTGTTGGATGTTCCAAATGTTGCACTTGCCCACCCCAGACCTGTGTACCTGCCCTTGTCTTTGGCTAGAACATTCTTTACCTGAGTTTGGTGCCTTCTCAACCTTCAGCTCACCTTCACTGAAGCCTTCTCCTGGCACTTTGTCAGTCTCTCCCAAATCGCTGCTCTCCACTTTGTTCCCCCACATCTTTCCTCCCAGAGCTTTTCATGGGAGGGAACCTATGCTTGTTTGTACATTCATTTTCTGCCACCCCCCACCATGATAGACGCTCTCCCACAGCAGAAATTTCCCTGCCTTATTTATTCTGGCTCACATGTATATTCTTAATATCCAGTGACTGTTCCATGAAGATGTGTTCCCCGTCTCCCCGGTGTGCTGCCAATGCTCATGCTTTACTCCTCCGAGTCCTTGCTTCTCAAAAGAGGATGCTGGGCGAGCTGGCACCAAACACAGGCAAGCATTCATGGATTGGAGACTTGCTGATTGTGGAAGAGACACTTTCTAGGGGTGGAGGGCCTGCCTGGTGCCTTTCAAGCTATTCCAACCTGGCACTGCCCTTGTCTAGACAAGGGAGTCTCCTCGAGGCTGGTGGCTATCCGTCACCCCTCCCTTTCTTCTCCCCCAACCCAACCACAGCAGGGCGTGGCCACGCGGCTTCCAGATTCCAATCTCATTCATTTCTGCTTTCTCATTTGAGGAAATGCGTGGCGATAACTTGGTGTGCCGAGCGTGTAAATATCAAGAAAACAAGAACAAAGCCGGAAATATTCTCATTTTCTCTGAGCTTCTACAGCTCATGTTGACTATAATTCTCACTTGAGTTTTAGCATAAGCTACATAGCTGGATAAGGATGTTATTCATCGTGTGTTGATAAACTTTATAAGATCAGGGACAACTATTTCATTGCTCTGCATTTTCCAACCCTGAGCACCTTGCCTTGGAGCTTCTAATCACAAGGTCATCAGTTTGAAACCACCAACCGCTCTGAGGGAGAAAGATGAGGCTTTCCACTCCTGTGAAGAGGTCCAGTCTTGGAAACTCATAGGGGGCAGTTCTACCCTGTCCTATAGGGTCACTGTGAGTTGACATTGACCCAGCGAGTTTGTTTACACGTTTTGAGAACCTTGCACATGTGTAATGTTTCTGAGCCTCGGTTATCTCACCCATAAAATGGGGATGATCATAACACTCTTATCAAGTTAGTGTAAGGAACAGAGCGAGCAGGCGAGTCCTTGACTGGCTTTGCAGATTTTTAGTAAGCAATAATCCACTTGCGTGATCGCTTACAGCCTGTTCTTCCGCTGTCCAATAAGTACTCAGAGGGCTCAGCCTGAGCGAAGCACCATCATCTCTGAGGATTTCTTATTACTGATGTGGTCCGGCCTGTGCCGAGCATATGTTCTTGAGCGCTTATAAAAGATTTGCTGCTATTACCCTTGGCCTCAATTACTGACCAAGTCACTTACTAGGTGTGCAGCCTCAGACAGGTAACTCTGTTTCCCCATTTTTCTCAAATAGAACCTACTTCACAGGTTGGTTTGGGGATGAAAGGGGTAATATCTGAAGACCGTTTAGTATCATTCGTGGCATATGGGGGCTGCTGCAAGGTGGTGGCTGATATTTGTATCCTACTGGTATTATTGTTAGGAGCTCCAGTGGCAGAGTGATTATGAGTTGGTCTGCTAACTGCAAGGTCAACAGTTTGAAACCACCAGCCTCCCCAGGGAGAAAGATGCAGCTTTCTACTCTCATGAAAAGGTACAGGCTTGAAAATTCACAGGGCAGTTCTACCCTGTCCTATAGGGTCAACCCTGAGATGGAATCGACTCGATAGGAGTGGGTTTCTTGGGATGAATGACTGTGGCAGGCTTGGCCTGAGTAATATGGGATATTTTGCTCCCTCCCTGCCCAACCCCACAGTGCCACGCAGGACCAATGATATTAGGTGGACCAGAGTCAGTCTGCTCCCCCCCCCCCCCCCACTCAGTGTTAAGGACTTAGGCGTTTTCTTTGTGACCTCTGTCTGTATTTTTCAGCATGCCTTTGACAAAAACATGTTAGGCCAGCAGCAGCATAAATGTGAACCCTTTTGTAATGCAGTGTTGAAATACCCCAGGGAACTGGAGACATCTGTCCCGAATTCACATCTGGTCAGGGCGCCTGGTGGAGTGTATGCATGTGGGGGTGACTTGTTGGATCAACTTTTCCCTCCTGATTCTCCCAGGGGGGTTGTGTGGAAAGGTTGGGCCCTGCATCCTAAAACACCGGCCGCGAGTTCACAGACGGTCAGGGGTTCCCGAATAAGGAGTGGGTCATTCCCTGAACTATCCCTGGTACTTGGCTTTTGGTGAAGAATGTGGCTTTGAAGGAAAGCCTTCCTAGGATTCTCAAGAATGCCAAAAACTTGTTTTAAAAATAACCTTTATCGATTTTTTCTAAATATAAAAACAACACATTTTATTGTAGAATATTTGAAGCCTTCATAAAAATACTGAAGGGAAAAATGAGTGGTATCTCTAAACCCACAGCAGAAACAGTTTTGTATATTTAGTCTCTTTTTTGTCTGTGCATGTACAGTACATAATTGAGTGCATTGGTTGTGAATAGTTCTGCATCCTGTTTTTTAAAAAACTGTTAGATAAGCAGAAACATAGTTTGCTGCCTACAAAGATCCCACTGGCTGGTTGCGCCCTCCCCTGTGTAATCGGTCACCTTGGCTTGGACCTGTGCTGGCAGGAACTTTGTGAGTGGATATTTTACTGGAGAGAGATATTATTGTAACTTTGTGACTTAAATTAACTAATAACTATTTTTATCACTGTCGGCAAGGTGTCAGGGGCTGAGCTGATCTAATCTTTTAGATTATTAAATATAACTCGAGCTATGAAGTGTATGTATGGAAAGTAGGCTGATGATACTAATGTCAGTGAAATAACACAGAGAATACATGTTGGAGAGTGACGTCTCCAGGCTAAGTTGCTCCCCTGCAAATGTCCTCAGGACCGTGGCATGGGGCAAAATCCCATGATGCCGAGGGAATGCTGGGCGAGGAGCTAGGACAGCTCAGGAAGGGAGAACATGGGCGGAGGAGGCGCCTGTGAGCGCTGGTAGTGTAATGATTCGCCATTGGACTTCTAATTGCAACTTCTCCTCATGAGGAAGACGAAGATTTTTACTTGGGTGAAGAGTTACAGTCTTGGAATCCCGTAAGGGCAGTTCTACTCTGTCTGGTAGGGTCACTGGGAGTCTGAATCGACTCCACGACAGTGAAGTGAGTTGAATACTGATTGGCTTAAAGCAGGGGTTATCCCAAAAATGTTTAACCTGCATTTTAATGATTATGCAAAGGCATTTAACTGTGAGAATCTTAACAAATTATGGATAACATTCTGAAAAATGGGAATCCCAGCACCCGTAATTGTACTCATGTGGAATTTGTACATAGACCAAGAGGCAGCTGTTTGAACAGAACAAGAGGACACTGAGTGGTTTCAGATCAGGAAAGGCGTGTGTTGTTAAGAGCTGTATCCTTTCACCATATTTATTCAGTTTGTATGGTGAGCAAATAAGCTGAGACGCTGGGCCTCATGTGCCTGTGAAAGTTGGCCAGTGAATAAGGGTGATAGGAGAAGACTTGGTGCATTTGAATTGTGATGTTCGTGAAGATAGCTAGGCTTTTGATGAAGAACATGGCATCAGGATTGGAGGAAGACTCAATGAGAACCTACAAATGACACAGACTTACCTGCTGGAGGCGAGGAGGATTTGAGGTCTTAGCTGATGAAGATCAAAATCCTGCAGGATGGATTACACCTTAATGTAAAGAGACAATCGTCTTCGCAACTAGCCCAGTAAGCAGTATTTTGATAGAAAAGTTTGAGATTGTCAATAATTTTATTTTACATAATTCCACAATCAACCCTCATGGAAGCATCGCCCAAGAAGTCAAAGGGCATATTGAATTAAGCAAATCTACTACAAATGACCTCTTAAAAGTATTACAGAGCAAAGATATCACTCTGAAGACTTAAGTTCCTCATCCGCATGTGAAAACTGGAGAGTGGATAAGGAAGGTTGGAGAAAAATTGGTGCATTTGAATCATGATGTTGGTGATGATCGGTGTTTTGCTGACTTGGTTGGGCCAAGTTTCTCAGTGGCTTACTGGATGTTGTTAGAGGCTGTCAAGTCAGTTCTGATTCATAATGACCCGATGTACAACAGAACAAAACCCTGGCCAGTCCTGCACCATCCTGACCAGCGCTATGTCTGAGCCCAGTGCTGTAAGCCCGGTGTCTGTCCACATCTCCTTGGCGGCTTTCCTCTCTTCGATGTTTCTCCTCTTTGCCAAGCACGGGTTGTAAGAACGTGAAAGTGGGATCCAACCCTTACTTAGACTGCACCCCTGATATGATCAATTGAAAGGAAGTTGCCTCAAGGGTTTGGCCTGCTTCAAATAGAAGTATCTTCTGTGGGAAAGCTTGCTTGCGTGTGTGTGTTTTCCTTAATAGGGATCCTGCCCCACTGATCTCCAGTTCTTTGGATTTGCGCCAATATCCTCCCCTGATGCCCGCAGACTCTGGAAGTCGTCTGCGTTGTGACTTGCCAAATTTAGATTCATTCACTTGAAGAGCCACAAGCCTCACATACTGACCTTGGTTTATGAGCCCCTGTGGCTATAAATCTTCTATCTTTCTGTCAATCTTGGGATCATCAGCCCCTACAGCCGAGTCAGGAGAAGCCTCCAGCTTAACATCTGACTTGCAACTTGCCCATGTATGAGCCATTTTCTTGATTTAAGGTTCTCTCTCTCTAGAGATATATAAACGTCATTGGTTTTGCTTCTCCAGAGAACCCAGCCTAAAAGAACCATGAATGGCTAGATGAATGAACAAATATGTTTTGGAAGAAGTGCAGCTTAGGAAGCAAGGACGGCTGCAAGATTTCATTTCACATACTTTGGACCTGTCAGAAGAGATCAGTTCTGAAGAAGGAGGTCATGTTCTGTAGAGCAGAGGTCAGTGAAGAAGAGGAATATTGACCCAGTGGCTGCCACAAAGAGCTCCAGCAGAACCAACGTTGTGAGAATGGCACAGAATTGGACCATGTTTCGGTCTGTTGTACATGGGGTCACTATGAGCCCAGGATTGAATTGAGAACCCCCAACAACGATGATGGTGATGCAAAGGGGCCGTTGGTTGCTCAGTGGTAGAATTCTCTCCTTCCAAGTGTGAGACTGGAGTTCAAGTTTTGGTCAATGCACCTTATAATCTGTCATCACCCACCTGCCAATGGAGGCTTACATGTGGCTGTGATGCCGAACAGAATTCGGTGGAGGTTCCAAACCAACAAAGATTAGAAAGAAAGACCTGTCGATACAAACCCTATAGACAGCAATGGTCTGACTCCCAACCCAGGGTAGCAGTTTGCTTTGCTGTGCATGAGTTGGGGGCTGACTTGAACAGCAACTAACTACATCCCCAAAATGGGCATCTCCATACTTGAATCCACCCCTCCACAATTGTCATGACTTATGGGTTTGGCATTCCATCAGGCAACCATAAGTCTTCTGCCTCCCACCCTCCTACTCTCACCGGAGAGCACCTTTTAGTACCTTCTGCTATTCGGTGTACTGCTTTTCCTGATATATGGGAGCCTGGTTACATTTATACCGTACTAGGAGGATGGTCTTGAGAGCCTAGAGAATGTAATTTGAGTCAGTCTTCCTCTCAAGCAGGGGCTCTGCTTCGATGATATATTTCATGATTTTGCTTTAATTTGGGATGAAAGCTTTTTTTGACAAACTTGTGGGTGGGCTTACCATGCTGTCTTCTATTCTTGAACTGTTACGGTGTACGTTGACTCAAAATCAAGAAAATGAGAAGTTATTTTAGGTCTGACATTAACTGGGAGTTGGAATCTGGGGAAAGTTCTCTCCATTTTTATGTAAATGTTTACTTTAAGTCCAATTCTCAATTTATATTTTCCCACACATCAGTGGGTTAAAGGCAATTTATACACTAGTTGGCCTTCAGCCTTAGATTTAAAATCCTATGTTTAGCACTAGCTACATTTACGTAGTGCATTTGAGTTTTCTATTATTCTTCCTTGACCTGTTTATTACTATGATACATTGTAATTCACTGCTTTGAATCTTGTAATCCTATAATTAATATATGTTCATGTCTGAGTTAAGAAAATCTACTCCATGTTTTCTTTTATGTTTTCGTAAGTTTGCTTGTTCATTCATAGAAAAAATATGATCAAATGCTTAAGTTAAAAAATATATATATATCATTGGAATTTTGATTACAACTCTATTTAAACTGCTATGCAAGGTGGCTGTACAATTTCATTTTGTCACCAGCAGTGTGTGAAGGTCCCAGATCCCCATACATTCTTACAACATTTGTTAAGTTTCTTCTTTTCTTTTTGTTAATTATAAGTCAATTATAAGCCTTAAGTGGTGTTTAATTGTAGGGTTTTTCTTTGATGATTTTTTAATTGTGAATTGGATGGAGGGAGGGCTTTACATATCAGACCATCAACTCTGCATTCAACAGTTCAAACCACTCACCCTCCACCTGCTGCTCATGTTTATCTAGCCCCCACTCACGATTTCTCCCTCATGTATTTATATCCTCCCTTTCACCCAAGTCAACACTGGTCAGCCTTCTAGTCCATGGCTTCATCTTCTCCCCTTGCCTTCCCTCCCATGGGAACCTCCAAAGCCTGTTCTGCTTGGTAGGCAAGTCTTTGTCTTTATCTTGTAATAGTGGCCTCATCCGATACTTGCCCTTTTGTGATTGACTAACCTTACTCAGCATCATGTTCTCCACTTCTATTCATGTCATGAGGTGTTTCGTGGTTTCCTCATTGTGTTTTCAGTGATGCATAGTATTCCTCTGTGTACATGGACCAAAATCTCTTTATCCCTCCTTCTACTGATGGGCGTTCAGGCATGGTAGTAGTACTGTGATGAACATGGAAGTGTGTATGTCCGTGTTATGGCTCTTACTTCTTCAGTATATATTCTCTGCAAAGGTATCATTTGATTTGGATCATATAAGGTTTCTATTTCCAGGTGTTTGAGGTAGTACCATATCACTCTCCACAAAAGGTTGGATATATTCATTTACCTGCTAGCAGTGTATATGAGTTCCAATCTCCCTACACCGGAATTCGCTGTTTTCTTCTTCTTCTTCTTCTTCTTCGTCTTCGTCTTCGTCTTCTTCTTCTTCTTCTTCATGGACTGCCATTGTTAGTGTGATGTCTCTTTATTGTTTTGATTTTCATCTCCCAGATGGCTAGTTATTGTGAACATTTTTCATGTCCATTAGCCATTTGGATATACTTTTTTGTTAATTGCCTTTTCATGTCCTTTGCCCACTTTTAAATTGGATTCTTTTTCTTCTTGTTGAAATATTTCAGTATTCTATAGATTTTAGAGATTAGTCACTTGTCCATTGGCCATTGCTAAAGATAGCATCACAGTTCCTGGGTTCTCTTTTTACTCCCTCAATTATGCACTGAAAATACTTTATTTTCAGTAGGTCCCAGTCTTCTATTTCACCTTCTACTGTGTGCTTACTTTGTTATAGTCCATAGTGTTTACATGCTCTGCAATCGGGCCCTTAAGTTTGTCCTTATTTTTTCGTAGATGACTTCTGAACTCTGTATTTAAAAGTTAGATCTTTGGCCAATCTTTGCTTCGTTTTTGCACATGGGGTGACATATGGGTCCTGTTTAATTCTTCTACAGATGGACATCCAATTTTGCCAACACCATTTGTTGAAGAGACTATTTCTTTCCTATTTATTTTTTCTAGGTGCTTTGTTGAACATCAGTTGTTTCTAAGTAGATGTATTTATTTGTAGGTTTTTAAGCTGTTCCACTGGTTTATGTGTCTCTTGTTGTACAAGTACCAAATTGTTTTCATTACTGTGACTATTTAATAGGTTTTGAGGTAGGTAGTGAGAGGCCTCCTATTTGATTCTTCTCCTTAAGAAGTTGTTTACTTATTCTGTGTCTCCGAATAAAGGTAGTAATTCGTTCTTCCATTGTTTTTAAAGAATAGACTTGAGATCTTTAGTGGAATTGCGTGGTGTTTATAGATTGCTTTGGGTCCAAGAAGCACTCTTGGTGGATTTCTTCCAAGACAGATTGGTTTGTCCTTTTATGAATCTAGGGCACTTTGTCAGCACTATAATTCAAATACATCAATACTTCTTTGGTCCTCCTTATTAAATGTCCAACGTTTACCTGCATATGAAGCAATTGAAAATTCCATGGCTTTAAAAGCTGCAACCCCCCCCAATAAAATGATCTTTTAATAATCATAAAAAAGAGTTACAGTTTCAGAAATTCCAAAGGGTCATTATAAGTTAATATCAACTTGATGGCAGTGTTTGTTTGTTTGTTTGTTTTTAGAGACCAATAAACAACATCATGATGAGAGAATAAAATGTTTAAAAAAAAAAAAGAAAATACCATAGCTTAGGTCAGGTGTACCTTAGTCCTCAAAGACATCCTTGCTTTCCAATACTCTATAAAAGTTTTGTGTATGAGATTTACCTAATGCAATTTATCTTGTGACCTCTTGACTACTGATTCCATGAGAATTGATTGTGGATCTAAGCAAGACAAAATCCTTGACAACTTCTATCTTTTCTCTCTTTATCACGATGTTGCCTATTAGTCCAGTTGTGAGGATTTTAGTCTTCTTTACATTGAGTCATAATCCATACTGAAGGCTACAATCCTTGATCTTCATCAGAAAGTGCCTCAAGCACTTCTTACTTTCAACAAGCAAGGACATGTCATCTGCATATCACAGGTTGTTAATAAGGCTTCCTCCAATCCTGATGCCAGAACCTTCTTTATATAATCCAACTTCTCTGATTATTTGTGTAGTATTGACATTTTCACAATTTTAAGCCTTCCTGTCCATGGAATATGCTCCCATTTATGTTGGTCTCTTTTAGTTTCTTATAATATTGTTGTGTAGTTTTCTCTATACAAGTCTTTTGCTAACTTGTATACCTAAGAGTATACTGCTAGGAGTTTTATAGTTCTAGGTAGTAAGTTCAAGTGCACTGAAAGCGTTAACTAAAAGCAAGACTCCAGGAATTGATGACATACCTATTGAAATGTTTCAACAAGCTGATGAGTCACTGGAAACACTCACTAGTTTTTATCAGGAAATTGGAAAGACAGCTACTTGGCCAACTGACTTGAAGAAATCCAGATTTGTGCCCATTCCAAAGAAACATGACCAAACAGAATATTCAAACTATAGAACAAAATCACTGATATTGCATACAAGCAAAATTTTACTTAAGATCATGCGACAAAAGGTTTCAGTAGCGCATTGACAGGGAGCTCCCAGAAGTTCAGGTTGGATTCAGAAGAGGACATGGAATAAGGGCTATCACTGTTGATGTCAGAAGGACCTTGGCTGAAGGCAGATAATACTAGCAAGATAGTTACTTCTGTTTTATTGAGTATGCAAAGACATTCAACTGGGTAGACCATCATAAACTATGGATAGTCTTGAGAGGCTGGGAATTCCAGAACACTTAATTGTGCTCACACGGAACATGTACAAGGGGCCATTGTTGGAATAGAACAGGAGAATACTGCATAGTTGAAAATCAGGAAAGGTGGGCATCCCGATTGTATCTTGTCTTCATATTTGTTCAACCGATATGCTGAGCAAATCACCAGACAAGCTGGATTATATGAAGAAGAATATGGCACCGGGATTGTAGGAAGGCTTGTTAACAAGCTGCAATATGAAGACAACACAACCATGCTTGCTGAAAGTGAGGAGGGCTTGGAGCACCTGCTGATGAAGATCAAGGATTGTAGCCTTCAGTAGGAATTACAACTCAACGTAAAAAAGACTGAAATCCCCATAACTAGGTCAATAGGTAGCACCATGATATGTAGAGAAAGAAGGTGAAGTTGTTGAGGATTTTACTTTGCTTAGACCCACAATCAATGCTCATGGAAACAGCAGTCAAGAGAGCAAAGAATTAGTTGCATTAAGTAAATCTGCTGTGCAAGACCCTTTTAGAGTATTGGGAAGCAGGGATGTTACTGTGAGGACTACACACTGCATCTTCCCCACGCTATGGCATTTTGAATTGCTTCATACACATGTAAAAGTTAGGCATTGAGTAAAGACTGAAAGACTTTTGAATTATATTGTTGGAGAAGAATATTTAAAGTACTGCATATTGAACTTCCAAAAGGACCAACACCTCTGTGTTGGAAAAAGTCCTCTCGGAATGATCCCTAGAGGCAAGGGTGGCAAGGTGTCATCTTACATAGTCAGGACACATTGTCATGAGAGGCCAGTTTCTTCAGAAGGACATCAAGCTTGGCAAAGCGGAGGGGCAGTGAAAAAGAGGAAAGCTTTCAAGAAGATAGATTGGCACAGTGCCTGCAACTGTGAACTTGGCCAAAGGAACGCTTGCCAGAATGGTGCAGGACCGTGCCGTATATTGTTCTGTTGTGCATATGGATGGAAACAGAGGCAACGATCCCTAACAATGACAGCAACAACAACAACAACAACAGCATCTTTAACATGTAGGACGGTGTTCACATGGAGTTAATTTTTATATGTTCATATTGAATTAATTTTTAGATGTGGTATGAGATGGTGGTCCAATTTAATTCCTTTGCATTCAGAGATCCAGTTGTTTCAGCCCCATCAAACAGAAAACACCAACCTATTTCATTGTCTTGGCATCCTTCCTTGTCAAAATTGTATAAAAATCTGAAACTCTAATTATCTAACTCCTGGATGGACATCTGTATGATTTCTTTATAACTTTCAAAGTAAAATTGATAACCAGGTTGGACCTCTTTTCCCTTCTAAAAGCCTCTTGATTGTACTGCCTTATGGCCTGCCTCTTTTCGTACTAATCAACCTTGTGAGGTCCCCCACAAGTATCACCTCTTTCCCCTCCATGTTTCACATGCTAGGAGCCCTGGTGACATGGTCTCTTACACGTTGGATGGCTGACTAACCACATGGCCAGCAGTTTGACTAGCCAGCCGCTCCACGGGAGAAAGATGACATGCTCTACTCTTGTCAAGATGGATAGTTTCAGAAACCCACAGGGGCCGTTCTAGTCTTCTCTATGGGGGTGCTAATAATTAGTATTGATTTGATGTTAGGGATATTTCTGAATTATGGTCAGCCTGGAAGGAGTCTTGATTGTGTAGTGGTATCCATGTTTGGCTGCTAACCATAAGGTCAGCAGTTCAAGCCCATCAGGTGCTCCTTAAGAGAAAGATGAGGCTTTTGACTTCAGATAGAGATACAGCTTCAGGAACTTTTTAAAGGTTCTCTATGAGTTGAAATTTTCTCGACAGTAGTGAGTAGGTGAGTGGTTGGTAGTCTGCCTGCAATCAGACTTCTATCTTGTCCTGCCTTGTCTAGAAAATGTCTATCCATATTTGGAGACTTAACACATATCCTGTCCTGTCTTCTGGGAAAGCTCTGCAGACAATAAATTACTTTTATTTCTAGTTTCCAGTAGTACTTCATACATGCTCTTTGTCTTGGCTCCTGATCCATTTCTGTCATGGTTTATTTGCAAGTTTGTCCCAAATGACCATGGGTGAGTGGTTTTAAATTACTGATTTTTTGGCATGAGCTTGGTGCTTAATTGTTTGCACCACCACGGGACTCCCTGTAAGGACAGGTATTGAATCCTTCCCATTTGGGCATCACCAGACTCCAGCAATGTGCCTTACACACACTATGCTGTTATTGAGCCCACAAATGCTGTTGTGGCTGTGGGTTGCTATTGAGTTGATTTGACTCCAATTCAAAGGGACCCCAAGTCTGCAGAGTACAACCGCTGTCCTGGGCTTTCCAAACTGGAGTCTCAGAAAGCAGATAGCTAGGCCTGTTTGCTAAAGTGTGTTTAAGCCAGCAATCTTGTGACGAGTGGTCCAGTGCTTACATATATGTCATATAGGAGCTCCAGAAAGCACGTAAGCAAATCTCAGTCCCCTAAGAAAAGTTTCAGACTCTCAGTGTTAAATTGCTCATAAGCCATTCTTCTTCTTGAGCCAAATCTACTTTTGACCATAAGGCATTTCAGTTTCCTCATACACATAGTCAAATTCACTTTTTACATTTGCACGGTGCAATAAGAGATATTTTTGCTGAACTGTTCTAGGAGGCTTATTGTTATTTGTTTTTTTTTAATGTCTCGAGAAAGAATGACGTTAGGTTTCTCCTTGAAAAATTAAAAAAAATAAGAGTTGCTCCTTGTTTCTGAGAAAAAAACAAACAAACCAGAAAGAGAGAAGTGATGTAGGTGGCAAAGTCCCCAAGCATCTCTGAAGACACAGCTGTGAGAATTTCTGTTGTGACGACTATGACCTTATGCACCTTTGTCCCCGGGCTACCCAGTCACCAGCACAAAAACGCCTACTGGAGCTTGACCTTTTGTGTGGAAGTCAAATGAAGTCACTTGACACAGCAATTTATGAACTAGAAAAGCCAGCGGTGCTATGAAAACCAGGAATGACTAGGAATGCTTATTGGAACAGGTTGTTTTGAATAGCAATTCAATTCCTTCTCATTCCTCTTCTGCATGCCCACCTCAATCCTCATCCTCTGTGATTTCTATGCGAAGAACATCTTCATCAAATTATGGGGCAATAATTCTCTGATTTCCTCTTTATTCCATGTACTTCTTGTATATCATTGGAGAGAAGCAAAGGTGATCCTGGAATCTGTCCTAGTGATGGAAGTATACTGACTGAACAACAGCAACAACAAAAAGATGAAGAGGAAAACGAATGATCAAATAATAGGGAAATAAGCTATTTTCTCCTTTCATTTCTGATGTTAAGAACATATTTCAGAGGAGGTGGGGCAAGGGGAAAAAAGGATGAAAATAAGGAAGAAATGGGTATTTGGGGAATGGGGTGCTAACCCACCAAAGGGGAAGGTATTGTTTATATCTTAACAGGGAAAGCCAGACCAGACTTCAACCCAGTGCTCCAAGATGTGAATGCAGCATGCCGGCATGGAGTAGAGAACCAGTGAAGAGGTCTGGGGGGCTGGTCCCAGTACCAAATACTAAGTGGATGTCTGTCCCTTCCTCCAGAAGAACTTATTTCAAATGGTGGTATTGAATATGCAGCTCTGGGAGAGGGACATATCTGATTGGAGCACACAGGAGCAGATGAAGGGGGAGGAGGAGAGAGTGGAGCACATCCTGGCCCACCAGGCCTTGAGGACGATGACCCCAATTAGAGCAGCCAGTCCACAGAGAGGAGCACATGGCCAGCTCCACTCTGAGACATGATGTCCCTCACTGACCCATGGCCCTGCGGGGGACAGCATTGGAGACACAGTGTGGGAATTGTACCTGACCTGATCCCACCACACCGAGGCAAAGCACTGGGGGAGTGCAGCAGAACAGCAAGGGAATGGAGTGGCAAGGTCCCCAGGGAATGCTGAAAGTGGACTTTGGGGCCAGGGCGTGGTGTCCCAACAGACTGGTCTGGAAAACACTCCTAAAGGCCAACAAATGATCCTTGAACTAACTAACTATTTGGGACTGGGGCCAGCCCCCCAGACCTCTCCACTGGTTCTCTACTCCATGCCGGCATCCTGCATTCACATTTTGGAGCACTGGGTTGAAGTCTGGTCTGGCTTTCCCTGTTAAGATACAAACAATACCTTCCCCTTTGGTGGGTTAGCACCCCATTCCCCAAATACCCATTTCTTCCTTATTTTCGGTCTGTTTATGCCTCCCACATTTGTCTCTGCCACTTTCATGAGACTCAGGAGGAATGAGTCTTATATTTACATTGCTATAAATGGAAACAAAGTATAGGTTCTATTTAAAGAAGGGGAAACCCAGCTCTTAGAAAGCACAGTTTCAAAAAAGCCAACACCGTATTTCCCCCAAATCAAGTCTCCTAAGGGAAAACATCACCAGCTTTCCCAGTGCGCAGTGGAAAATTTTCCCTGAGCTCCTGTCACCAGGTGATAAACACTGGATTCACGATGGGCTCAGCGATTCTAAAATACAGCACATGCACCTGCACATCCGTTGAGTGGAACTCAATCTACAGCTGAACACAGGAAGAAGACTTCCTTGTTTGAGAAAATTCCAACACCACGGAACACTTTGTGTTTGGCCTGTTGTGACTTTATATGGGCAGGGCTTTCTACTCCAGGAAACAGTTGCTCTCCGAAACTAATAGGAGTAGTTCTACTCTGTCCTATAGTGTCGCCATGAATTGGCATTGGCTCAACGGCAGTGACATAGGTTTTGGTTGTAGCTGTACATCGATGCGCGGCGCTTGTCTTAGTTACCTAGGGATGCTCAACACATACCATGGTGGATGGCTTAAAGAGCAGGTGCTTATTTCTACCTAGTTCTGGAGGTTAAAGTCCAAATCAGGGTAGTGTCCATGTCAGTTCCTTGTTGGTCAGTAGCTCAAGTGTTCCTTGATTCCCGAAGTGTAGAGGAACCTCACATGGAGTCTGGCCTGGGTGGATCTCGTATATTCTGATCACTTTATAACTCAGAAGTTACTAGGTTTAGGATCCACCCTGGAGTGATATGACATCATTAACATAACAAAAGAAAGCCCTACCTCCAAGGGATCACACCCACAAGCATCCCTAAAAATACCCAAACCCACTGTCATCCAGTCATACAAAACACAAAAATCAAACAAACAAAAAAACTCCCTGCTATTGAGTCAATTCTGACTCATAGCAACTCTGTATTGGAGTTCTCGAACAAATCTCACATTTCTCCTAAGGAGGAACAGCTGGGGTTTGAACTGTGGACCTTGTGGCCAGTAGTCACATGGTGTAGCCAACAATGCCACCAAAGGTCTTTATCAAATCTTATGAGAGTCAGGAGTCCAAAGCATATTTTTGAGGGTAGCAATTCAGTCCATAACATTATCTGCGCCCAAAGTCGCCCCCCTCATAAAGTATCTATTTGTTAAGTTAATTTCCATGTAAAGCAAGTTGAAATGGTTCCTATGTAGGCAAGGAAACTGAGCTTAGTAAGCCCTGAGCTTCGACAACAATTTATACAATGAGTCAGGGGCACAATGACCGTGAATAAAAGACTCCATTTTGCACTTACTAATTGCAACCACCTGCCTACATTCTCGCCCACGGATTTCCAGATACTGCTTTTGGAAAAATAAACTGCAGGTGTTCCCCCCACCCCCTTCCATCTGAACCACTGTTGATAGTCCCAGCCGGAGGACAGGAAGGGCAATTTGGGGATCATCCTGTGAGACCCTAGGAAAGGACTATATCTTCCAGAAGAAGAGGGACTCTACTTGGTACCCGCTCACTTTCACCCTGTGCATTCCCAATCTCTTAAGAACTCTCCCTACTCCATGACGCTCACTTCTGGGTCCTGGATTGGTCTTGGTCATGGAAAATGTTTTCATGGCTGTCCCTGGGACCTGCTAATCATGTGCCATGCATTTTATTTCCCGTGAAGGCAAGTCTTGAAAGGGAGAATAAACAGGGCATAATAAAGGGGCAGCTTGATTTGCGCCTATTGTTTAATCAGTTGTTAAGCAGCACAGAGAATGCAGTTATCCAGGCAGACTCTTGGCTTGGGGAATGAGGAATGATTCAGCATGGGAGCCAATCAGAAGATGGAAGTGGGCCCTTGGGATTAGAACTAACGATGTACTTCCTGTTACTAGTTACTGAAAATGCAATAGGTCAAGCCAAATATTTGCCTTAGTAGCTAGACTGTTGTTGGGGCCAGTTAATGAGGGATCTTTTCCCAGAGAGCTGGAATTAACTGGTCACTACTTACTGGGAGGCAATGCAGTTTTAGTGATGGATTCTGGAACCATAGTGCTTAGGTTTGAATCCCAGTTTAGTTACCTTCTTGCTGTGTGATCAATCTCTATGTGCCACAACAGCCTCGAATTTAATGTTTGAAGTTGATTTTACCTCACGGGGACCCAGGTGTGTAAGGGTAGAACTAGGATCCATTAGGTTTTCATTGGCTGAGTTATTTTGGAACTAGATCACCAGACCACTTTCCCCCGCTCAGGTTGCCAACTCTCTGAGAAGACTTGAACCTCCAACCTTGTGACTAGAAGCCAACTACATTCACCATTTGCACCACCCACAGACGCCTTCCATAGGAGGCTATAAATAGTAGCCATTTGATTGCGTGCGTATTCAGTGAGCTAACCGATGCTAAGTGATCAGCAGAGTGACTGGGTCAGAGGGTTTTCTATTTATACTGAAGTTGTTATTCTTTTCACTGTGCGCCTGGTGGGTCATATCGGAGCTCTGTGTGTGCATATTTCATGAGGCCATAGTCATAGTCTGTTTGCAGCATAGCCCTGACGGGGGTCATTTTGAGACTTAAATCAAGACCCAGAGCTGCCAACAGTTGCAGTATGACCTTCTCTTGCAGAAGCTGAAGTAAAGGCAAATTCCTTAACAGTGTCTTCCCAGTTGTTAGGTATTGAGATTCCCGTTCCTGTATCAATAGGCTGCTTTCTTGATTGGCTGACCAACTACTGGTCGCTTCCTTTATTGAATATTGCATTGGTTTCCTAGGGCTGCTGTGAAAACATACCACAAACGCAATGGCTTATAACAGTGGTTCTCAAACTGTGGGTCCTGACCCCTTTGGGGGGTTGAACCCCTTACACAGGGGTTGCCCCATTCAGAACAGTAGCAAAATTACAGTTATGAAATAGCAACAAAAATAATTTTATGGATGGGGGTGGTCACCACAACATAAGGAATTGTATCAAAGGGTCACAGCATTAGGAAGATTGAGAACCACTGGCTTATAAACTATTGCCTTCCAGTTCCAGAGGCTGTGAGTGTAATATCAGAGGGTTGACTGAGTGGATTCCCGTTAAGCCTTTGAGGGAGCATCGATCCTATTGCCTCCCTTCCACCGTCTGCTAGTTACAGGTCTTTCTTGACTCGAAACTTCAATGTCACATCCTGCTTGTCTTCTGGGTCCCTGTCTCTGCGACTGCAGGAGTGGGACCACACTGCTCCAGTAGGACTTCATGCGAATCCAAGTGATAACACCTTGAAAGACCTATTTTCAAACAGGTCATGTTTTGAGAAACTATGGCTTAAGATTTCAACCCATCTTTTTTGGGGGTGGGGAGGATACAACCTAATCCACAACAAAGGTATATCTGATTATGTAAACAGGAGGATCTTATGTAAAATTGCTATCTGGATCAAATCTATACTCCCAATTGTCCGTGATCTTGTCCCTTCCTCTGCTCTTTGACAGGCTCTTGACTGCATGATGACTCTCAGAAGCCCTCTGGCCATTTCCCTCAGGTCTCCCTTCCTCATGGAGCCTTAATCTCTGCCGCAGACTTGTTCCATCCTTTCTTCTCCTCTGTCTAGCCAAGCCCTAGAATGGCTGCTCTATTCCCTTCCTGAATTGGATTGTTCTCCAGGAACCCTGACTTCTTGTCTGTTCCGGCTGTCTCCCCACCTTTGCTTATGTGTCAAGATTCAGGAGTCCTGAACATGTTCTCGAGTCAGGGACATAGGCTGACTAGGAAGGTTACTGAGAGGGTCTTCTACTGGTAGTGAGGAGCCCCTGAGGCTGTGTGGCCGTCAAAGGGCCCAAGCTTTCCATCACTAGTGCCAGATGGAAGAGAGGCCTGATTCTTTGAGGTCTGAGGAAAGTTGGTTGACTTTAGAGTGGGAATGGAAAGGGCCATGTTAAGGGAGGCTTTGTATTTGTAAGCCATAGTTGCTGAGGTCAGTGGAATCTGTCACAGCTGTATAGGGAAACTGTTGCCAGGGAATGAGTTCAAGGGAACAGAATGCCTCTGGAAGAACTACTATTAAGGCCCAGGGGGGTTAGAGAAGGCGAGGGCCTCCAGGAAGTCAGATCCTCCTTCCATGCAGTTCTTGAGAAATTGCTTTAGAATTTCCAGGCTCAGTTAGAAGATAGGGACTAGAGTTTGGGTAGAACCTTAGTTGTGTCCTTTTTAAAGGTAAGGAGGGAGGGTCTTAGCTGAGTGAGCAAGAAGAAGGTGGAATGGACTATCTATTCTCAAAGTGTTGAAAATGAGTATTGAGTTCAAATTATTCAATAAAAGATCAGATTTGGCCAAAATGTTGTTCATCAGATGAGTTAATATGCTTCATTTCTGATATCCAATCCCAGAGCAGGTCTGGGAGCCTCTTATATTCAGTGCCAACCTGAGGAGCAGCCGCTCCTGAAGATAAGTCTTTTATTTATTTATTTTAAAATCATTTTATTGGGGGCTCATACAATTCTTATCACAATCCACACATACATCTATTGTGTCAAGCACATATGTACATTTGTTGCCACCATCATTCTCAAAACATTTGCCTTCCACTTGAGCCCTTAATATCGGCTCATTTCCCTCTTCCCTTCCTTATCCCCCCTCCCTCATGAACCCTTCATAATTCATAAATTATTATTATTTTGTCATATGTTACACTGTCCGACGTCTCTGCCTGCCCTCTTCTTTGTTCTCCATCCCCCAGGGAGGAGGCTATATATAGATTCTTGTAATCAGTTCCCCCTTTCCACCCCATATTCCCTCAACCCTCCAGGCACAGCCCCTCTCACCACTGGTCCTGAAGGGATCATCTGTCCTGGATTCCCTGTGTTTCCAGTTGCTATCTGTACCAGTGTACATCCTCTGGTCTAGACAGATTTGTAAGGTAGAATTAGGATCATGATAGATGGTGGGGAGGAAACATTTAAGAACTAGAGGAAAGTTATATGTTTCATCATTGCTACCTTGCACCCTGACTGGCTCATTTCTTCCCCACAACCCTTCAGTAAGGGGGTGTCCAGAAGCCTGCCGATGGGCTTTGAGTCTCCACTCTGCACTCCCCCACATTTACAATGATATGACTTTTTGTTCTTTGATGCTCGATACCTGATCCCTTTGACAGCTCGTGGTCACACAGGCTGGTGTGCTTCTTCCACGTGGGCTTTGCTGTTTCTGAGCTAGATGACTGCTTGTTTAGAAGATAAGTCTTTTAATGGGTTCTTCTCCAACCACCAAAGAGCACTGGTGGCATAAAAGGTATGAGGCTACCAACCGAAAGGCCGTCAGTTCAAACCCCGTAGCTGCTCTGGGAGAAAGATGAGACTATTTGTTCTCATAGAATTGAGGGTCTTGGCAATCTGATGTGGGGTAGCTGTGAGTTGGGAGGGTTGCGATGTCGGTGGGTCTCCAGCTCCTGGAATGCTGTAGTCTGCAGAAGGGCATCATCTGCTGAGCTCTTTGGCCCGCAGTGGTGAGGAGAAAGGCTTTAGAGGGAATTGTTATGTACTGTAGGGGTTAGTGCCTACCACATGGCAATGCCAACATGACCTTTTCTCTCCCACTCTCAATATGGAAGAGAAACCCAGTTTTCAAATGATCTATCCAGGATTAATAATGTTAATGTGTGTGCCAAAAGGAATTACAAGAAAATATCCACTGAGTCATCTCCTTCCTCCCTCTCTTTCCTACCAGTGGATTATTGAGTCACCGCACTGTGCCCTTCTCTCAGAGGACGGTGGCTCAATTAGACTCCCCAGTCTGACCTACAGCCATATTTCTGATCTCGGCTCTCCATGGGGAGGAATGTTGAGAATATGGCTCATGGAATGGAGTAAAGGGAACTTGGATTCCTCTCTTACTCTTGTACGAATATGGATTCTACCAGGATGAGGACCGAAAGACGAAAAGTAAAACTACAAAACCAACGGATGAAAATGCAGGACACCATTCCAGCAACTAAATGAAGGACCATCTTTTATAAGGCAACTGTTCATTATGAAGGCTTAATGAAGGCTTCAGAGTTGACAGAAAGACATCGGATTGCGAGATGCCATTGGTAATGCCTAAAAGCCATTCTGGTATCTAGAAGATAAAAGGAATTTATGGAAATTATTAATAAAAATACGGGAGTTTGTGAAACATTTCCTAGCATCGATGCACCTAGATGACATTGTGCTGAGTGGGACAAATCCACCACCAAAGGCAATACTGTGTGAAAGTGTTAGTACAAAGAGCCAAGAAAAGGGACCCACAGAAAACAAACAAACAAACAAACAAAAACTTCTTTGGATGTTACCAGAGAGGAGGAGAGGAAATAACTAGAGAGTTGACACACATCAACATAGGTGAAAGGAAAGCTGATATTTAATAAGGGGACAGTCAGCACAATATGATCAGGACAAAGGAAGACACTAAGAGATACACAAAAGTGACAGACAACAAAGGAACGTACTGTTACATACACTATCCTGAAAAACAGTAATAATAAATGGTGACCTATGAGTGGATACATAGGCAGACAAGCTACAGAAGTTAAGGAAGGCGAATGGGACTATACTTATGTTTTTGTTTTTTTAAGCTCCTTTTATTGGGGCTCTTACAGCTCTCCTAACAATCCATATATCAATTATATCAAGCATATTTGTACATATGTTGCCATCATTATTTTCTAAACATTTACATTCTATTTGAGCACTTGATATCAGCTCCTCTTTTTACCCTCTCCCTTCCTACCCCCGTGACCCCTTGATAAATTATAAATTATTATTAATTTCATACTTATACTTCCCCCATGGTTTCTTCTTCCTCCTACCCTCCTGGTATCACTACTAGCATTTCTGTTCCTGCAGGGTTTATATGGCCTGGATTCCTTGTGTCCTGAGCTCTTATCTCTACCTATGTACATGCTCTGGCCTAACCCGCAGTGAGATGATAGCAGGTCATGATAGCAGGGGGTAAGGAAGCCTCAAGGAACCAGAGGGATATTGTGGGTTGTAACTGTGCTATACTTCACCAAGGTTAACTCATTCCTTCCTTATGACAGGGGAACAACTAGGGAACTAAAATCAGCAATGAGGAGGATGTAGAGATCCTGGGGGCATTGGAGCAACAGCAATCTAGCTGAGCAGAATTTCTAAGAGGCAGAAGAAGGGCAAGTGTGATGGTGGGGCAGGAGGAAGATAAAAAGAAACAGAGGAAAGATCTAGGAATTAAAGCTATGGATAGAGTTATAAACATAGGTGTACACTTATGTGAATATAGTAATTAATAAAAATAGAGGTATTGGCATAGGTACATATATTGATATGGCAATACATTGAGGAAGTAGATGGACTCTGGGCCTCTGCTCAAGCCCTCCCTCAACATAAGAACACTTTGTTCCAATAACCTGGCATTCTATAATGCTCATCCTCCCAGCACAATCACTGAAGGCAAAATGGGTGCATAAGCAAATGTGGTGAAAAAAGCTCATGGTGCCCAGCTATCAAAAGGTATAGTGTCTGGGATCTTAAGGGCTTGAAGTTAAACAAGCGGTCATCTAGCAGAGAAGCAACAAGCCACATAGAAGAAGCAAACCAGCTTATGTAACCATGAGGTGTTGACAGGATAAAGTAACAGGCACTAGGAGACCCCAAACAAACAAAAATACATATTTTTGAGGATGAGGTGGGTCAGATCAGAGACCCCAAATCCATTTTTAGACAATGGACATCCCCTCTCAGAAGGGTCAAAGGAAAGAATGAGTCATGGCCCTGATTTATAGTGACCATGTGTACAACAGAGTAAAACATTGCCTGGTCTACACCAGCCACACTATTGACTATATAGGGAATGAAGTTGTGAAAACTTCTTAGTTAGAACCACTGAATCACTGGGATTTGGGCCTTAGGACCACAGTCTTGGGGAATATATTTCCCAATTGGCATCACACAGTTCACAAACACACCATTGCGGTGAGTAGAGACTGAGGGTTTCAAAGCCACTGACTACCCACTTAAGATGCACCTATAGGTCTTTCCTCATCCAAAGCGAGGAAGAGTGAAGAAAATCAGAGACTCAAGGAAATGATTAGTCCAAAGGAATAGTGAGTCAAGTGAACTATAGCCTCTATTACCCGGAGACCCGAATAATTAGATGGTGCCAAGTTACTGCTCTGCTGGAGACCATAGGAGGTCCTGAAATGAATGGAAGAATAATGCAGAAAATTCAAAGACTAGACCTACTGGTCAGACAGAGGCTGGTGGCACTCCCTAGCCTGGATCTTTAAATGCACTTAAAACCTGGTCTGAGCACACCCCTGAGATGGCCTATCAGCTAAACGCAAAACAGTCCTATAATATGGACAATGACGTTTGAGGGGAATGTGCTCCACAGAGCAATTTACCATACAAAACCAAAAGGGCAGCATTTACCCCCAAACAAAACTCAGAAGGCAGGAGTGGGTGGCCAGAAAGAGGCATGAGTGAGTATGAGAACCAGCAAGGAAGACTTCCATGTGCCTGTGGGTTTGTCACCTTAATGGCGTGTATGTTGCGGTGATGCTGGTATTTCCGATACCAGCTGGGTCACCTTGGGTGAGCAGGATTCATTGGAACGTCCAGACTACAAACACTTTGAGGAAGGAATAGCCTGTCCACTTCTGAGGGATGAGCCACCGAAAAACTTATGACTGGAGCAGACCATTGTGAGTGGGGGAAGCTGCCTCCACAAAGCAGAGTCAACCTTAGACATGTGACTGGAGCAAAATTTCTGAGACCCTTGTTTGCTGATGGGCGACATCACTCAAACTGAGAAGAAATAGCTGGCAACATCCAGTAGGACTCTGCGTTCCATTGGTCAGAATTACTGCAAAAGAACTCTTTCAAGTGTTGAAGAGGAAGGATGTCACTATGAGGACTAAGATGCTCCTGACTGAAGCCCTGATATTTTAATTGCCTCATAAGCATATATGTTGGGATATGAATAAGGAAGACTGAAAAACCATGGATGCATCTGAATTGTGGTGTTGGCAAAGAAGACCGAAGGTCTCATTGACTGCTAGAACAATAATATCTCTTCAAAGAAGTACAGCCAGAATGCTCCTGAGATGTGAGGATGGTGAGACTTCATTTCAGGTGCTTTGAGGGAGACCCAAAATTCCAAAACTTACTACCATCGAGTCGATGCTGACTCATGGTGACCCTATAGGACAAGATAGAACAGTCCCTGTGATTTTATGAAACTGTAACTCTTTCTGGGAGTAGAAATCCCCTTTGTTCTCCTGCACAACAGCTGGGCTGGTGAGTTCAAACAGCTGACCTTGCGGTTAGCAGCCTTTTGTGTAACCACTACACCACCAGGGCTCCCAGGAGAGATCAGTTTCCTGGGAAAGGATCTCATGCTTGTACAGTGGAAGGACGTTATTGAGAAGGCGGAACATCCTTAATGAGCTGGACGGACACCGTGGTTACAACAATTGGCTGAAATATAACAATGATTGTGAGGATGACACAATGATTGTGAGGATAACACAGGATCTGGCAGTGCTTCATTCTGTTGTTCATATGTGTGGTAGTTACACAATGTGGTGTCAACTTGAGTCTATAGAGAGTGAAGGGGCGGAGTCTATCCTGTCAATCAGGTTGCAGCTTGATGACCTCATTTGGGGGTGTGACAGAGATAAATGGCTCCCTGGAGGCCAGACACACTCTCTGTTACACATTCCTGTTGACAAACCAGATGAAGCTAGACTGATGGAGCCAGAGCCCTGGAGCTGGAGGAGCCATATGGAGACCCCTGCCAGTGCTGAGATGCGTCCACCACCACTGGGTCCACAAGACTTTCCACCTACTGGCTTGTGATCTTCCTGCATTAGGCATCATTGCATGTGTTATGTGAGTCTGACTAATATGGACTAGTATCAGACATATGGGCTAATATCGGACTTATGGACTTGATCTGGACAGGGCTAGGATGTTTTCTTAATATATAATACTCTTTGATATAAAGCTCTTTCTTATACACATATGAGTGTCTATGAATTTGTTTCTCTAGTCAACCCGGACTAACACAATACAGTTGCTATCAGTTGGAACCAACTTAAGAGTACCCAACAACAACTATAGGGAAGAAGTAGAGAGCATGCATATTGAGGCAATTGCCACTAATTCTATGAAAAATGTGTATAAGCTGTTAAATGGAAAATTAATTTTTTTGTCTGTCAACTTTCACCCACCCCAAATTGAAAAAAAAAAAGAAAGAAAAACATGGGAAACCTATTAGAAAAAAATGAACCAGAGATTGTTGTTGTTGCTTTTTGCCAGATTAAACTGATGGCGACCTTATGTATAGCAGTATGGAATGTAGCCTAGCCCTGTGACATCTCCATGATCGTCAGTCTGTTGGAGTTTATTGCTGCAGTTATTGTGTCAGTCCATCTCATTAGGGTCTCCCTCATTTCTGTTGGTTCTCTATCAAACACAGGGTCCTTTTTCGGAGATTTGTAGTTCCCAATGATGTGTCTAACATAAGCTAGTTGAAATCTTGCCATCCTTGATTCTAATAAACACTCTGATTACATATCTTCTATGACTGATTTATTTATTCCATGATATTCCATATTCTTCATGCGCCCCCCCACCCCCCACTGTAGTTAGAATGAATCAGTTTTGCTTTCTTCTACAGCGTATGAACAGGGAAGCCCAGCTGGGTAATAAATATGTGACATGGTCCCACACCCATTAATTTAGAGAAGTGCAAGTGAAAAGACCTGGATAACACCTTAAATCTGGGAGACTGGGAGAGATTAGCAAGTATAACGATGTCAAATATTGACTGAGATTTAGGAAAACAGCACCTCCTACTTTGCCAGGGGTGTAGCCTGGTGTGACCATTTGAGCGAGCAACCTGAGAATGGTAATTAAGTATTCATAGGGCCTATGATCCAACACTCTCATTCTGAGTATATATCTTAGAGAAATTCTTAGACAGGATAATATGAGAGATGATTATCAGTGTTGATTTTGGTACCAGAAATTGAAGACCAGTTTTAAGAAATGCAAAAATAAAATGTGTTGGAATTCATAGCAATTAGGAGAGTGATTAGATTCCCTGCTTCTTTAGAGATTTACAGTCTTACAAACTCTAAGGAGCAGTTCTACTCTGCCCCGCAGATTCACTATGAGTTGGAATTGACTCAATTGTTGTGGGTTATGTTTCTATTTATAGGGTACTCCCTAGATCCACTCACTGGATATTAGCTGTGTTATGCTAGGTTGTCTAGAGAAACAAAATCAATGGCGCTCATCTAAGTACAAGAAATGATTTTATATCAAGAACTAATTCCATATCAGAAAGTCATGCCAAGGGGAATAGTAAGTGGTCTAAAAAGGACCACGAGGAGCGTGTAGCATTTCTGGACATGTTTAATCAATCAGATTGTATCTGAGAGGAATTACTGAGAGGTGAATGCTAGGAAAACATAACAGGAAGGGAAAAAAACCTCGTTCTATTTACATATAAATTAATATGTATTTCTTTATATAATTATGTGTAGGTAAACTCAACAAGGGAGCAGATGGACTTTGGACTTCTACTTAAATTTTGCCTCAGTACAAGAACGGTTTGTTCTAACATTGCGTCATTACATGATACTCACCTTTCATTTATTTATTTGTTAGGAACATCAGCAAACATCTCTTCAGAAACCATATTAGATACTGTCAAGTTGGTTCTGACGTGCAGTGATCCCCATGCACAACAGAACAAAACGCTGCCTTGTCTGGCTCCATCCTCATAATTATTGATATGTATAATAAGCTCCTTGGTGTAGCCAATCCACCTCATTGAAGAACCCATTTTTTTTTTTTTTGCTGCTCCTCTGCTTTACCAAGCATGATGTTCTTTTCCAGGAAATGGTCTCTCCTGATAACATGTCCAAAGTATGTGAGACAAAGTCTTGAAGTCCTTGCTTCTAAGGAACATTCTGGCTGTACTTTTTCTGAGATAGGTTTGTTGCTTCTTCTGGCAATCCATGGTATTTCAATACCCTTTGCCAGCAGCCAAATTCAAATGCATCCATTCTTCTGTAGTCTTCCTTACTCATTGTCTGTGAAACTTAGGTGACTCTGCTGGTATTTGAAATACCAGCGATAGTTTCCATCATCCTGGCAACATGCACACTACTGCAGCATGACAGATGGTTGAGTAGTGCAAGGTAGTTCAACATCTTGTAAGGTAGTGCAACATCTTGCGAGGTAGTTCAATGTCTTTTAAGGCAGTTCTTGGTGCTCTCGTCACATATTTACCTTTCTGACATGATCACTTAAGACATAATGGGTGCGCAAGCAAATGTGGTGAAGAAAGTTGATGGTGCCCGGCTATCAAAATATATAGCATCTGGGGTCTTAAAGACTTGTGGTTAAAGAAGTGGTCATCTAGCAAGGAAGCAACAAGCTCACATGGAAGAAGTACACCAGCCTGTATGGTTATGAGGTGTGGATTGGAAGAGGTTTTAGAAATTCAGAAAACCAAATTGATATGAAGGGGAGTGGATGAAGTCGAGACCCAAAGTCCTCCAGCACCATAATTGGCAGTAACTCTCAGAAGGGCCACATGGAATGGATGCCAAATCCAGGGTGCAGTATGGCACTGATGAACCACATAACTATCTTCTAGTTCTTTAAAATTTCCTCCTCTCACCATGAAGGTCTCTATGTAATCTACCTCATTAATCATGTTAGATTTGCATATGTTCGTTTTTATACTTAAGATTTCTCAGTACATCATAGTCAAGATAGATGACCCCTCAGAGACAGTGGCAGGTGCAAAGGTTCCCTGAGGGTACAGAAAAAGGGGTGAGGGAAGGAGAGAGAGGGAGTTGACAGCACTGATGATTGTATAGCACTACCTGGTGGGACTGAACAACAGAATTGTATGGGAAGGGAAGGGACATATTGGAATGAGTAAGATATGTCAATAAAAATTATATATGATATATTTTATATATATAAAAGAAGTCATCCCAGCCAGTCCAACTCAAATCCATGGATCTGATGCTAGCCAGGCACCCGCTTCAGACTCATATAACTGCAGGCCAATAGCACAGAAAAGTGAGTACGATGCAGGAAGATTGCTAGCCGGTGGGTGAAGTCTTGTGGATGTAAGGTCAATGAAAACATGGCAGGACTCTAACAGCTCTCAGTCAGGCAGGCCACATGGGCTGTCCTTGGAGGGAGACATAGGGTATCAGCAAGCAGGAAGGCAGAGAGGTAGAGAGAGAAGGAAGTTGCCTGTTTCTCCCTAATAAAAAGGTCACACCCCCAAGGAGGCATCATTAGGCTGTGACCTGATTGACAGGTTGAACTCTGCTCCTAACTAGGAGTGTCTGATTTACATAATCTCTAACTACCACACTAATGATCAAGTATGCTAAACAGATTTTTAAAAAGATACATCCAAGTAAAAATAAATTATTAAGTAGCAGAATGTCCATGGCACAATATTACTTATAGAAGTTAAACTATATACTTATACATATATTTATAAACTATACGTATTTTTATAAAGAAGCGTACAAATTCAAAGATATATGTCAAACACAGTAGAGGAGTTTGAGGGGGGATAAGGCAGAATGGAGTGGGGGATGAAATAAAGGAAAATGGAGTTTGGATAAGAAAATCTGTCCAAAAAATTGGGGACAGAATGAGGTTTCAATTACCATATATTGAATTACCACAAACTTAACAGCTTCAGAACAACTGTGACTTATGAACTCACAGTTGGTGAAGCTAGAGTTTCGGGACACATGCCTGGTTCTCTGCTCAGCTACAATCAAAGTATTGATTGGGCCGTGTTCTCTCAGACAAATTTTGCTTCTAGATCATTCTTGTTGTTGGCAGAAGTGAGTTCCTTGTGGTTGTAAGATTGACATCCGAGTTTTCTTGCTGACTTTCAGTTCTTTTGTTTTGTCTTTTAAAAATCATTTTATTGGGGGCTCATACAACTCTTATCACAATCCATACATACATTCACTGTGTCAAGCACATTTGTGTATTTGTTGCCATCATCCTTCTCGAAACATTTTCTTTCTACTTGAGCCCTTGATATCAGCATCTCATTTCCCCCTCCCTCCCCTCTCCTTCCTCACGAACCCTTGATAATTTATAAATTATTATTATTTTATCATGTCTTACACTGCCTGATGTCTCCCTTCACCCACTTTTATGTTGTCTGTCTCCCAGGGAGGAGGCTATATGTATATCCTTGTAATCAGCTCCCCCTTTCTACCCCACCTTCCCTCCACCCTTCCAGTATTGTCACTCTCACCACTGGTCCTGAAGGGATCATCCATCCTGGATTCCCTGTGTTTCTACTTCTTATCTGTACCAGTGTACATCCGCTGGTCTAGCCGGATTTGTAAGGTAGAATTGGGATAGGGAGTGAGGCAGGGGGAAGAGAGGAAGCATTAAAAAACTAGAGGAAAGTTGTATGTTTCATCAGTGCTAGCCTGCACCCTGACTGGCTCATCTCCTCCCTGTGACCCTTCTGTAAGGGGATGTCCAATTGCCTACAGATGGACATGGGTCTCCACTCTGCACTCCCCCCCATTCACAATGATATGATTTTTTGTTCTGGGTCTTTGATGCCTGATACCTGATCCTATAGACACCTTGTGATCACACTGGCTGGTGTGCTTCTTCCATGTGGACTTTGTTGCTTCTCAGCTAGATGGCCGCTTGTTTATCTTCAAGCCTTTAAGACCCCAAACGCTATGTCTTTTGATAGCTGGGCACTCTCAGCTTTCTTCACCACATTTGCTTATTCACCTGCTTTGTCTTTAGTGATTGTGTTGGGAAGATGACGTCATAGAATGCCAGGTTAATAGAACAAAGTGTTCTTGCATCAAGGGCGTACTAGAGTAGAAGCTCAATGTCCATCTGCTACCTTAATACTAAATCTATAAATCTATGCACATTTATATATTTCCCTATCATCACATATAAATATATTTACATATGCATATGCATGTATTTGGACCTATATAAATGCCCTTTGCCTCCTAGTTCTTTCCTCTATTTCCTTTTACTTTCCTCTTATCCCACTATCATGTTTAGCCTTCATTTGGGTTTCAGTAATTCCTCTCAGTTACATTGCCTTTGATCAAACCCTACCAGGTCTCCTATACCCTCCTCGGCATTGATTTTTGATCACTGTTGTTCCCTTGTCCCTGGGGTTAACACCTGCTTCCTTTCCCCCACCTCCCTTGTCGGTCCTGTTATTTACGCCTCCAGATTGTTTATCCCACCTCTCTTATGTAGAGAGACCTGCAGAGAAAATAATATGTACAAAAATCAAAACAGCAAAACATAGCAACAAAAGAAAACAAAACAACAGTAACAAAAAAATGAAAAACCTGCGAATAGTTCAAGGTCTTTTGTTGACCTTGAGGAGGGTTTTCCAGTTGAGTCTAATGGGCTGCCACACCCTGGCCTCAAAGCCTATTTTTGGTATTGCCTCTGGACTCCCTTTTTCTGCTCCCCTTGCTGTTGCATGCCCTTAGTCAGTGTTTTGCTTCAGTGTGGTGGGGTCAGACTGGGCTAGTCCTGACACTGAGTCTCCAGTGTTGTCCCCTGTATGGGTCAGTGAGGGATATCATGTCTCATAGTGGGGTTGGCCATATGGTCCTCTCTGTGCATTTGCTGCTCTGAGCAGAGATATTGTCCTCAAGGCTTGGTGGGCCAGGATGTGCCCCACTCTCTCTTCCTCCCCTTCACTTGCTCCTGTGTGCTCTGATCAGACATGTCCCTCTCCCTGAACTGTAGCTTCTTCAGTGCTGTTCTCTGAAGTAAATTTTTCTGGGTGGAGGAGGGGGAGCCGTCGCTGTAGTTGGGATTGGGACCGGCCCCTCAGACCTCTCTACTGGTTCCCTGCTTCATGCCATGTGGATCTTTCCATCATCCAGCAATGCCATGTTGAATCCTTCTCATGTTTCCCATCTCGGACTATCCTCCATCACCTCCAGCTAGAGAAAACTCGTTAGAAAGGGCTCATGTGATTCCATAATGTCCCACCCCCACCCCCACCCCACTGTCCTATTTTTAGGTCAGCTGATTTGGGGTCTTAATTCCATTGCCATAGATCAGGTATGGGATCAAGAATCGTGAGGGTAGTCTTAGTTACCTAGAGTGGCTGCAATAGAAGTGTGTAATGTAAAGAACAGAAATCCATCATCTCACAGTTCAAGAGGCTAAATGCCCAAATAGAGGGTGGTCGTTCCCTGTCTCTTTCATCTAAGAAACTCAAAATGAAACTCCCTGCTGTTGAGTGGACCCTGACTCAGAACCATACTATATGATGGTTTAGAACTTTGGGGGAGTGACTGCTGTAAATCTTTACCAAAAATCTTAAGAAAAAAAAAGTGCCCCATCTTTCACCCACGGAACACTTGGTGAGTTCAAACTGCTGACCACATACCCTGCTCTACCAGCAGGGCTCCTCATTTCATTTAAGGGCGACCACACTTCTCTGTGTTCTAGGCTTGGCGATTCGTCAATCTGCTGTCGGTCTCCCTCTCCTCCCGCCGTGGGTCCCTGTCTACTCTGGTCTTCTTCTAATTTAGCTATGAGTAGTTTGGGTCCACCTCCCACTGGTATGGCCCCACTATCATACCAAAGGAAACATCTGATTTCTAAATAGATTCACACCCCTAGGGGTTAGGATTTCAAGGCCCATTTTCAGGAGACACAAAGGAACCACCTGAGAAAGAAGTCTGCCGACCCCATCAACCTGGGGGTCTGATACTTTTCCCTTTCAGGGGCCTTGATATGAAGCAATGGCTTCCTGCTTGTATATTCGATTGTTTCTTATGCCAATTCCTAGCCTGCAAAGACTCCTCCTCATCAGAAACACTGACTTGGTCTCGGAGGAAATAGACTATGCACCACTAGGGACCCGTTGTGGTCTGAGTGTAAAGAGCTGCAAGCAGCTCTCATCCAGGATGCCAATTTAGCCTTATCCAACTGAAGTCCCTTTTCTGAACACCACAAAACACCATGTTCTGAAGGGTGACCTGACACTGTCAGCTGTCTCATCTGTTTCCAGCAGCCTGCCAAGTATAGCAGGTGCATAATCCCAAGATGCAGTTAATACTGTCCCCCACTTGCTTCAAAGAGCAATGTTTTATTTTCCTATTGCAGATCCTGCTAGCCTGGGGCTGTTTTCCAGGGGGGGGGTGTCTTGGTGCCCAGTGTTCTGCGTGACTCCCTCCTCTTGTTCTGCTGGGCTTGCGATTAGACATGCAGCTTCCTGTCTGCCAAAGAAAGCTCCCTGCTGAGAGAGCTCCATCCCAGGTCTGCTCAGGAGTTGTCCAGCCAGATCTGCTTATTCTTGCAGCCCCCGCCACCCCACAAAATAAACCCTTTGGAGATGCACAGTGCAGAAACTAGGAGGGGAGACAATGTTTCATGAAGCCGCAGTGATTTGGAAAAGTTTCTGTTTACCTCCATTTATTCTAGGAGGGAGATGATGAATTTAGGGAATTTATGTTAATTGCCATTGGTTGCTTTTGAGGTTTTCTAGAGAAACAGACGGGGACTAAAATATATATGGGAGTTAAAACAGAAGCACCTGGAATGCAGTCTTTGGACTTCATGTACAAAGGTGCTTCAGAAAGTTTGTGGGGAAATGGAATAAAAAGATACTTTTCCCAAGTGTTCAGTGAACCCCCTTCATGTATAGGCCAGGGTGAGTAAAAAAGTATTGCTACTAGTCCAGTGGACTAATTCTTTCCACGTGTCCTTTTACTTTCATCATGGCTCCTTACTCTGGACAGGAAGAGACCAATAGTTGTCACTTTAGATGGCTGCTCATGGCCTTTAAGACTTCAGTGGCTGCTCATTAACATAGAATGGAGAACATAGTCTTTGTGCCCTGTGTTACATCAAATGATCTTGGCGTCCCCTGAGGCAACGGTTCTGAGCTCCTAGATCCAGAGACTTCTTTCAAGGTGTCCAACTATGTCTAAGGCATGTTCATGATTTTACCCCCTCTGTGCTCCACCACATTCAAGGATATATTTGCAACAAACATAAAAATCCATGTACAAATATCTTCTGTCAAAAAATCTATATCTATCATATTTTATGTCTATATTCCTATACCCCCCCCACCATCTTCAAACCCCAATGAACAAGCAAACTTCATTCTTCATGACCCAGAGGCCAGAAAAACTAGATGGTGCCCAGCGACCACTACAAATGCTGTAAGAGGGATCACTTTAGAAGATGCTGGATGGAATGGGAGAAAAACTGGGAACAAAACTAAAAATCATTAAAAGAAACAAACAAAAAAATAGGCTTACTAGTCCAATAGAGATTGATGGAGCCTTCAGACATTTGTCACCTCTCAGGTGTGGAAAGAAACTCATTCCTAGCTTCAGTTTTCAGCCAAACTGTATAGCCAGGTCTATACATTGCAAATAACCCTAGTGAGGTACACACATGTTAGAATAATCAACTATTTGAGAACAAAAGGAAGCATTGACCAAAGGACAGTGTTTACAAGGATTAGGAAAGAGGAAGGAATAGAAATTGGAAATGCTCTACAGGGAAGCATTCACTAAGTGGTGCCACGTAGTGGAAATTGTCCTCGGTAGCACAAGACCAAATGTGTATGAATTGTTGAATGGAAAACTGGTCTGGCCCTTTGACCTTCATCCAGTTCACATGCAAAGTCTTTAATTTTTTCAAAAGGAGAAACTTTTTGCATGCTTAAGTGGCATAAAGCTAAGACGCAATTACCATTAATTTATATGGCAAAATGTTGAGAGTTCCCAGGGCCACAATATAGCCTATCAAATTGTACCAAATAACATAAAACCTAAAATAACATTAACAGACAGTAACAGCAGGAGCAGTCTGTATACAGCAGAAACCCTGTATGTACCGTGCTGTTCCCCGAGGAGGTTGGTGACACTGTACTCTTGCTAATGGGATGGGGCTCACTTCAAAAAAAAAACTAAGAGTTTCACTTTTTGCCCCCTTTCGATAAAAGCGGAAAATCCCCTTTAGATTATTTTTAGTTACCAAAAACAGGTATCTAGTAAATACAAATCTTTAGCAAAAGCCAAAACCCAAACCAAACTCACTGCCATAGAGTTGCTACCGACTCACAGTGGCCCTATGTACAGGATATGGCAGAATTGCCCCTGTGAGTTTCTGACACTATAACTCTTCATGGGGGTAGAACACCCTGAATTTCTCTAGTGATTTTGAACTGCTGACCTTAGAGTGAGCAGCTTAATGCATAACCACTATGCCTCCAGGGCTACCACAAAGTGGCACTAAAATAATTGCTACTAGATGTTTTCAGAGGCAGTGAATTCTTTAAGGTGGCTCTTTGAGCCAAAGTCTCTCACTCCCGCCAAACAACATTCCTCTGCATGGGTCTGGTGAGATACTGAGAGGATTCCTCTGTGAATCATTGGGAACAGGAGTCCCAAAGTGCCATCCTAGGGCACGTAAAATGATCCCCTGAGAAGGAGGAGGAGGACTCATTACCAGCAAGAGCCCAGAGTGGAGTGAGTCCGCTGGACCCAAGCTCCCGGCGCAGTGAACCTCCTGGATCCAGAAGACAGAGAAGCAGCCGCAGAATCAGAAGTCAGAGCATGGGACAGAGTGACGGTCTTCCAACACATGGAACAGGTAAAGCTGAAGGTACCTTGCTATGGATGCACTTTAGATATCTATTAGCGGTCTTGAAAGAACTTTGTAATATGTCTTGATAAGCAACTCAACCCTGAACATTCCTCACTGGCATTACAACTTGTTAACTTCCTTAATAAACCTTTTAATTATGAATTCTGTCTGGGAGTTCTGTGTAGCCATTGCAGTTGATAGCAAGACCCTAAGAGGTAAAATAGAGAATATGAAGACAGCACTGCTTCTAGTTTATACACTCACAGGCTTGGTCTAAACAAAACCTGTTTCAACATGTGTCTCTGATGAGTGGATAGCTGCAGACACGTTCTCTCAGTAATGCAGTTGTCTTCCCCAAACAGGTCCCATTGAACATGGTTTCCAAGGGGTCTTAGGAGTTAAGTTAAATTCCAGGCTGTGAAATCAGCTCAGAGAGTTTTTTTAAAAAACATTTTATTAGGGGCTCATACAACTCTTATCACAATCCATGCATATACATACATCAATTGTATAAAGCACATCTGTACATTCTTTGCCCTAATCATTTTCTTTTTTTACATTTTATTAGGGGCTCGTACAACTGTTATCACAATCCACACATATACATACATCAATTGTATAAAGCACATCTGTATATTCTTTGCCCTAATCATTCACAGCTCAGAGAGTTTTGAGGACTTTTTTTTTTAATCCAAAGGGGGTAATCTTGGTGGACTTTTCTCAAAGGACACCTGATGATCACAAGGACTGTGTTAGGCCAGGTTGTCTAGGGGGGAAACAATCCAGTGACACTCGTCTCTATATAAGAAAGGACTTCATCTCAAAAAAAGTAATTACCTACCTAGAAGGTATCTCAGTTCAGTCCAACTCCATCCAAGTCTGACACCAGCAAGTGTCCTCTTCAGACTCACAGAACTGAAAGTTAGTGACACAGCAAGGTGAAGCACTTGGTGGAAGCACAGCAGGGTACGAACAGCTGTCAGCATTGGGTGGCCTGCATGGGTCCACCCCTGGAGGCAAGCACAGACTCCCAGGGAAATCCTATCAAGGAAGAAAGTGAAGAAGCTGAGAAGGAACTGTTCCCAGAATCCCTCACACTTCTACAACAGGCTTATGACATCGAGGAGGTGTCATTAGGCTTCAACTTGATTGATTGACAGGCTTAACTCCATCCCTGGTCGGGGGTGTTCAGTTGATGTAATGCTTCACTATCACAAGGACGAATTAGGGAAAAAAATTAAGAAAAGTGACAACTGCATTGATGAGAAAAAGGCCTGAATAGCGGGACCAAGGGCAATTTCCGTCGTGACCGTGTGCCTGTTCATCCATGGAGGGTACCAAGGGCTGCCGTACCAGAGCTGTGTTGGAAAGCCTTACCCCATCCCCCCATTCTCTCTGCTTCCTCAAATCAAAGGGCATTATTTTAAAAGGACACAATTTGAGCCCCCTGAGGTGCCCAAACTGCAGCGCTGACACCGTGTAAATGGGAGGATGGAGCACGACCTTCACAAGCGGGTCTAGATCTGGGTTGAAGAAAAACAGAAACAACAGCTTCACAGTTTGATGATTTTGATTAATAAAGATTTCAACGATTTTGTAACAATGACATTTTTTACTTGCCCTTGTATACATTTACAAGGAGCCTTCAAAAATCTGTGGAAAATTTTCATTATCTTCCATTCTACTTTTCTACAAACTTTAAGGCACCCTGGTGGTACCTCTGTTAGGGCATCTAGGCAGTTCCGACTCACAACAACCACATGTGCAGCACAACAAGACATTGCCTGTTGCTGCACCTTACTAAAAACTGTTGTCAGGGTGAGGCCGTTGTTGCAGCCCGTGTATCGATTCCTCTCCTCAAGGTCACTCTCTTTGTCACTGCCCTTCTCCAGGGACGGGTCGCTCCTCATGATCTGTCCAAAGTACATGAAATGACGGCCTGTCATTCCTCCCTGCCAAGAAGTACTCTGGCTGTACTTCTTCAAAGAGAGTTCTATTTGTTCTGGAAGTCCATGGCACGTTCCATATTCTTTACCAACCGCATCAGTAAGATACACCCTAGCCTCTGTAGTCTTCTTTATTCATTGTCCAACTTTTAAACAGTACGAGATGATTTAAAATATCATAGCTACTGCCAAGTGCACCTCAGTCCCCAGGGAGTCATCCTAGCTCTTGAAGACTTTAAAGAGGCATAGTGCAGCCAAGTTTCCCAAGGTAATATGTTGCTTGATTTCATAATTGCTGCTTCCATGAACATCGATTATGGATTCAAGCAAAATGAAATCCTTGACAACGTCAATATCTTCTCTGTTAATCATGACATTGTGTATTGGTATGTTGTGTAATCTTAGCATTGTGTTTTCTGTACATGGAGTTGTTCTCCCTACTGAGGGCCCTTAGTCCTCATCGCCAAGTGCTTTCAGTTCTTTTCATTTCAGTAGCAAGGTTGTGTCATCGGCCTATCGCAGGTTTCTAATAAGGCTTCCTCCAATACATATGCTGCATTCTGCCTCCTGTAACCCAGGGTCTGATTAGGTGCTCAACATACAGCATGAGTAAGTACGGTGAAAAGATACAGCCCTGACACACAAACCTTTCCTCCTTTTAAACTTTTGAATGGCACACTATTAAAATATTACATATATGTATAACAATAAAAACAGAAATTACATGCCACACATAATTATATATTCTATATTATAGTATATTATTAACACAGTTCCATATAACATTATGTGTACCATATACTAGCATTATACTAGAATATACACAGCAGAGCATATACCAGTTCAACCATTTCTACAGGCACAATTTATTGACACTGATTATATCCTTTGAATTATACCACCACTTTCCTATTCCTTTTTAAATCGTTCCTTCACCACTAGCGCGCTCTCACTCTTCCCTGTTTCTTGCCTCACTTTTTGAGTTGCTTTTGTCAATTTGACCCCATATAGGCAGTTCTCAAAGGAACAAACTACTCAAAGCAGACATTCTTTCCTACTTAGAGTATTGTTTGGTTTCAAGAAGACTTCAAAACACATTCTTATGTAAACTTTAAGGATTACCCCAGAATGTCTGGATTCTGTAAGAAATTAAAATTCTGATCTTCATTTCCCTCCCTTTAATCCCTATTCTTATTGGGTATCTTTGATTAAAATGTTCAGTGACAGTCGGCAGGCGCCATCCAGTTCCAAGGTGATTGTTTCAATGGAGATCCCAGTTACTTGGACTAAAGAAATGTTGAGTGTTTCCTGCAGCTTATTGGACAGCGTCTGAAGGTCTTACAGGCTTGCAAGCAGTCGTCCAAGGTCCAACAATTGGTCTGTGTTTACCTGCAGCAGTAAAGGAAGAAGGAGAGTTGGGAATAGGTGGAAAAGGCTAAATATGTGTTCATTGTTTTCATGAAGAGCTGCTTCCTTTATCACAGACTCCATATTTCTAATTACTGCCACAGAGATTAAAGTAGACCTATTTGAAATATATATGGAAGCTGCAGTGTTTTTCTGGGCTCCTTCCTCTCTCCATTGCTACCTACTCCAGACATGGCTTCATTCACAGCAACTTTTTTTTAATGATCCTTGGTTACGACATGGGTTAAACGTTTAGAAGTTCAAAACCACTAGCTATTCTCTGGGAGAAAGATGAGGTTTTCTACTTCCATACAGGTTTATATTCCAGAAGTCAAGGGCCAGTTCTACTCTGCCCTATATAGTCACCGTGAGTTGGAATCAATTCGATAGCAGTGTTGTTGTTTTGGGAGTTTATGTTTCTATGTCTGGGTCAGTTTTCCTTGAAGTAAAGTATTCTGAGAACCTGGTGATCAAGCCTTGCTTGCATTTTTCATTGTTCTCTGCTTCATAAAGAAACAAAAACAAACTCACTACCATCAAGTTGATTCTGAGTTGTAGTGCGCATATAGAATCTCCTAGGCTGTCCATCTTTTCAGGAGCAGATCACCTTGAATTTCTCCTTTGGGATAGTTGGTGGATTTGAACCACTGACCTTGTGTCCAACAGCCCAGTGTTTACCCAATTGCAACACCAGTCCTGGCTCCTTGCAATTCACAAGTTAATCTTTTTAAGTCTTCGAATACAAAACCCTAAATAAAAACAATAGCTAAGTTTGTAAGTACCAGGAACCTTATGAAATTATATGAAATTTTATGTAATGATTCAATACAAACTTATCTGTATTGGAAGAAGTAAGGCCAGAGTGCTCTTTATAGGCAAGGATGGCAAGACTTCATGCTACATGCTTTGGACATATTGTCAGGTGAGACTAGTCCCTGGAGGAGGACATCCCGTTTGGTAAAATGGAAGGGTGATGAAAAAGAGGAAGGCTCTGGATGACTCAGCCATGTCCTCTCTACAGAGTCCGATGAAGTTTTACATCCCATTTCTCAAGTTCTGGAGTTGAGCACGGTGTGACAAAAATGTTACCGGAAAGGTCTTGAGGGAGAGCTCCGTCATGAGCTATTATGGAGATAATTGCATGTGGTTCGGTCCAGTTCTTCTTCCACTTTGGAGAGCATTTTCATAGACTCGATTATTGTTTCCTCCAAATCAAAAATTTCAGAGCACAAAGCATACATTTTAGAATAATTCACTGGAAACAATTTGAGCTTTTATGCAAAAGTCAAAGCCTCCCTGATTGCCTAACAATTCTAAAGCATTACATTACAAAGTTTTTTCATTTGTTCTTGCGTTAATTAAGAGTGTGGGCAGCAACATGTGCACCAATTCCAGAGTCTCCGCATGCACGATTAAGTGACACTGGCCGCATTCTTTGAGTTCTGCAACCGATCCCGTCCTCCTTTGCCGAGTTGTTCTTCCGCCATTAATGTAAATTGGGTGCTATGGTTTCTACCTAATCTTTCAAATAACTTCTGTCAAATTGATACCATGAATATGGATCTTTAAACAGCATAATGCTCAAGGCAGACATTCTTTACTTATTACACTAAACAATTGTTTGACAGAAGAAGACTGCAATGTAAAATTCTGGTTTCTCATTTAACGATTATATCAAGGCCGTAATTTGGGGGGTTAATCCAGCCTCCTTGGCTTTAGAAAGTATGTATTCCATTCCACAGACACTTAAAGTTCTTTCCTGCATTGTCCTGATTTGATAAGGATTCTTCTGTAGAATCTTTGAACAAAGCGATCAGTTCTAAAGCACTGCTTTTGGAGGAGATCATTTTTAACACCTGGCTGCGAGTGTCCTTTGAAGCCTTGGGGTCTCCGTGGTAGGATTCTCACCTTCCATGAGGGACATCCAGCTTGTCTACTGGCCATTGCACCTCATGCTCCATCCTTCAGTATGGGGCCCACGAGCACTGTTATATTGAAGAGATGATGTTGAAGAGGTTCAATGGAGCTTCCAAATCAAGATCGATGAGGAAGAAAGGCTTGACAAACTGCTGCTGAAACCTAGGGAGGGAAAACCATATGGTTCACAACGGGCCTTTGTTTCCTCTATGGTCAGTCATAGGAATGAGCAGCATTCTGTCCTGTTGCCTATGGAGTGATCATGAGTCGGGGACCGCTTGACAACAGCTAACAGGGTTTCATATGCTTAAAAAAAACATTCCTTTTCGTTTTATGTGGATGTGGAAACTCTTGGTGTCCAATCTGTCATTTTCATTGCTCTGGAAGCTACTGGCACTGAAGTCTGGTCACTGCTTGAAAGCCTATGGAGTTAAAGGGTGTATACAGCCCAGCTACCTTGCTGAACTGCTGAGCCCACAGGGCTACAATACCTGACCACCTACTAGTTTCCTCCAGGTACTTCGTGTTCATGTGATCTAGAATTTCCCTGTGATTTCACTCTTTACACAAATTAGGGGTCTTCAGTAGGTTTTGTGGAAATGAACCAGTCTGTCTCTAGAAGACTCCCTCAAAGACCACTAAGGCTCATCTGGGATTATCAAAGACGGTAGTCTTCAGTATGGATTACAATTCAATGCAAAAAAGACCAATATATTCACAACTAGACCAATAGGTAACATCATGATAAATGGAGAAATGGCTGAAATTGTCAAGATTTGATGTTGTTTGGATCTATAATCAGTGCTCATGGAAACATCAAGAGATCAAAAGACACATCGCCTCAGATAAATCTACTGCAGAAGCCCTCTTTGTTGTTTGTTGTTAGGTGCCACTGAGTCAGTTCCGACCCAGAACAACCCTGTGTACAAATACTGTACCGTCCCAACACCGCTGCAGAGTATTGAGAAGCAAGGGTGTTACTTTAAGGACTAAGGTGCACCTGGCCCAAACTGTGGTATTTTATATGGCCTCATATGGATGTGAAAGCTGGACACTGAATAAGGAAGACTGAAGAAGAATGGATGCATTTGAATGGTGGTGCTGGAGAAGAATGTTGAAAATTCCATGGACGCTAAAAGGACAAACGGATCTGTTCTGAGAGCAGTGTGGTCAGAGGGCTCCTTGAAGCACGGATGGGGACACTTCGTAGTACCTACTTTGGGCTTGTTGTCAGGAGAAATCAGTCCCTGGAGAAGGACATCATGTTCGGTAAAGTAGAGGGCCGTGATAAAAAGGAAGGTGCTCAGGGAGATGGATTGACACAGTAGCTGCATGAATGTGCTTGAGCATAGGAACAATTGTGAACATGGTTTTGTTGTGCATACACCCCCTGAGGGTCAGATCTGACTTGATGATATGGAACAACAATCGGAGGTTTTGTGGAGTCAACTCTGGAAATAGCCTTTAAAATTGCTTTCTGATTATTTGAAGAGCAGGGGTGATTTTTCAAGCTGAATACTTAGTGGTTCTTGTTAGTTGCCATTGAATCAATTAGATTCTGACTCCTGGCAAACTCAGATGTGCAGAGTAGGTTTACATTGGGTTTTCAAGACTATGATGGTTTAAAAGCAAATTCCCAGGCCTGTCTTCTAAGGTGCCCTAACATAATGCTATTGAGTCAATACTGACTCATAGCAACCCCCTGTGAATTTCCAAGACTGTAACTTTTTAATGGAGTAGAAAGCCCACTTTTTGTCCCTCACAGTCGCTGTTGGTTTTGAACTGCCGACCGTGTGAATCACAGCCCAATGCATAACCACATATTCCAGGACTCCTTTGGTTCAAATTCCTCAACTTTTCATCTAGAATCTGAATATGTACACCTCCTCGGGAAGTCGGGGTTTTGGTGTGAAGGGAATCACTCCAATTTTCTTAGACACTCTATTAGGGTGTATGTACTCACAACTTTACCTCACAGCTCCCACCCTGTAGGGGTAACTCGCAACCAGTTTTGTTTGTCATGTATGCTCCAGTCCGGTTTGGATCATCACTTCTTCTGGGTGTCTCTTCGGAAATGACTCCCTGCCGGTGTGACTCAGGAATCCAGAATCTCCATCATGAGACTATGTCCAACACCAATCTACAAAGTCCTCCTCAATCTCACAAAGCACATGCAGTGACGCAGACTGCAGGAGGAAAGCTGAATCAGTGAGCATGTAAGCATCTCAGCACTGGCAGGGGTCTCCACATGACTTCTGCAGCACCCAGGCCTGCATCAGGGTATGTCCATGTCATGTGGCTTCTCTTCAGGGATATCTTGCAGGAAGTGAGCCTTGCCAGCTGAAGCATGGAACTGTCTAAGGCAGCTGCACCCTGGTCTGACCATCAGAAAGCAAGAGACCAGAGAACTAGGAAGGCAAGGCTCACTGAGCCATTTATCTCCCTCCCCTTCAATTAATCCCACATGTGTTTATCGGCCAGGTTGGCACAATAAGCCTTAACTATCTCAGAAGGTCCGGAGAGTAAGTGGTATCCTTGTGGTTGTCATAACTGCATAATTCCTCAGAGCAGGGCATGCTTGGAAGTAGCCTTATGTGTCCAGAATGAGGGGAGATCTGACCGGTTTCACCTACAGATATTTTTATAGTGGTTTTCTTCCTTGTTAGTGTCCTGGATTGTGAGCCACACCAGAAACTATTCGTTAGAGCTAGCTCCTGGTCATAGGCAACCTCTTAATTTAGCTACTTCTAGGAGCCCCTGGATAATGTAAACAGTTCATTTTCTCAGCTGCTAATTGAAAGGTGGTTTGACTCCACCCAGAAAGGGGTGATGATCAATTTCCAAGAAATTAGTCAGTGGGAAACTCTACGGAGCACCCGGCCCCATGGAGCACAGCATAGATATTCTGAGCCTGGTGTTGGATCGGCCCGAGGCACTTCAGGTTTTGTGGTTGTGAGGTTGAAGAGATGTTAGCCATATGACATCTCGGCATGGGAACTGGAATAGAGTTTTCAGTATAGATCGTTCAGTGTTGTATAGTCAGATCCAGTTCACATTGACTTCCTGTACAGCACAGCACTACACCGTCTGCTCCTTTGCCATTCTCACAACTCTTTTTGCATTTGGGGCCCTTGTTGTAGCCTCTGTGTCAGTCCATCTTGAGGGGCCTCCTCTTTCTTGCTGACTTCTCCAGGAGCATATTTCGACTTCTCCAGGAGCTAGAGCACACATTTGCCACAGTGAACACTAAGGAGAAGCCCTGATGAGCGTGGGATGCCGCCAAGAAGAGCATGTGTGAAGAAAGCAGAGGAGCATTTAAGACACAGGAAAGAAAAGGCGCACAGTGAAAATCGGACGAGACTCTAAACATGCTGTTAAAGATAGAATGACTCCAGCAAATGGAAGAAATGATGAAACGAAAGAGCTGAACAGGTCATTTCAACAGGTAACTCGATGAGACGTAGGAGCGTATCATAATGATGTGTGCAGACTTGGAGTTAGAAAGCCAGGCATGAAGAATGCACTCAGCACATCTCAAGCCGAAAGAACCGAAGGGAAAAAAGACAAGAAAAGCTGCAATAAGCAATTTCGAAGTCAGTTTGCCATATCTCACCTCCACTGACTTCCCTATTGCCACAAGGCAGAGGTCAGACACGCCCCCACCCGCCATCCTTCTTTCCCCTGTGCTGACACCAACCTTTCCTCCCGGGCACTCTCCTTTGATGCTGGGTTCAAGATTTGTTGCAATGGCCCCACAGAACTCACATAAAACACTCACGGTTAGAGGGAAGTTAATCGGTTATCACCAGTCAGGATCAGCAAACAGTGAGGATGCAGACACTGGCTCACAGCAACACCTCTCCTCAGCCAGCAGCCAAGTCTCTCTCTGGTCCTCAGACTCTCAGGCATGTGGGCCCTTGGATTTTGCCTCCATGGGCCTGGAAACCAGCCCACGTATCGATCTGTCTCACAGACCTGTAGTCTTAGGCTAGATGACAAGAAGGGACCCCCCTCATCCCATGCTGTGCATGTGTTTCCATCCCACTGTCTCTGGTACACGTCGTCTCAGCTGCTTCACCACTTCCGACCTAGTTCTTGGGTGTGCTCCTCCAATGGTCCCCTGATTTCTCGCTGTGTCCCCGCTGGCTCTTACTGACAGAGAAAGGACTTTGATGGAAGTGCGCCTTTTGCCTTTTAGTCGACCACACCCGCAAGGAAAACAAAGGATGGTGTCTTATGTCACAGCTTCTAGGAAAGGAGTCTTAAAGATGCCCTCTGGAACAATTGTGAGACTGGGCATGGACTGGGCAGTGTTTCACTTTGGGTCAGACCAGCTCTATGGCACTTAGCAACCTTAACAAGGAAACAATGGTGTGACTTCGTTCACACCCTCCACTAAAGTCAGAACTTAATCCCACCCTAATCTTGTCCATTAATATAGTAGAGAAAACCCTCCAAAATGGGATTATAGGAACTTTTAGGAATTCTGGTATATCACAGAAGAAATTCTGGATAGAAGGACCGTATTAATTGGCTGCAATGCAAAAGCCTCAAGTTGAAATATGGAAGGATTCTACAGGCAAAGCACTGAATGATGCAGGAAGCATCAGAAGGAGGTGGAAGGGATAGACAGACTCAGATCCTGTACCATAAAGAGTTGGTAGAAGTGGGACCGTTTCAGGAGGTAGCATCAGATCAAGAAACAAAGGTATTGAAGGAGTAAGTCCAAGCTGCACTAAAGACATTAGAGAAAAGCGATGCTTTAGGAATTGATGGCGTACCAGTAGAAATGCTTTAGCAAACTAATGAAGAACCGGAAGCACTCACTTGTCTATGCAAAGAAATTTGGAGGCCAGTTACCCTGACAACTGAAAGCTCCATCGAGGTGCCCATCCCAAAGGAAGGTGACCCAACCTGCAGACGTTTCCAAACGATATCATTAATATCACATTCAAGTAAAATTTTGTGGAGGATAATTTTAAAACAATTACAGTCATACACCACCAGGGAAGTACCAGAAATTCAAGCTGGACTCCGAAGAGGATGCTAGAAAAATGTTCACTGTGTTCTATTGCCTATGCAAGACGTTGGACTGTGCGCCTCTATGAATAACTTTGAGAAGAATGGGAATTCCATAAACACTTAATTGTACTCCTGTTAATCTGCTCACTGACCAGGAGTCCGTTGTTCGTACAAAGGAAGGCTGCACAGTTTAAAATCAGGAACGGTGGTAATCAGGATCGTATCCCTTCACTTTACGAATTCAATCGGTAGCCTGAGCAAATCATCTAAGACGCTGGATTGGAGGAAGGCTCATTGACAACCCGCAATGTGCAGGTGGTACAACTTTGCTTGTTGAAAATAAGGAGGACTTCAGGCATCTGGGATGCTACAGCCCTGGGTATGGATTACAACTCAATGTAAAGAATGCAATTCTAGCAAAGGGACCAAAAAACAACAGACAGGGGGTGAAGCATACTAAGTCAAGGATCACACAATCAATGCTCATGGAAGCAATAGTGACGATATCAGCCAGTGCATTCCACATGGGGAAATTCTACTTCAAAGGCCTCTTTAAAGCGTTCCAGAGCAAAGCTGTCACTCTGAGGACTAAGGTGTGCAGACTTACGTCCTGGTATTTTAAATGGACTCTGATATGCTGCAGCTGCACATTGAATATGGAAGACTGCAGAAAACAGATGCATTTGAATTCGGGTGCTGTCGAAGGCTACTGAAGGAAATCACAAAACAGAGCACCTTTGTCGTGGAAGAAATTCAGTCAGAGTGCTCCTTCAAAGTGAGGATGCTGAGACTTTGTCCCACATACTTTGATATGTCATCAGGAGAGGCCAGTCCCTGGAAGAGGGCATCATTCTTGGTAAAGTGGAAGGGCAGTGAAAAAGACGAAGGTCTTCCAGGAGATGGATGGACACTGTGGCGTCAACTATGGTCTCAGCACCACAAGGATTGTGGGGTTGGTACTAGATGAGGAAGTGTTTGCTCTGTTGGAAGTAGGGCAGCCACAAGTGGGAACCGACTGGACTGCACCTAACAACAAAGTCAAGCAGGAGCAGTCTTCCTTTGTCACTGCACTTGCCATTTTGTTCTCCAGTTGTTGAGTGATATTGACTTCATGAAGGGACACACACACACACACACACACACACACACACACCCCAGAAGAAGGAACTGAGGTGTTACATGTGCCTTGAAAATAGGAGAACCATCATTCTCTTTTGAATTGAAGGCCACTCTTGTGTAAGTACAAGACATGCGCAGATTTTGAAAGCACAAAACACAGCATGTCTCACTCATTTGCGTTACTGGCTTAATCCCCTAAGGCCATTGCGTTTGCCACCTGGAGTGAAAAGCTTTCAGCTGAAGATCATTAACTGCTAAAATAGATACTGCCGTCAATATTATGGACAGTTTGAAGGAGGTCTTTTTGTTTTTAACTGAGTTTATCAGCTGTTAGATGGCATTTTACGATCATTGTTATCTTTAAATGTGTACTTTTTATTAGGAAGTTATGTACGTTTAGAGAAGTTCGCAGAGTTAAAAGAAGTCTTTAAGAAGTATAACCAAACTCCTCATTTGAAGCAGATATAAACCGAGTCCCAGAGAATCAACAGATAAGGTAGTGCACCTAAAGCTAGAACCTAAATCTTACACTTCAGGTCACTGCTCGTGTTCTTTTTGTTCAAGCTGCCCTGGCTTGTCTTCAGGGTGAAGGTATTCATCCTGCCACTTGTGAAGTGAATGTCCACACCAGGGCTAGAAAGCACACAGGGGATTTATTGGGTGGCCTCTTATGGTCCTGGCATTAGAATAAGCCAATTTTCTTTCATTTCCTTAGCCACCCATGGAAGACAGCAATAGGAGCTCTGTCCTGTGAAAGATGAGCCATCCCAGGATGATAAAGACAAACTCCCAAGTATGGAAAGGGAGCAAATGAATTTTGGAGAGAAAATAAGAAATATTTTATTAACCACATCATAGGGAATATTTATAAAAATGAAACAGAAGATAACTTGACCCCAAATATAATAATTGTGTGTATGTGTTTGAAGACTCCAAACTCTGATCAGACACCTTTGGAATGCGTTTGAATAACTTAGTCTAGACTAGGTTTCCCAAAGTGAGGAACAGCACCTCCTGGGGGTACCCGGAGTGACCCAGCGGGGCTCCCGCAAAGTCTGACATTGACCCTCTATCCTGGATTGTGGTCGAGCATACAAGAGTTTTCTTTCTTTCTTTGTTAAATAAATCCTTTTATTGCTGGCTCTTACAGCTCTTATAACAATCCGTACATCCGTGGTATCAAGCATATTTTGCCATCATCATTTCCAAAACATTTTCTTTCCACTTGAGCCCTTGGTATCAGCTTTTTTTATCCCTTCCTTCGCCAACCTCTCACCCGCCCCATGAACCCTTGATAAATTTATAAATTATTTATTTTTCATATTTTACACCATCCGCTGTCTCCCTTCACTCATGGTTCTGTTGTTCATCACCCTGGGTGTGGGTGTGTGTGTGTGGGGGGGGTGTTGTACGTCGATCTTTGTGATTGGTTCCCCTTTCTGTCTCCACCTTCCCCCTACCCTCATGGTATTGCCACTCTCATTATTGGTCCTGAGGGGTTTATCTGTCCTGCATTCTGTGTGTCAAGAGCTCTTATCCGTACCAGGGTACCTGCTCCAGTCTTTGTGAGGTAGAACTGGGGTCATGATAGTGGCAGGGAGGAAGCATGGAAAAATTAGAGAAATGTTGTGTGTTTCAGCAGTGTTATACTGCACCCTGACTGGCTTGTCCTTTCTTTGTGACCCTTCTGTGAGGGGATGTCCAATTGTCTACAGATGGGTCTCCATTCCAACCCTGTATCATTCACATCGAAGTACTGTTGTACAAGTTTTTAATTGCCAGGGAGGCATTCAGTTTTTTTTTCCTTTTCTAAAAAGGGAATGTTAGGTGAAATAAGTTTGGGAACCTGTAACAGGAAGTGGAGAGTTTCATCACATGTAAACTTTAGTAATCCTAGAAGAGTTAAAATTCAGAGTTTAATGAACTCGCAGAGGTACACGGAGTCCATGGATGGCATAAGGGCTTAAGCACTCATCACTGAACAAAAAAGTTATGGTTTGGATCCACCTAGAAGTGCCTCAGAAGAAAAGCTTGGCAGTCTGCTTCTGAAAGGCCACAGCAATGAAAAATCTTTGGAGAAGTTCTGTCTCTTGAATTGGAATCCACTCAATGGCAAAGGGTTGGTTGGTTGTTGGTTGTTCAGTTGTTGGTTGGAAGAGCTACTTTCTTATCACATTGAAAACTTTTCAGTAAGGAGCTTGAAGAACAGAGTTGGATAATTTGGGTCCAGAGAGTAAGATCAGAGCTAGAGAGAAAGAAGAAAGCACTTTTATGTATATTTGATAAAACTGTGACTTGCAGTAATTTAGACACAGGAAGTGTTTTTATCATTTCTTATTAGAAAATGTAAATAACCTTTCTTTCTATCAGATTTCAAATGCCAATGGGGTTCAAATATCATATCAATCTGAAGTTAACAATGAATGTTGATAGTAGGAGAGGAGAGGGCACACTCATGTGCTAGTGATTGAAGTGGAGTGTGCGACAGGTATCCAGGACAGCTTACTGTATAGCAAACACAACCACAAAATGGATGTCCTATGGCTTAGTAACAACATGACTGTAATTCCATTTTTAGGATTTTATTGACACGACTGGTGGCAATGGCTTTGGTTTGGCGATAGATATATTCTCTGAAATTCAATTACCAGGATATATAGGCACTTTTTTATAATAAGGAAACACACACATCGGAAACAAATCAAATGCCCAACAATAGCAAAATCCTCAAACAATTGGAGTATCTTCACGCAATTCCACATCGCGTGGCTAATCTCAGTCTTAGGGGAGAATATTTGATGACAAAGAAAGGAAGTCGTAACATGACAGCAATACATGTTATGATTCAAACCTTCAAATACCATAGATTTTTGGTAGGTGTCTTCCCATCAGTTCCAACTCAAAAGCATCTCACGTGCAACAGGATGGCGCACAGCGGGGTCCTGTGCCATTCTTACAGTTGTTGTCATATTTGAGTCCCTTGCTGCAGCCATTGCGTCAATCAAGGATCTTCTTTTTTGTTGCCGCCCTTCTGCTTTACTGAGCACCAGGTCCTTTCCCAGGGACTGGTATCAAACAGGTCCAAAGTATGGAAGACGAATTTCACTATCCATGCTTCCAAAGAGCATTCTGGGTAAACCTCCTCTAAAAACAGATGTTTGTTTTTCTGTTAGTCCATGGTACTTGCTCTGTTTTTCGCCAACACCATAATTGGAATGCATCGGTTCTTCTCCTGTCTGCCTTATTCCTTGTCCAACAGGCACACGAAACAATGGAAAGTACCAGGCTTTGGATCAGGCTCCTGTTAGTAGTCAAAGTGACATCTCGACTCTTGGGCATTTTAAAGAGGCACTTGAAGCAGACTTGTCCAATGTAACCAACATTTTATTTATTGGCTGCTACTTCCATGAGTGTTGACTGTGGATGAAAATCCGTGACAGCTTCACTCTTGTCTCCAATGCTCAGGATGTGGTCTATTGGTCCATTTATGAGGATTTTATTTCTTTACATTGAGTTGTTATCTATACTCATGGCCACTACCATCTTTGACGTTTCTCAGCAAGTGCTTTAAATCCTCCTCTGTTTGAGCAAGTTAGGTGATGCTGTCTGCGTATCGCAGGCTAATAAGGCTTCCTCCAATCCAGATGACAAGACATCTGCATATGGTGCAGCTTTCAAATTATGTGCTCATGCAGATGGAAAAGAATGGTGAAAGGGCACAGTCCTGATTCTCATTTTTCTGATTTGAAACCTTGCAGCATTCCTGGTTCTGTTTAAATCACTGTTTCCTGGTCAACATGTCTAGGCTTCTCATGCGCACAATAACGCATTTTGGAATTCCTGCTCCTCACAATATGATCCAGCGTTTACTATGGTCCACACAGTTGAATGCTTTTGCATAGTCAATAATTGTAGGTTATATAACCTAGTTCAAAACAAACAAACAAACAAAAACCCCCAACTCACCTCCATAGAGTCGATTCCAGTTCATGACAAACAAAAACCCCCAACTCACCTCCATAGAGTCGATTCCAGTTCATAGCGATCCTATAGGACAGGGTAGAACAGTCCGTGTGCATTCCAGAGACTGTCGATCTTGACCAGAGTCGAAAGCCTCATCTGTTGCTATGTGTCAGAGGCAGATTTCTCATTATGCAACCCTCCTAGGGAATTTTGAAACAATGTCTAGAAACTCCACTTTTGATTTTCTAGTTAAAAAGTGCTTTTGTGTTCCATTATTGAGTTTGATTTTACCCCGTGAGTTGTCAGAGTAAGTCCTATTAGTTCCACCTCTTTTTATGTAATTACTATTTTTAAAAAGAAACGTGGAAAGATGAAGGCTGAGGCCAGTGTCATGGTGCTAGAAAATGTCAGAGCCAAGACTTGTACTTGGGTCGTCAAACGTTGGCACCAAAAGCAGCATTTCTCTCTTTCACGACATGCCATCCCCCTGTAGCTGGAACTAACAGGCAGGTGATCATTTAGAGAGAGGCCAACACATCCCACTCACCTCCTGTCCTGGCCATGCTAGTGCTGTCACAGCTGAGTACCACACGTGAGTGCCTTTAATGAACAGAAATGTATTATTACGGCGTTAGACGACTAGATGTCCAAATTAAGAGTCTTGGCTCTGTTGTTGGTATTGTGCCATTGAGTCAACTCCAGCCCTTAGCGACCTCACGCACAACAGAACAAAACACTGCCTGGTCCTGAGCCCTCCTCACAATTATTCCTAGACTTGATCCCAAGTGACTTGTTGCAGTCACTGTGTCAATCCATCTCCTTGTGGGCCTTGCTCCTCCGCAGGCTCTTGGGGAAGGCCTTTTCTCCCTGTCAGCTCTGGAGGAAGGGCCTTGTCTCTTGAATTTTGCTCCTGCGAGATCTTCATGCGTCTTGGCATCTCTCTTTCACAACTCACCTCTGCTTGCTTAGTATCTTTTATATCTCAAAAGAGATTGACTCAAAATATACCTTATACTAATTCTGCCTCACTAACATTACAAATGGGATAATACTCAGGAGCATAGAGGTTAGAATTGATAGCACATATTTTGGGGGGTGTAATTCAGTATTGAATACTCCCTTTGCTCTTTGGCCCACTTCTTTGTTGGGCCAAAGGGAAAATGGGAGGACAAGGACCTAATTAAGCTAGGAAGAAAGATGGGGGTGGAGGTGAGGAGCCGGTGGATATAAAAATGGCAGCGCCTGGCTCAGAGGAGTAGCCCTCTGTCCCAGGGGGAACTTGTAGAGTTGAGTAAGGACAGTCCTGGCTGTGTCCTGTGTCCTTAGGCTGGGGTAGGAGAAAAGCACCCTTGACCCCTCAGTTTTAGGACAAATTCCTGGATTGGGATATATTCTCCCCTATGTTATGCTGGTGCCCACCAATCTCTGAGGGGGCTTGAGATTCCTGGGGATTTCTATGAGAATCAAGTCTATATTTTTAGAGATGATTTCTCTTCTTTATTTTTAATTCTTTTTACCCAACTTCCTTTCTAACCAGATTAGAGCTCATTTACTGTAAAAAGGTTCAATAGCATAAACATAAAAGATAAAAGAGCTTAAGAGACAGGGGGTGGGGCGGGGCGAGGGTAATGAGGCTGACAAAGTTTTGCTGGAGAATTGACTATGACGGTAATATTTGCTTGTGATCATTCTGGAAGCTGAGGAGAAAATGAAAAATAGCAGTAGCATTACCAGATCAAAACATGCCAACATTTGCTTGGGGGGACATGGCAATTTTAGGGTGTTACAATCTAACAGCAATCCATCACACAAATCCTGTCCAAGTAATATTGAATTCGTTTGTGATGCTTTACTTTTCTACAGGCTTATTGTAATGCATTTCTCCTTTTCTTTCTGCTAATGGACGACTGGTCACATTCTCCAGAGATCAGACAACTGGATCCTTGAGGGGCAAGATTCCAGAGGAGGGGTTGGCAATGGTAGGGATCACACCCACACCTTCACTTACTGACAACTTAGTTTGTGCTGTGAAATCTGATACTTCTCCGGGCATCGTGTTCTGAAGGGCTTCATGCCTTTCAACCTGATTATTGCTGTTAAATTATAAGCTTTGCGAAGATCGGTGTACATTTTTTTCACTTCTTTTTTTCTTTCTCCGTTTCAGGCCAATGCTATTTCAAAAGCTAGAAAAACCTCCTGTCACCTCTCCCATAAGTTTGATCGTGACGTCAGATCAGTGATAAGACTTGATCCCGAAGTCTCACTCAGGATTATACTGCCAGACACCTGAGGTGGAGTCTTGGTTCTGCTATTACAAATCAAGAGCTTCAGTTTCCTTTTTTAGTGCTTGGAGGCATTTAATGACCCTTCTCTTATATGACCTTCACTGTGCTGTAGTCAATGATCAGTTCTATTTTAAATAACCTCTCAACACCAACAAAAACGCCCATTGCCATTGAGTAAGTTTCAATGTGTCGTGACTCTGTAGAACTGCCCACTGGGTTTGCAAAGTTAGAAACCTTTACAGAAGCAGACTGACACAGCTTTCTCCCATGGACCAGTTGGGGGGTTCCAACTGCTGACATTTCGGTTAGCAGCCAAGTGCTTTATTGGTGTGCCACTAGGGCTCCTTCATATTAGCGCTGTTTGTCACAAATGAACTTTTTCTCCTTTCTTGTACTCTTGACTCACCTGGCTTCCAGAATCAACCTCTCCTGGATTCCTTAACACTACTTACTCCTTCACAGTCTCCCTTTACCTTGACTTCTCAAAGTAGGTGTGCCCCAAGGCTCAACCCTTAGTCCTCTCTGTTTTCTATTGTCACTCATCTCTCAGTCATCTCGCCCAGTCTCAAATATAGGCTGGTAACTCCCAGATTCATGGGATCATTGTGCATTTGTCTTCCTCAAACTTAGGCTCAAATTCTCTGCATGTGAGGTAATTACCTAATTTGTTGCCAACTTGAGACAGATGAGAGTGAAGGGGTGGAGTTTAGTCTGTCAGGTAGGTTGCTGCTTGATGACCTCATTTGGAGGCGCTATGGAAATAAGTTGCTCACTGGAGGTGGGACACACAGACTCTCCCTGGGAGACATTCCTGTTGACCAGACACATGGAGCTACCCTGATAGAGCCAGAGTCATGCCGGCACTGAGATGAGTTGCTTCCACCGCCACTGGATCCACAAGACTTCCCACCCACTGGCCTGTGATCTTCCTGCATTCAGCATCATTGCATGTGTTTCATGAGTCTGAAGAGGAAGTTATAGACTGGTATCGTACTTATGGGCTAATATCAGACGTATGGACTGGATCTGGTCTGTGCTGGGATGTTTTCCTAATATACAATTACTCTTTGATGCAAAGCTCTCTGACACACATATGAGTGTCCATGAGTTTGTTTCTCTAGTCAACCCAGACTACCCACAGCCTGGATGCCAAATAGGTATCTCAAATTTAGTATGTCCCAAACTGAACTCTGAACCTGCTCTTCCGCCCCCGCTCCACCCCACCAATGTTGCTATATGCACAGCTCCCTCATCTAGTTAATGGTTGCTTCCTCTTTTTAGTCGCTCAGACCAAAATCCTTGGTGTCAACCTTGACTCCTCTCTGTTTCTACCTCTGCACATGGAAACCCCTAGGAATCCTGTTACCACCACGTTTCAGTAGAATTTCCCATCATTGGCGCATCCAGACTCCAACTGTCTCTTACTACCCCCATGGTTACACCCTATTCTATCATCCACACAATCTCTTGTGGTTTCTGAAAAAAAAAATTCTAACTCAGTTCTTTATTTCTATCTTTGCTTCCACATATGATAGGTAAAGTTATCTTTAAATATATAAGCCATGGGGTATCATTTCCTGCTAAAATCTCTGTAGTAGTTCTTCCTGGCCTGAATCAATGTAAACTTCTTCATTGGCCTCCAAGGTCTCTATGATCTGTCAATCTGACTCCTACCTCATCTCCACTAGATCTTCTTCATGGGCTCTTCCCTGGGACTTTTATTCTGACCCCTGTTCATGCGAAGTGTTCTGTTTTATTACAGGCATTTTGTGCATTAGTTTTGCCTCCTAAAGTATAGCTTAGAAAGAAAGAATTGGGGGTGAGGTGGGAGGGCGGGGATCCAATATACCTTGATTCAACCAGACTGAACTTGGCCACATGATTGACATTTACCTCTACCACAGGAGTGGGGCCTTTTCTTTTTTTCTTTTTTTTTTTTTTTTGCTTCCAAGGGCCATTTGGAAATTTATAGCTTCATTCATAGGTCATATCAAATGACCAGCTTAAAAATTAGTTTGGTGTATTTGAATAAACATTTCATTAACTCACCCCTAATGTGATGGCTGGTACTGCTTTTCTTTGTTGAAAGGAGTCATGCTAGCTGGTATTTGTGATTTTGTGGACTGTATACAACCAGAGAGTGGGATATTCCTCACAACTGTGCTACCAAGATCTCTTTCTTGCTGACATACTTCAAGTATTTGCTAAGATGACATACTCTCAATGAGCCTCCCTTGACTGTCAAATGTGAAATTGTAACCACCACCCCTCCACTGTGATAGGCACATGACAAAACATTGCTTGCTGAAAGTGAGGAAGACTCGAAGCACTTACTAATGAAGATCAAGAAATTCAGCCTTCAGTGTGGATTGCAACTCAGTGTAAAGAAGACCCAAATCGTCACAACTGGACAGATATGTAACATCCTGACCAATGGGAGCAAGATTGAAGGTGTCAAGGATTTTATCTTGCTTGGATCTATAATCAGTACTCTTGGAAGTAGCAGCCAAGAGATCAAAAGAAGAGTTGCATTATAGCTAAATCTGCCATACAAGACTTCTTCAGAGTATTGAAAAGGAAGGATGTGGTTTGAGTTGGTCTTCTTCCTGCACGGTCAGCAGCATTTCTCGGGAGAAAGATGAGACTCTCCACTCCTGTAAGAAAGGGGGCCCTGGTGGCTAGGAGGCGACATGTTGATCAGCAAGAAGAGTAGTTCAATAATAGTTTGAAACCACCAGCCACCTCCTTGGGAGGAAGACATGGCTTTCAACTCCCCTAGAAGTTACAGTCTCAGAAACTCACAGGGGCAAGTCTACCCAGTCTTTAAAAGGGTCGCTCTGAGTTGGCAGCAACTCAATGGGAGTGAGTTTTCGAGTTTAAAGATGTATAGTCTCAGGAACCCAGAGGGACAGTTCTCCCCTGTCCTAGAGGATCCCTGTGCGTCAGACGGGCCTCCAGGTAGCTCGGTTTCTCTGTGAAGCTGCTGGGCTCTACCCCTGCCTTTGAGTCATGACTGAGTGTATAATAATGGCGCCATCAGAGTTCCTTAAATGTCACGTTAGACTCACTCAACCACTGTCTGTCGTTTGACAAGATTCCCCTGCACGTTGTACTTACTTATTACAGTTCAGCCTCCTCAAACAGAGTTACCTTTCAAAGTGATGCCAAAACAGAAACCTTTTCAGACAAAGAATCAAAGACATCCTTGCTGAGCTATTACTTCAATAAGCAGGAAATGGAACTACAGAAGAGGATTTTGGAAAGCAAAGAAATGGTAAAACCCAGTTGAAAATTGAAGACGTGTCCTTGCCCTCGTGGCCTGGGTCATTGTGCTGAGGAGAGGAAACTCACACACAGGAAAATGTTAGAGGATAATTAAGTGTCCAAAGCAACTCAAAACTCACTGCCTTGCGTCCATTCTGAATCATGGTGACACTGCAGGACAGGGTAGAACTGTCCCTGTGGGTTATTGAGACTGTAACTCTTCATGGGACTAGAAAGCCTCGTCTTTTCCCAGAGAAACTGCTGGTGGTTTTGAACTGCTGCCTTTGTAGTTAGCAGCCCAATATGTAACCATTATAATACCAGGGCTCCCCAGAAAAGATCCTTAGAGCTGTCTGGAAAACTAGGCTCTAGTCATTTGTGACCTTTTTTCCCCCTGTGTAATTTTAGGGAAGTTTTAAAATTTCTCTGGATCTAGATTTTATTTTATCATCGGTAAGTTTATCTAGTTCAGAGGTTTTCAAACTTTTAAAAATCTGATCCACAATGGGAATGATATTTTACATCTTGACCTGGTTCATTTCCTTGAATCTGTATTACTGAAAAAAGAATAGTTATAAAAATCCCATTCTTTTTATTTCTATATTCAATGCATCCTGATATTTCCTTTTTCAGTTCCTTAAAAAAAGAAATTGCCGATATGCTTCTAAAGAGATATGAACATAAAACTAGATGTTTTGTAAAGTTCTTTTCAGTTCAAACCACACAATTAATTTTTAAGAGCAATGTTATAATTTTTATCGGTAAATGTTAAACCACATAATATTACCTGCTGAACCACACCCACATAATTAGATAATGGGTTCTCAAACTTCACTGCCCAGTAGCAACACTTCATTGTTTTTGGGGTTTGTTCTGTTTTAAATTACTCATGCCTGTCTATCTTAGACCAGCGATAATTCGTTTGGAGGATAATCTGAGATTAGGAGACTTGGTAGGCCTAAGGCACAGACAGTTGAGGAATTTCAGTATGTTGGTCTTACTTCTCTGGAATTAGGAATGCCTTTTCCAAGACCTGGCTGTGTTCGTGGCTATAGTCGCTACAGACAATTATACCGTTTTCCAACTCCTCGCTACACTAGGAAAGAAGTCCTTTCTCCTGTCTAACGTCCTTTGCACCCTCTTCCCAAGCACTGTACTCTGCCATTTTTATACCTTGGGGAGGAGCTGGGGCACACCTGAAGAGGATGACTTACAGGTGGCCTATTGAATTTGGGTTCCTCAGTCCCTGCAAACACAGGAGCCAGGAGAAACCTCCAGCTTGACTCACAACCTTGAGACTTGCCAGCCTCTGCACCAGAACTCTCCTCTTGCTCTTCCCTTTGCTCTCCCACACTCGCTGAATCCTCATGCCCAGTTGCTCTGACCTTCCATTATCTCTTGACTATCCATCCATCCCAGTCCACCACTCAGTGTAGCCCAGTCAACAGTGCTGACCTCTGCGATCCTACTTCCGTGTGACTGCCCAATTGAGGTTTCAAAAAAGGACACCAAGTTAAGTAACAACCCCCCCCCCCCCCGCTTAAACCCCACTAAATGCTTTCCACTGCTCTTATAGCAAAATTGGGACTCAGTGCAACTTACATAACTGAAGACCAAATTGCCCTCCAGGGGTTCCAATTAACAGCGACTCTGTGGGTCAGAGAAGAACTGTGCACACGCCATGCCTGCTCTCACAAGATCAGCAGGGCGAAAACACCAGCTGATCAGAGGACAAAGATGAGGCTTTCTAATCCTGTGAGCGGTTACAGCCTCAGAAACCCACAGGGCCAATTCTTCCTTATTCTGTACAGGGGGGATATGAGGTCCCATCAGCTTGATGGCAGTGGGTTTTGGAAATTTCCAGAAGTAGATCGCCAGGCCTCTCTTGTGATACAGCCCTTGGTGGACTGCAACTGCCGCCATTTCAGTTAAGAGAGGAGTGTGTCAGCTGCTTGCACCTCCCAAGGCCACTTTCCCCACAGGCTTCTTTCAGTGTCTCCAATCATTAGTCACTCTTCCCTTTGCTTTCAACTGTCCCCCAGGGACTTTCCTGTCCCCCAGGGACTTCTATCCCTGCACTCATGACTTTGCACATGCTTCATTTCATTTCTCTCTGCCCCAAAGAGTCATCTTAGAGATAAGAATATTCAAATTCACATGGACATTTCATCTGTTTGAGTATTCAGGAAACATTTAGAAGCCTGAAGTACAATAGAAACTCAAAATAGGCTGGCTCTAGAAGCAGGCAGAATTAACTGAAAATATTAGCCCCATTAGTTAATAGCTGCACGACCTCAGTTAGATAGCTGTGTGACCTTCTGCATCTTTGTTTTCGTCATCTGTGAAACGGAGATAAATGAGAGCCTTTGTCAGTGGGCATTGTGAGGATAAATCAATTTAATAGGCATAAGATTTTTATTTCTGAGCCTAGCGCAAAATAAGCATTCAAGAAAGAGCCAGTGTTACATTGCTGGCTTAATTATTTTCATCATCATCATCATCATCATCATCATCATCGCTTTGTGTTGGTTCTCAGATCTCTGAACTTAAATTCAGTGAGGTCAGAAAAGAAGGCAATACAAATAATTCATCCAGAAATATGGAACCCCTGCGAATGCTTATGGCAAATTACCTCTGTCAAATGAAAAATCACTGCTTGCAGCCCAGTCCACAGCAAATAGAAAACCTGGGGTGTGGATTCAGCGGGAGTCAAGATGAGCCTGTGCTATCCAGATTAAGTAGGCCCCAAAGAAGCTTGCAGCTATTGTTAGCTAACTCACTTCTTAGGTGATGGAATGCTTGAGATCGAGGACATTAAGCACCATTTTAATCAGGTCACAATGAGCTGGAAATGACTTGATAGCAGTGAGTTGTGGGTTTTATACATGTTGAGAGTTAGTGCTCACAGGATTTGGGTGACTCACTGTGGTCACATGGTGAGGCAGTTCAGATTCAGGGGTGGAACGTGGACAGGAACTCCGGCCACCAGGCTACAGTCAGCTTTCTTTCCACTGCATGACATGGTCAAAAGGCCGATCGGTTCCCATGGTGGAGGGGGAAGCAAGGCGTCACCAGTTGTGACTCGGCCAATGTCATGGATGGGTGTGTGGCCCCTGAAATGCTTCTGATGTCGTCATTTGTTGGCCCCTCTGCTTCCTTTGGGGATTTGCGGTAGTTTTCTGTGTGTTTTGGATGGGATATTCTAATTGCATGCTCTTATAGGGAATTAAGAGTCTTCTTCCAAATTATCTCTGTCAGTGAGGAATAAATAGTCATCGAGACATTGAATGATTCTCCAGAGAAAACCAGACTCACAGCTACCAAGTCAATTCTGACTCAGTGACCAAGTAGAACTGCCTCTGAGAGTTTCCCAGAGTGCAAGTCTTCATGGGAGCAGAAAGCCTCACCTTTGTCCTGTGGAGTGCCTGGTGGCTTTGAAGGTCTGACCTTGTGACCTCTTAAGAGGCACAAAAGGAATATCATTCCTCCCTCCACCTTTCCAGATTGGAAAGTCCTTTATCTTTTGTGAAGCCTGGTCCTTTAGAGTGAATGACATCACTTTCTTTGGGACTCACTGTGTCCTGGATATTTATATATCCCAGCACCAATGTCTTAGGCTGAATTCTCTAGAGGAGCAGAACAAGTGAAGGATTGATAGGTAGTCAGATAGGGAGGAAGACAGAGAGACAGACAGATACAAAGAGAATGGCTTATATAATTGAGAAAACTGGCAAGGTTCAAATCCATGGATCAGGTGGCAGGCTGGAGGCTTCCTGGATTTAGATGATTTTAAGACCCGGGGAATCCAAACTTTGCAGATCGAGCAGTCGCCTTCCAGCTCACATCCTAAGAACCCAACAGCATGCGCTGCTGTGAGGTTCAGTCCAGTTGATTTTCAACTCCTGGTCCCCCAGTATAACAGCGTAGAACTGTCCCATGGGGCTTCCTTGTTGGTAAGTTTTACAGACCGCCCCTCATCTACCAGTGTTTGGTACTGTAGTAGCTTAGGTGTTGTTATGATGCTGGAAGATATGCTAGAGGTATTTCAAACACCAGCAATTACTCATGGTGCACAGGTTTCTTCCAGATGAAGAAGAACCTGGTGATCTACTGCTAAAAGAAATGGCCCGTGAACACCTTAGCAATAGCAGTGGAACCTTGACTGAACAGACAGCGTCTCATTCTCCTGTACATCATGTTATTATGAGTCGAAGCTGACTCAACAGCACCCGATGGCACAACTGTCTTTTGCAGAGTTTCTGGGTGGATTTGAACCACCAACCTTGCAGTTAGCAACTGAGCACTTAGTCATTGGGCTGCCAGGGCATAACCCCCCCCCCCATACATGTTTTTCAATGAAGCAATAAGATGTTTGCCTCAAGTGGGTATTACAGGTGGAAGAGTAAGTGTGTTACCTTGTGTGAGCCACCTAATAAAAAGAAATGTGGTATCTTTCTCATAAGGGACAAATCATGAAATAGGTGTTATAGCTCACTATTTCTTATGTTTTTTTTAAGGAGGTCGAAGAGGGTTAATTAGGTGTCAGAGTACAGATGTAGAGAGGTGGTGTCTTCAAAATGGAATGTAAAGTTGTTCTCTATTGGTCACTCCAGGATGATGATATTAGATGCCACCTGGGAAGTTCCAGTAGAGCACTCAGTGAAGGCATTCATGAGGGGAAAAGAAACAAGATGCAGAGAGCAGGTGGCCACTGGAGCAGTAGTTTGCTAGCTGCTGCTGTTACCATAGCAACAGTGGGCCTCGCTTCCCAGGAGGAGAGGCCCCATTGGTGGTGAGCGCTGTGGGCTGTGTCCTCTGGTTTGACAAATGCTACCTTCCTGCGGTTTGGATGCGAGTTTGCACCAGGCTCAGCTTAGCTTTGCTAGGAGATAGAGGGCTCGGGCATGAGCTAAACAGAGACAAACTTTCCAACTTAGTCCACTTAGAAAAAAACCTCTTCCTTCCATTCATCTGGGACAGCATCGCCCACTGGGAATTGAGCGCCGCAGTGGCAAAGTATCTCAGTGATTAGGCACTGGGATCAGAAAGCGTGAAAACAACAGGTCTGAGGAAATAGCTTTTCTTTGAGTTTTACCGGAACAAATGCATTTTGTGTCGCTCGGGCTACACATTAGGACCACAAGATCAGCCCTTCAAAACCACCAGGCACTCCACAGGACAAAGATGAGGCTTTCTGCTCCCATGAAGACTTGCACTCTGGGAAATTCTCAGAGGCAGTTCTACTCGGTCGCTATGAATCAGAACTGACTTGATGGCTGTGAGTCTGGTTTTCTTTGGAGAATCATTCAATATCTCAATGAGTATTCCTCGCGGACAGGGATAATTGGGAAGTAGACTATTAGGTTTTTCTCAGAGGTACCTCTGTATGGAGTCACATGTCATGCCTGTACTACACTTTGGAATCTGGAAAGAGTTAGAGCAAGAGCGAGAGCGAGTGAGTGAGAGAGATTGAAGCGGTGATAACTTAAAACGTTGGAGAAGGGAATGATCCTGGGTTATATCAAGAAGTCCTACATGTACTCACAATTACCCTTTGGGAACCAGAGGGGAAGGTATCGTGGTCACAGAGACAAAGATAAGACTAACGGAGCCACAGCCAAGGGCTAACAGCAGCCTCCTAAAACCGGAAGTCTCAAGAAGCAGATCATTAATATCGTCTCTAGAGAGACCTGCCCTGTAGGCAGGAGGCAGTGAACGTGGTTTTAGACTTCTAACCTGGAGAACTGTGAAAGAATGCATTCTGTGGTGTTAAATATGTGCTGATTCATTACTAGGGCCCTGGGTAATTAACACAGTTCATTAGGGTGAAACAGGGCTTCAATCTGGTTTGCCCCATCTACAGAGAGCATGCATCAGGGTTGTAGCCTCTCATTATACTTATTCAATTTACATTGCTGAGCAAATAATCAGAGAAGTAGGATTATATGAAGAAGAACGTGGCATAAGAATTAGAGGAAGGCATATTAACAATCTGTGGTATGCAGTGGACAAAACCTTGCTTGCTGAGAGTGAGGAGGACTTGAAGCACTTGCTGATGAAGATCAAGGATTGATGGCTTCAGTATGTATTACAGCTCATTGTGAAGAAAAACAATATCCTCACTGGAAACGCAGGGAATCCAGGGAGGATGATCCCTCCAGGACAAATGGTGTGAATGGCGATACTGGGAGGGTAGAAGGAGGGTGGGTTGGAAAGGGGGAATAAATTACAAGGATCTACATGTGACCTCCTCCATGAGAAACGGACAACAGAAAAGTGGGTGAAGGGAGACGTCAGACAGGGCAAGATATGACAAAATAATAAGTTATAAATTATCAAGGGTTCATGAGGGAGGGGGAGGAGGGAGGGAGTGGAAAAATGAGGAGCTGATGCCAGGGGTTTAGGTGCAGAGCAAATGTTTGAGAATGGTGAGGACAATGAATGTACAAATTTGCTCTACACGATTGATGTATGTATGGATTGTGATAAGAGTTGTAAGAGCCCTAGTAAAATGATTAAAATAAAAAAGAAAGAAAACCAAAATCCTCACAACTGGACCAATGAGTAACAGCAGGATAAATGGAGAAAAGATATAATTTGTTTTATCCTTGGATCCACAGTAAATGTTCATGGATGGCAGCAGCAGTCAAGAGATCAGAGGATGTATCGAATTGGATACATCTGCTGTACAAGCCCTCTTTAAAGTGTTGAAAAGCAAGGATGTTACTTTGAAGACTAGGTGTGTCTGTCCTGCTTCATCCTAACCCATCCACATACTTTCAATGGTCTCTTATACATGTGAAAGGAAGCATTAATTAAGGGAGACAGGCAGGGTTGATTCATTTGAATTATAGTGCTGGAGAAGAATATTGAAAGTACCATAGTTCAGATAATAGGGACAGTCAAAAGACATTGTTTGATCCATTAATTTGGTGATTCAAGAAACGTAATTCCCAGATTCATGCTCTACAACAGTTATATTGTCATCGAAGGTGTGGTTGTTCCAAGAACAAAATCACAAACAGTGGTTCAAGGATTACAATTTGAAAATTAGTTGTTAAAAAAAGAAAGTACCATAGCTCGCTGTGGGCAGGAAGCATCTCAATGGAACCTAACAACAACAGACACTATCATTTGATAGCCAGCTCACACGCTTCCTGAATGTTTAAGAGTTAACACACACAAGAAAACACACTATTGAATGCATGGTTCTTAAATAAAAGGTCTAAACCTTCTTCTAGCTTTAGTGCAATGTAGAACGAGCTAGTGCTTAAAAAATACTTTTGAATTGATTGCAAGAGACCTTCGTGACTGTTCAAAACCTGACTAATTCAAAACCACCTTGCTTGTTTATTTCTGGGGAAATTCTCCAGAAAGTGAGATTTTCATTGAAATAAATAGTCTAAGGCTCTTGGGCATGGCCCAAATTCTCGTCTTTGTGAGAGAATTCAGTGAGTCATGGGAAAAGTTTGCATGATGTGGAACTCTTTGGGAAACTAACATTTCCTGAGTATTCCCCTCAACTTATATTTAGCAGCCCTGGTTTCTTTTTCCATGTGATTTGTCTCATCTTCCTCTGTAGACTAAACTCTTCCAGGGCAGGGATTGTTTTCCAGGTTTTCTCATTACCCTTGACCTTCTCTTGAAACCTCATCATGCAACACCAGCACATGTAGATATAGGGTAGAAATGCACAGGCTGAGGCCAGGTCCTAGGGTCCTAGGGTCCTGTGAGCAGGTTTTCTTTTTAGCTGCCATCTGCTCTTGATTGTGCACATGGGTGTTTCAAATCAGCCAACACAACATCTCAAGTGTTAGGTCTTCTTCACTTTCTGACACCCTTGTGCCAAGGCCTCAGACCGCTTCAATGTGGCTGCGACTCATTGAATGAGGAGTCTAGAACCAGAGCACGGGCTTTCAGAACAGACACATCTGTCTTGGGAAGAAGTATAGCCTCTTTAGAAGCATTGTAGTGAGAGTTTGGACATGTGCGTTAGTCTGGGTACTTTAGAGAAACAAATCCACAGAAACTCATGTATAAGAGAGAGTTTTATGTAAAGGGTAAGTGCGCATCAAGAAAACATCTCAACCAGGTGCTGCTCAAGCCCACAAGTCCAATATGAACCCATTAACCCATACATCCAACACCAATCCACAAAGTCATCCTCCATCTCACAAAACAGACGCAATGATGTCGACTGCAGGAGGAAAGCTGAGTTAGTGAGTGTGTAAGCATCTCAGTACTGGTAGTGGTCTCCACACAGCTTCTCCAGCACCCAGGGCAATATTGGGGTAGGTCCATGTGGCTTCTCCTCAGGGATGTCTTGCAGGAAGTGAACCTTGCCACCTGAAGCAGGGAACTGGCTGAGGCAGCTGCACCCTGTTCTGGCCATCACAAAGCAAGAGACCTGAGAACTTGAAAGGGATGCTCACTGAGCCATTTATCCCTCCATCCTTCAATTAACCCGACGTGTTTATCAGCCAGGTTGGCACAATAAACTTTATATCAGACCTGTGGTCAGGAAATACCAGTCCCTGGAAATGACGTTGTGGTTGGTCGAGCAAAGGGTCAACAAAAAAGAGGAAGAACTTCGATGAGATGGACTGAATGGTGTCTGCACAAAAGGACCCAAACATACCAGCGATTGTGAGCATGGCACAGGCCTGGACAGTGGTTCTTTCTCTTGGACATCCAGTCGCTCTGAGTCAGATCGCACTCAATGACACCTAACAACTACAACAACAAAAAGGTCAAGAGATCGTGGAGAGGAGGGACTCTTTATTTCCACGGAGAGACCTTTTTGGGTTGCTTAGTGTGTCATGACATATTGACACATTGCCAATCACCAAAGTAGCCAGCCTAATCACTGCCTCCTCTTGGCTCTTAAGGCAGTGTCATTTAAAAGCCTCCTGAGTGCCAAGGCAAATGCTTGGAAGTTGATTTATTGGAATTTTTGGGGACCAAAGATCTATACAAAATTCTTTCCAACTTCTCCTCTCTTAGACATTTAGTGTTTTCGGCCTTTGGTTTTGCTATGCACACCTTTCTTAGAAGTAAACTTCTATTTTTTTTTTTAACATTTAGGCATCCTGTTTAATAAAGAAACAAACCCCTCAAACTCACTGCCATCATTTCTGCCTCCCAGTGTCCCTGTGTGATAAGTAGACCTACCCCTGTGGGTGTCCAATCCTGTCAGCCTTTACAGGACTAGAAAGCCTCATCTTTCTCCCTCAGAGCAGCTGATGGTTTCAAACTGCTGAGCTTGTGGCTCGCAGTCCAATGTGTAACCCACCAGGCCACCATGGCTCCATTGAATAACAGAGAGATGTAGAACACGATGCTTCTTGAGAAGTTCATCGAGTGCTCGCTTTGGTAGCACAGATACTAAAGTTGGAGAAGCTCATTGGAAGGATGTTTCAGGATGGGGGTGGAGTCATTTCTGGAGATGAGTTTCTTGTGATTGACAGCTCAAGACATGGTTCTTAAGTTTCAGAAAGGGAATTCCTTTTACTGCCTCCTGACTCCCCCTTGAAGCTCTGGATTCTGACATGGGCCCTTGCAGAGCCCCTGTGGAAAATATTCCGGTGTGTGTAGTAGACGCTTGCCAAACCTAAGACAGCTGAAGCTTATTCACATTTGTTGTGACAGCTGCTGCTGATTGCAAGTGGCTAGTACCGAGGACAGTGGAACATAGGAAGGATGTGAATCAGGCAACAGGCCCAGCATCTCCTACATGCCTAGCTGTCTCCAAAGCCAATACATAATATTGTATGATTTACTATAAGGAGCAAGTAGTACAGCGAATGATAACCAGATCTTATACTAGGCTGAATCCAAAGAAACTGTGTTAGTCCAGGTTGACTAGAGAAACAAATACAGAGACACTCATATGTAAGAGAGAATTTTATATCAAAGAGCAATTGCATATTGAGAAAACAGCCCAGCCCAGTCCAGACTCATGCAGCACATTCAATGACACTGAATGCAGGAAGATCACAGGCCAGTGGGGGAAGGTCTTGTGGATCCAGTGGTGGTGGAAGCAACTTAGCACTGGCATGGGTCTCCATGTGGCTCCTCCAGCTCCAACATTCTGGCTGCTATCAGTGTAGCTCCATGTGTCTTGTCAGCAGGAATGTCTCACAGACAGTGTGTGTCCCACCTCCAGCGAGATGTTTTTCTCTGTAGCACCTCCAAATGAGGTCATCAAGCTGCGAACTGATTGGCAGGCTAAAATCCACCCCTTCACTCTTAATAGTTTCAAGGTGACACTAGACTATGTAACTACCCCAGAGACCAAAATCTTTCAAGGCCTGTAGTTTAACCAAACACCAGCTCAACACTGCCCTGTTTTCTTGAGTTGTTTCAATGTTCTACTCTTTTCAAATAATGAGAGCCCTCAAAGAGGCAGCAAGCCTTTCCTCCACCTAGAATACCTTCTAGCTCTTCTGCGGAATTGCTCATTATTTCTCGAAACTTCCTTCTTGTAACTCATCAGATCTGAGACATTCATTCTGACTTGTGTTCATGTGTTGTGTTCTGTCGTACCACAGGCATTCCATGTGTTAGTTATGCCGCCTTAGTACAGGGAAGCTTAGAACGGGGCTGAGGGGGTTTGGGGGGTTGGACCTCTATACCTTGATTCAGCCAGAGATAACTTGGCCACATGATCTACCTTTCCTTTGCTTACTATTTTTTTCATTTAAGACAAACAAGAGGGCTTATAAAAATTATCTTCCATCTTTCTTTCTGCACTCAGTCTTTCACTCTTTCCAAGAAGCTTTCTATGCTTCAGTCAGATCAGGGTATTTATTATACTTTTTTCTGGATCTTCGCAGTGTCCCCTCACCTCATATTCACCTGTACCCTGTGGCTTTTCCATTTTATGCAGGGTCCTCACCCTTGGCTGCAACAACAGGCTCAAACACCACAACTGAGAGTGTGGTGCAGGATCGGGCAGTGCTTTGTTCTGCTGTTTCGAGGATTTCTGTCCGTCTGCACAGGCTTTCTTGCATCATAACAGCACCGGATTCATCCAGATTTTAAGGGACCTAATTATCTAAGGCATGTGTTCCTGGATGCTCATAAAATTCCTCAGTATTTCAAATGATTGGGGTGATTATTCATAAGAAGTAGAGAAAGGGTGTTTATTTTATTCACATTCAATTCCTAAAGAAAAGACAGGAACATGTGAAGCTTTGCTTTAAAACTTTGAGCAGATTCTCGTTGTGTGGGGCTGGCCAGAATCTTGTTGTTGCCCCTGAGTTATGATGCTCAGGCATATGCTGCATAAGGTCTAGCTTCCTCTGATCCCAGGAAACTCCTGTGTTTTTTTTTAATAATATTGTGAAACAATCACCCATGGCAACGGATGAGGTAATGTTAGATAAGGTTATTTGAGACACAGTTACTTTAGTGTATTTGGTAGACGGCATAAAGGGAAAGGGGATTCAGTTATTAATCCTAGGTTTATTGAGCACTTTCTGAGTGGTGAGCTCCACTCTAAAGACAGTAATGAGCTAACATGAGACTCCATAGCCTCCTGTTGTTGTTCGGTGCGTCCGGGTCAGTTCTGTCTCACAGCTACGCTATGTTCAACAGGGGAGAAAGATGGGGCTTTCAACGCCCCTAAACATTTCCAGTCTCCAAAACCCACAGGCGCAGTTCTACTCTGTTCTATGAGGTTGCGATGAGTCAGGATTGACTCCATGCCAGTGAGATGCACAACAGAATGGAAATGTCCTCCTAGAGCTTCTGTATTAGAGAGGGTAGCTGGGAAGTTGGCGTAAGTGAGTAATACCCGATTCCCTATTATGTTTGATGGTGATCAGTAGCAAGGGAAGGAGAAGACTAATGATATGGGAATAATAACCATCGGAATCGACGTGATGGCAATGGATTTGACTTTTGGTGCAGTGGATAGGGTGGCTAGGGAATGCCTCATTGATTTTGAAGATAATATTTGGTTAAAATGTTTGATCATGTAGAGATGATGGAGCAAGCCTCGTTTAAGGCACAGAATGAGCACAAGACCTCATGGTTGGGGTAAGTTAAGCAGAGAGGTCAGTGAGTTGAGCAGAGAGGTCAGTGAGTTGAGCAGAGAGGTCAGTGAGTTGAGCAGAGAGGTCAGTGAGTTGAGCAGAGAGGTCAGTGAGTTGAGCAGAGAGGTCAGTGAGTTGAGCAGAGAGGTCAGTGAGTTGAGCAGAGAGGTCAGTGAGTTGAGCAGAGAGGTCAGTGAGTTGAGCAGAGAGGTCAGTGAGTTGAGCAGAGAGGTCAGTGAGTTGAGCAGAGAGGTCAGTGAGTTGAGCAGAGAGGTCAGTGAGTTGAGCAGAGAGGTCAGTGAGTTGAGCAGAGAGGTCAGTGAGTTGAGCAGAGAGGTCAGTGAGTTGAGCAGAGAGGTCAGTGAGTTGAGCAGAGAGGTCAGTGAGTTGAGCAGAGAGGTCAGTGAGTTGAGCAGAGAGGTCAGTGAGTTGAGCAGAGAGGTCAGTGAGTTGAGCAGAGAGGTCAGTGAGTTGAGCAGAGAGGTCAGTGAGTTGAGCAGAGAGGTCAGTGAGTTGAGCAGAGAGGTCAGTGAGTTGAGCAGAGAGGTCAGTGAGTTGAGCAGAGAGGTCAGTGAGTTGAGCAGAGAGGTCAGTGAGTTGAGCAGAGAGGTCAGTGAGTTGAGCAGAGAGGTCAGTGAGTTGAGCAGAGAGGTCAGTGAGTTGAGCAGAGAGGTCAGTGAGTTGAGCAGAGAGGTCAGTGAGTTGAGCAGAGAGGTCAGTGAGTTGAGCAGAGAGGTCAGTGAGTTGAGCAGAGAGGTCAGTGAGTTGAGCAGAGAGGTCAGTGAGTTGAGCAGAGAGGTCAGTGAGTTGAGCAGAGAGGTCAGTGAGTTGAGCAGAGAGGTCAGTGAGTTGAGCAGAGAGGTCAGTGAGTTGAGCAGAGAGGTCAGTGAGTTGAGCAGAGAGGTCAGTGAGTTGAGCAGAGAGGTCAGTGAGTTGAGCAGAGAGGTCAGTGAGTTGAGCAGAGAGGTCAGTGAGTTGAGCAGAGAGGTCAGTGAGTTGAGCAGAGAGGTCAGTGAGTTGAGCAGAGAGGTCAGTGAGTTGAGCAGAGAGGTCAGTGAGTTGAGCAGAGAGGTCAGTGAGTTGAGCAGAGAGGTCAGTGAGTTGAGCAGAGAGGTCAGTGAGTTGAGCAGAGAGGTCAGTGAGTTGAGCAGAGAGGTCAGTGAGTTGAGCAGAGAGGTCAGTGAGTTGAGCAGAGAGGTCAGTGAGTTGAGCAGAGAGGTCAGTGAGTTGAGCAGAGAGGTCAGTGAGTTGAGCAGAGAGGTCAGTGAGTTGAGCAGAGAGGTCAGTGATGTGGGAGCTGAGTAAGTGGGGGCACTGAGCAGCAGAGGATCAGGTTAGAGAAGTAACTGGTGACAAAGGTCGAAAGGGAGTCACCTTTGACCTGGTTGCCTTTGTTCAGGCTTTGTCTTGGCTCTGAGGGAGCCCTGGAGCAATAGAGCAGTGACAGGTCCTTACTTTCACTTAGCCCACTCAGCGACCGTGATGAGAATAGAGTGGTGTGCAGGCACAGAAGGGAGGACCAATTAGAAGACCAGGGGGATGGAGTTTATGTAGACAATGTGCCATATAGGAATCTTTTCCCTCAAAGAGATCCGTGCAAGAGATACAGAAATTTGACTGAGTGTCATTGAGGAACAGACAAGAGTCTGGTGGAAATGAGGAATAGGACGGAGGACACAATGACCCAATGGGACACCGGAGGGTAACCTGCATCTTATTTTCAAATGAATTTCAGTATTCATTTTCTGGCCGGTGCAGGCATACATGCAAAGGGAACGGTATAGCGCCTGGAATTTCCTGTTGGGAACATAATCCTCACTATCAGCGTGTTCAGCCACTGTCCAGACCGCACCGTCTCTTTCCCGCGATGATGATTCCATGGAGGAGACTGGGGAGAGACAGTCCCTCATACACATGATACCTTCTAGGGGCCATTTGCAGCTGCCTAACAGGAGCCAACAGTTTTTGTGAAGGCAGCACAGGGACAGAAGGACAGGCCATCTTGGGGCTAGGAATGTCAGACTCCTGGAGGACTCCCTGTTGCCTTTCAATGTTATGTAAATTTGCCCTCCCTTTGAAATGATGGAACCAACTCTTACAACAGATTCCTCACCACCATTCCCTTCCCTTGCTGCACCAATACCACACTCCTTCCCATGAAGTCTTCCTGCCTCCTGCCAACCCTGTAGAACAGACAGGCAGTTCTGCTGTGTCCTGAACGGTTGCTATGGGTTGGAGTCGACCAGACATCAGCAGGGTTGGTATTTTAGCCCCTGGGTGTCATGACTGATGCTTTGTTCTGAGAACCACCTGAATGGCTACTTCTCAGGATTGTCTGCCCAGGGGAGGAAAGGGGGAAATGTATTAGCTGGCTTCATCCTCCATTACTCATAGATGGGTCTTAATGCTTGCGTGCTTCCAGGGTGTCAAGAGAGTTCTGGGCCATGTCCCACATCTGTGTCAACAGAGAAACCACAGGACAGGAAAGGAGAGGGGCGGAGTGGTTATGGAAGGAGACACTCTTTGTATATGGCCTTGTGGGGTGACTCAGACAGTGCGACCATGGCTTGAATAAGTCCCCCCAAGCCCTGGAGAGAAGTGATGCCCAGATGGTCTCAAGTGTCATAGAAGAAAGGTCTGGTGTACCCGGAAGACAGTCTGCGTGAGGGCAGATTCATGTGGCCCTGGCACTAGCTTCCGAGGGTCCACGCCTGTGTTTGGGGCGCAGCAAGTGCCCTGGGAAACAGGAAAACAGAGCACAGGCGCTAGTTTTGGTCCTGGAAGGCTTCTTTGACAGCTTGGGTTATGATTGGACCAGAGGCAGTTGTTCAGCTTCTACGGTGGATGAAAGTTCCAGCCAGAGACACAAGTGGAAATTGAAACGGGTGTATGCAAGTATTGAGAGGTCGTGCTTTTAATTAACATGAGAACAGCCCAGGGGCTATCATGAGCTTGCTTATGAAATCATTTTTCTTGGCTTTGCTTTTATCCCTGTTGCAGCAGCCCAGCTTCCAAGTGTCACTGTGCTCAGAAGTCACTATGCACCCTGGGGAGAGCTTTCGACAACTGTCACCTTGTCTGGGAGACCTTTATCTAAGGCATTAATGACTCAAACATTTACAGATTTGTCATTTTCCTCCCCGCACCAACCACTGAGCATTCCACGGTAAACAGAGATAGCTGCCGTGGCAGGTCACATCGAGTCAAATTGCATTTATTAAGCACCTATTTTGTGTCCAGCAATTTGCAAAGGTTTTGGGGGGAAATATGAAGTACAATAAACCCTAACAAGTTGAATAATTGGGTGCATTTTTAAGTACGTTAAATTTGGAGTTGTGGTATAATGGGATCAGGTAAGAATTTTAGTCAAACTTCATTTGTGAACAAGGTTTGGATGGAGGATAAGAGCCAACTACATGCAATGCACATTCATGTTGTCATCATTGTAAAGATTTGCTCTATGGTTTAGGGCTCCTTGGTCCCTACTCTAGCTGGCTAATAATGTGTGAGAACATATGAAGGAATCAAATGTATGTGTGAATATAAATATATTTACAAGGGCAGATGAGCATCACTCTGCCCACTGTAGTTCAAGAGAGTGTTCAATCAACTTTGGACCCTGAGCTAGGCCTTGATGTATGAATGGTGTATTAGAAAAAGTCTTCTGATACCAGCTAATCGAGTCATTTTTTAACTGTTTTATTGGGACTTAATCCACATATCACACAATTCAATATTTCAGTCATATCAAGAAAAGCTGTACAATCATTAGCACAATTAATTTGAGAATATGTTCTCCCTCCTTTCATGGTTAAATCATTTTAAAAATGAGTTCTGCAGTCACCATCAGTTCTAGTGCTCACTCTCCACGCCCACATACATTGTTTGCCCCAACCCCCTTGCTGTCTCTGTCTTCCCCCCACACCCCGACCTCCGATAAACTCTTGCAACAGTTCTTTGCTCTATTCAGCTATTCCTTCTGTGCTTGCCAAACTGGAAAACCGACAGAAACAACAAAAAACCAAATAAGGTGGGAAGGATAAGATGATAACAGATCAGAGATAAGCATACACCTACTCAGTAAGAAAGAAAAGACTACCATGAATATTTGAAAGGCCAGGGAGGAAATTTTTTTTGTGGAGCAAGCAAGAAATACTTGCACCTAGAACCATTTCAGGTTGGGTCAAGAGGGAGGTCCACTGACCAAGTACTCAGTTCGATCCAGAATAATCATGATTATAATGATCTCTATCCGATCATAAAGCTGTTTGAGACCCTTTCCTTCAGCCAGACAGGATCTGCCAGAGGCTTAATCTCATTAGATACTCTGCAGATGGGCTTTGGGCTCCTACTGTCCTAGTCTTGTACAAATTGGGCATTCCCATTGTGGGCTCTGATACTTTTCCCTTTGTCATATTTGAATTTTGTTATTGTCATCTTCGGATGATACAGGCTGGTGTGCTTCTTCCATGTGGACTCTGTTGACTCTTTGCTTAGATGGATGCATGTTTGAGTACAAGCCTTAAAGACCCCAGACACTGTTCCAATTGATACCTGGGCCCCAGGAGCTTCTTTACCATACTTTGCTGTGGGGCCCTTATCTTCAGTGATCGTTACATGAGGGTGAATATCGAGTAGGATTATATTATCAGAACTAACTGTTCTTGGATTGGAATTAGAGTTAAATTTTTATCTTAAGTAAACAATAAAATTTAAGACAATTCCAGATATTGTAGAAACTATAGATGCATTGAACAATAAAGACAAATTTTAGGGCAAAAGCATTTATTGACATGTTCTCTGGAGAATTTCTGTTAAAATGGTTGAACTGTGTAGCAAACAGCCACCCTTCTCAGTTCCAAATTTTGAATTCCAAGAAGATAGACATCTGATTGGCCTGCTTGAATATTTCTCTGGTGTTCTAAATTTAGCATTTCCTTTTTATTTTTGAAATGTCTTCCAACCCAGGAGGCTCAACTTTGTACATCATATATTCTGATCTATGAGGAAGATCCACTGAAGCATGTCTGCCATGGATAATCCATCTGATATTTGTAACACCAGTGATCTAGTTCACAGCAGCATCTACTCGTAAGCCACCACAGTATGACAACCAAACCAAGAAGGTGTACAGAGGATCAATACACATTCTAACTTTATAGGAATTTATAACTAGAACATTGAAATCATTCACTCCCACTCCCCTATTTTACAGTTGGAATTACTGTGACCCAGAGAAAAGTTAAGTGGCTTGTTGGGGGTTATAGAACATATCCTTGTCAGACTCAGGGTTAGAATCTCAAACTTTCTATTACCCCATGTTTTCCAGGTCATTTTCTTGAGCTAGTTTCACATGTTAAACCTGATAATTCCTGTGACCTAGTTCAATGGGAAAGAATTATTGAGAGTCAGAGGTCAGGGGTCAGAGGGAAGTTTTTTTTTTTTAATGTGTGAGTTAGTTTATTGTGCCAACCTGGCTGATAAACACATGGGAGGTTAATTGAAGGGCGGAGGGATAAATGGCTCAGTGAATCTCGCCTTTCTAGTTCTCCGGTCTCTTGCTTTCTGATGGTCGAACCAGGGTGCAGCAGCCTTAGGCAGGTCCTGCTTCAGTTGGCAAGGCTCACTTCCTGCAAGACTCCCCCAAGGAGAAGCCACATGGACCTACCCTGATGCAGCCCTGGGTGCTGGAGACCCCTGCCAGTGCTGAGATGCTTACACACTCACTGACTCAGCTTTCCTCCTGCAGTCGGCATCATAGTGTGTGTTTTGTGAGATGGAGGAGGGCTTTGTGGATTGGTGTTGGACATAAGGGTTAATGTTGGACTTGCGGGCTTGGACAGCACTGGGTTGGGATGTTTTTCTGATGTACACTTAACCTTTATATAAAACTCTCTCTTATACATGAGTTTCTGTGGATTTGTTTCTTTAAAGTACCCAGACTAACACAGCGTGTAAGAAGCTATGGCTGGGTGGGACAAGAAATCCGAGGCAGTGCTCAGGCCTCAGGCATTGTCCTCCATTTGTTGGGATATTTTTAGAGTCGGTGCTTTTGTAATGAGGGGACGCAATATTGTATTTTAAAACACTTTTTACTGTGGGCTGGTGACAATCAATAGAGCAGATAATCAGTTTTAAAGTCAACAGTTCATATACATTTTGTTTCAACTTCTCTATGGAATCCCCCTGAATATACCATCACCTATTCCACCTATTGTAGTTTCCATTCCTCATCCCATAACTGCTCAATTCTGTCCTTGGTAAATGTTGCCCTTTGATCTTAAATGCATGATTATTCTAACACGGGATTGGGTTTGGTTCCAGACCTGAAGGGTATCTAGGACTGTGGTCTCAGGACTTTTTTTTAGCAATCTCTATGCAGCCAGGATAGCTCATCACTTTCCTCTGCAGAGTAGTTGGTAGTGGTAGCGAGGCACCATCAGTTAGTTCTTCTGGTCTCAGGGTTGTGGAGATTGATGTTGGAACTGATGAGACTAACGGCTCCCATGTGTCCTTTGATTTTCATCCCTCTTCTTGCCCCTAGATGGCAGAAGACCAAAAGTTGTACTTTTGATGGTTGGTCAAAAACTTTTAAGACTCCTGTTGCTACTCACCAAAGTGAATTCTAGAGCATTATCTTTGTTGACCATTATATGCCAATTGACCTTTTATACATCCCCCTTACTCCCGCAAAGAACTTGCACTTTCCGTTAAAGGGATTGGCTCCCCTGTCAGCAATATTAACAAGGAAAAAATGTGGGAGAACCCAATGCTAAGGAGACCTCGTAATGTGATCTTCATGAAGTAGAAAGCACCGCAAAGATTCTTAAAACAGAAACAAACAAGCCAAACAAGTAGACAAACAGTTCTTGAATTTAATCCAGGCCAAATCTTAATAACAAGCGTTTATAAGAAAGGCTTTAGGAAACCATGAGGCAGTTTATGCAGACATTCAGAATGTGCTCTGGTCCAATTGACCCGGAGTCTGCAGCCAGGCAATTGTGTTATTAGTGGCTACAGAGCTGGCTCCAAATCATGGTGACCTTATATATTAGAGAATGAAACACTGCCAAGTCCCGTGTCATCTTCATGACCGCTGGCATGTTTGCGGCCACTGTTGAAGTCATTGTGTCGTCTCTTCCACTCTCAGCGGCTCACCTTCCAGCTCTCGATGGACAATGTTTGATACACAGAGCATTCGTGAGCACATTTTGGAAAATAGAGGCCAGCTCTTTCATTTTCAATCTCTCTCAGTCTTGGAACTCCACTGAAACATGTCTATCACGGGTGAGTTGGATTGTATTTGAAATTCTGGTGGCATAACTTCCCGTATCATAGCAACACTTTAATTGCCAAAGTATGCCAACCAGGCCAAGGTGGAGGAGAAGGAATGTGGGGGCTAGAATATAGCTAGAGAGACAGAACAGTCAACACAGTGGCTCTTATTTGCATTGTATTTTTTAATAAATAAATAATGAGAATGTGAGGTAATTATAACATTTGATCATTTATTATTAGATAACATCCAGAAACTGTTTTTAAGCCATTTGGTAGAGATATGCTTCACATACTATCCAATTTTCCCATTTAAAGTTTGTAATTTAATATTTTATATTTATATATTAATAGATATGTGGATTCATCACCACCATCCACTTTAGACCATTTTTAATATCTCCCACTGCCCGCACCTTACCCACCTCTCCAATCTTAAACAATCACTAATCTGCCGTCTGTCTTAATAGATTTTCTGAGTCTGCCAGGAATTATTTTTATCTTGTCCATTGTGACGATGACATTGTGGCTGTTTGCAAAGGTCCATAATTTTAAAGAGATCTTTAGCCCAATATTGGCACAAAATGACTTTTGCCTGCGGTTTGTTTAAAAATATATCATTAACCAATACAGATATGTTCAAAACCAGAGCAAATGCGTGAAGGGCAGGTTTGAGTTGATCTCGTAGATGGGGAAGACCGCATAGCCAGGCAGCACTTCTTTTCCGAGACCCACTTGAGAGCACTTGTGAAACAATGTATTTTTCCCTCTTGTAAGCCAGTTTGTCAGGAACACCAAGTAATTTCAAAATAAAGGAAAGTAAACCACAGACAGGATGCCAACAGTCTTGTCTCTTTGTGCTATCAAAACATTGCTGTTACTAACACATCATTGTTTATTTTCAAACATGCTGGGAATGCTACTGAATGCCCATTGACAATTTCCCTTCCTGGCGCACTGGGTCATTAGTTTCTGCTGTCTTGCCTGGGAGACCAGTGGGATGTCAGAAACCTCCCTTGGCCTTTCTTCTCCCAGAGAATAGGAAAGAGAGATCCTGCTGTGTTTTGAGCATTGAGACTTGGGCATGATGGGGTTGTTACATTTCTTAGCCTCAGGCAGTTATGTCTCACTTCCAGCCCAGGGGACAGGATGTATGCTTTGGCTGACAAATGTGTTGTTCATGGACACCCACGGATGTCCACAGTGGGTAACAATGGGTACTTTGGGATGCTGAGACTTTGGGCTGTGACATGACAGCTGTCATGCTGGCCGCTTGTGGAGAGTGTGTGGCCTTTCTGCTACAAAGACCACCATCTAGTTGTCCTTGAGTCAACCCCAGTACATGGAGTTCCTGTATGTTTCTGAGTGCTCCGTAGAAGGTCGATCCTTGTTTTCAATAGTTGATCATAGGATCATTGTTTGGAGGCACCTCTGCGCTGACTCGAATGGTCAACCTTTGGGTTAGCAGCTAAGCTCTTAACCCATTGACGCGCAAGACTCCTTAGAACTCAACTGCGATTCACGAAGGAAAACTACGCTTTGACTTACATGATCCATGTGATGGTTTGTGCATGTGCATGTGGTGACTTTGAGGGAATTGGGGCCTGATCAAGAAAAGATTGAACTAGGAGACAGCATTGCACAGCAAGCTATTGAGGTCAATACATTCAGAGCTGCATGAAGGGCCAGTTGCCCACAGCAAGCAGTCCCCAGAAGGGAAAGAGAAGAAGGAGTGGGAGGAGAGAGTTTGTGTACCTGGTATGCTGTCCTTCAGCAAGGTGAGATCAGAGAGCTTCATGGGAGAGCACCAAGGATCTTTAAAATGACAGGATGCTATCTTATCTAGGGATCCCAGATAAGGGGCACAGTTTTTTGGGGGGGTGTTTAAAGCAGGCAGGTTCAAAGTGGCCAAGGGTCTACTTCTGCTTCCTGGTTTTTTGAAGCTCTCTGTGTATTTTGGCATCTACCCCAGTTCTTCTTTGTTTGTTCGTTACAAAAAAAAAAAAAACCAACTCATTTATATCTCCAAAGAGTTTGACTCAAGATACAGTCTAGGAGGGGAAGAAGAGGGAACCGATCAAAATGATCAACACCCAACCACACACCCCCCTCCAGGGGGAAACCAACAGAAACCATGGGGGAAGAGAGACAGCGGTTGGTGTGAGATATGAAAATAATGACAATTTATAATCTGTGAAGGGGTCATGAGGGTGGGGGAATGGGAGGGGAAAACAGGAGGAACTGATTCCAAGGGCTCAATAGAAAGTTATTGTCTAGAAAAGGATGATGACAACATATTTACAAATATGTCTGATACCAAGTATCTGGTATCAAAGACCAAAAAAATTGCATCATTGTAAATGAGGGGGAGTACAGATTGGGGACTTAAAGCCTATCTGTAGGTAATGGGACATCCCCTTTACAGAAGGGTGTCAGGGAGGGGATGAGCCAGTCAGGGTACAGTGTAGTAGCAATGAAACACAACTTTCCTCTAGTTCTTTCATACTCTCTCCCCCTCCCCCCAACTATCACAATCCCAATTCTACCTTACAAATCCGGCTAGACCAGAGGGTGTACATTGATACAGATAGGAACTGGAAACACAGGGAATCCAGGACAGATGATCCCTTCAGGACCTTTGGTGAGAGTGGCGATAATGGAAAGGTGGAGGGAGGGTGGGTTGAAAAGGGGGGACCAATTACAAGGTCTACATATAACCTCCTGCCTGCAGGATGGACTGCAGAAAAGTGGGTGAAGGGAGGGAGATGTCGGACAGTGTAAGTCATGACAAGATGATAATAATTTATAAATTATCAAGGGTTCATGAGGGAAGGGGGAGCGGAAAATGAGCTGATACCAAGGGCTTAAGCGGAGAGCAAATGTTTTGAGAATGATGAGGGCAATGAATGTACAAATGTGCTGAACACATGGATGGATGGATGGATTCTGATAAAAGTTGTATAACCCCCCAATACAATGATTTAAAATATGTATATATATATGACTGATATAATTGATGTATAGATTATAATAAGAGTTGTAAGAGCCCTCAATAAAATGATTAAAAAAAGATACAGTCTGCACAAACTGCCTATTAACATGAACAAAGACAACCTATTCCCAAGAGGAATTATGCTCCGAGGCACACAAGTGAGGATTTACAGTGCACACACTGTCAGTCCATGAAAGGAGCCCTTTTGACCTCACTGATTACGAGTTGGGTGGCTAACTGGAAGATCAGCTGTGTAAATCCACCAACTGCTCCCTGGACAAGAGGTTCGGCTTTCTGTTCCCGCAAAGAGTCGTAGCCTTGGAAATGATGAGAGCAGGTCTATCTGCCCTGTGAGGTCAATAGGAATGGAAATGGACTCTAGGGTAGCACTGGAGGCTTGCTGTTGTTGTAGTTATTTAATAGCATACATTCAAAATGGCATCTACTTCCATTTTCCACCAAATAATTTCTTCACCAACTCACCTAGGACTCCCTGGAAAATCAAATACCAATGAAAATATCAAGAAGAGAAATAGATTTGCTCTTTTGTACACTTCTGCCTGTCTTTCATGTATTTATTATTATTATTAACCCTGCTTTATTTTTTCCTTCCTTCTTCCCCTTCCTTCCCTCTCCCCATCCCTTCTTATTCTTCCTCCATTCTTGATACATTTTCATACCATACAATGATTGATTATCAAATTCAGTTACATTTCTCAATTTGGGTACATGCTTATTTATAGACTAGACAAAAAAAATTCAGTTAAAACCAAAAACTCTTTCCCCATAGCTGCATGATCTGCTCATTTTAGTTAGAGATGATGGGTTATTCCAAACTCCATTAATTGATAGGAACCCGCACAGTCTTTTCAGAAGATGAACCACTGTGGACAGATGTCTACCTGCCAGAGCAGATTGCAGTGAGAGGGCTGGGTGTCTTTCCCCCCATTCGCTGTGTTCTGTGACAAGGGTATCCATCTGCTCTGGGGCTAATCCTTGTGATGCCATCCCCATTGTGACTACGAGGCGCCTTACCCTTCTGCTGATGAATCTCTACTTACCAAGTTGTCTTGCGTCCATAAACCATAGCAACTTTTGCTTTATCTCTAACACAGGATGCTGTTGTCAACTCGACAGTCCGTCAAACGAAACAATGATGACTACAAAGGCTTTAGAAAATCATTTGTTTCCTATATTCATTTGAATTTGAAAAAACAAACACCTGCCACTGACTCGTTCAAATGAAGAGACACTCCTTTAAAAAAGAGAAGGAGGGTCTGAATTGGAAAGAGTGAGCGCGAGAACACTTTCCAAGGAGCCCTGAACACTCGAAGGCTAACGTAGAGCCCAGTGGTCCAAACCTGTCAGCTGCTCCGTGCGAGAATGGTGAAGTCCGTCTCTGTCAAGATTCCAGCCTTGGGGAAGTTTTGTTTTGTCCCAGAGGGTCGCTGTGATGATGAGTTGGAATAGACTCAACTGCGCTGGGTGTTCAGAGCACTTTTCCGCGGTAGAAGCGTGTAGAGGACCACAGCCAGGCATGAATTTGGTAGACTATGTCAGGGCTAATAATGTGTAATGAATATGATTAAATTATAATCATAATCTCATGACCAAATGGTTCTTTGGGTACTAACATCAAAAGGATCTCTTTCAGGAGGTCAGAATCCCTATAGGGAAGGAAACCGGAATTCTGAATGATAGGTTGCATTCATTAAGACCATGCAGCTGCTGTGGTTTCCCACTGGGCGCTGACAAGTGTTCTGGAATTCCCATTCTAGTTAAGGGCCTTTGCATTGTTAATAAAACACAGGATAGCCTGTGCTGCCCATCTTGTCAAAGAACTAACCTTGGGTTTTGCCGATTTTCTCTATTTTGGGGGGTCTGTTTTCTATTCCATGCATGATTGATGTTTGCTTCCCCTTTTGTAGACTTATATGTGGATATGTTTAGGTATTTCTTCCTTTCTATGTAAGCATTTATAGATATAAATTTCCCTTTATGTACTATTTTCATACTTTGTCCTTTTTATCATTTTACTTCAGCCTGATTTCCCCTGGAACCATGGCATTGGAGTTGGTCTGAAATCACGATGATTCATTTATTGGTGCTTTCCACTTACTAGCTTCTCATTCAGAGCACGGAAATACAGCATTGAGCAAATCAGACATTTCCTGACTTGTGGATGTACAATTTAGAGGAGAACATAAGTATTAAACAAGCATTCAAATATGTTATAACAAAAACCCTGTTTTCAAAAGGCTTAGGATATTATAAGAGCATATAAGAGGGGCATCTCAAGTTGATTGATTATTGGGAAGATGGCTGGAGAATCATTGTGCTGAGTCTAACTGTGGGAAGAGGCCCATCTTGATTTGTGAAATGCCATTGAATGAGAAGAGAAGCACCAATCTTGCTCCTTGAAAAACAAGGCAGAATAGGAACAGAAGATTCAGTCAAGAACACTGCAGAGGTTTAGAAATTCTGGCTGAGCCTTTTACTTTCCCTATTGGAGCTTTATGCAAAACCATGTCGGCTATCTGAAAGGTACGATCCCCAAATGTTAAGATTGTGACATTCTTCTAGGCCTATATCAAAAACACCTCATTTATGAGACCTTCCAGATGGAATTCATTTCCTTCTTTTTAATACAGGGATAGCATGGAATCTGGTCCTTCTCCCAGCCCACTTTGTAGAAAAATGACTCCTCCCGGTATGTAGCAGGCAGAATACAAGCCTTATTCCTATATACATCACATAGGGTCATGCTTATCTTTATGGGCTTCCAATGAATGCAGTAGAAACTTATGTAGAGTCACTGAGCTCTCAAGAGAGGTGCAAGACTATTTCTTCTCGATTCTTATGGCTTAGTATGCTAAACTGTACGTGACAAAACATTTACCAATTCCACACTTTTATATAGCTAATTCTGCAACATCGATTACATTCATCATTCTGGGCAACCATCACCACAGTTCCTAAATAATTCCACCAATCATAATGGAGATTCGGCGCTGCCAAGCTAATACTCCCATCCTACCACCCTACCCCACCTCTGGTAATCACCTCTGGGAAACAGATATATTTTTCAGATAAAACTTCTGTTATGCTAAGGGGTGAAGGAAACCTTGTCTAGTTACTTTTTCCCAAGAATCTCAGGGGAAAAATATGTGTTTGTATGGTTTATTTAGTGCAGTGTGCATTCGGGCACATATGAAAACTGTCTCCATCTCTTATTTACTTAGAAAGATCCTGGCATTATTTTTGCCCAAGATTTCAATCTCTAGGATTTTATCCAGCTAAGTAGGAGCACACTTCAGGAGGTACTACATCTATATCACAGGAGTAAATGACTTTTATCTCACAATGGTCCAGTTTTATTGCTGCTTTTCCAATGCTATTTTTTGTGGCCTAGTGGGTTAAGCATGTGGGCTGCTAACTGCAGGTCAGCCTTTTGAAGCCCCCAGCCGCCCTGGTGGGAGAAAGATGAGGCTTTCTATTCCTGTAGAGATTTACCGACTTGGAAAGCCAAAGGAACATTTCTACCCTGTCTTATAGGGAAAAGCAGGAATCGACTCAATGGCAATGAGTTTTCATCTCAGTCAAACTTTCTATAGCAGTTTAGGTTTCCATTTCTATATAAGTTGTTCAGTGATGTTGGTTACATTCGATGCGCGAGCAGTCTCGTAATTTCCATTCTGGTTGTAAGTTCCCTGTCCATTTCCACTCATCCTCATTTTGCAGTGATTGACTGTTGGGTCTCAAATAGGTGATTTTCAATGGAAACACAATGCTAATGGGTTAATATGCTGTGAACCAGTTAGTAAATTAGTTCCAAGGTGATCTCAGGAGTTGGCTTTCATTCGATGTTCAAAGCATGTCTTTCCACAGGAGTCTCCGGGAGCTTTTCCAGGTTAAACCAATAGGGACGGTCTGATAGGTTTGGTTGGTTGTTGTTTTTTTTGTTTGTTTTGTTTTTTAGGGATTTGAGGTATTTTCCACATTTTCCTCCAAATTTCTCAGGATTTATTTAATGGGCACCATCTAGTTTTTCTGGTCTCAGGATAGATCATGCAGATTATTTGTTCTAGTTTATTCTTTGAATCTTTGGTTTCCTTATTTCTCTTTGCCCCAAAAGAGTAGACACCAAGGGTTGTGTCTTAGATGGTTACACTCCCGTGTGGGTGGAGAATGAGTAGAGGATGCTTGGCCTGTGTGTTTGCAACAGTGATTAGTAATGTCTGCTGTGAGGATGTATGGAGAATGTAGATGAAGGTGTACGATGTTTCTAACTTCTCTGGTCTGCATGTATCACTTACAATACCTTTTTTAGAAAAGAAGTTTTGTCTGAGAGTTGAGACTTAAAACTGCACAGAATTTACTTATGGAAAAGGACCACAAGGAACAGGCTGTCTACCATATAATTTTACCGAGCATGTTATTTTAATGACAAAAGTTATTGCTTAGAGTTCATTTTAAAAAGAATAAACAATCATTTATGGGAATTTGGAGCATAGAAGCAAATGAGAAGAGGAATTAGTTCATAGGATGGGCCTATTTAAAGTCTCAGTGAGTGTCTTTCCACTTGGTTAATGAGAGTCTGACTTTACTTTAATCTGAATTATCAAGAGCTGTTGCTCAGCAGGACTCCCTAGGTAGTGCAAAAGGTTAGTGTGATTGGCTGAGAACTCAAAAGTTGAAGACTTTGAGTGCACCCAGAGGTTTCGTCGAAGAAAAGCTGAGTGTCTGCTTCTGAAAGCCATTGGAAACCCCATGGAGCACGATTCTACTCTGATGCTGGGAAATGGTGAGGACATGCTTCTCACTGTTAATTATTTTGAAAATTGAGGGTTGTTTGGGGGAAAGAAAATCTCCAACTCCTTGTGCTTTGGTAACATTGGGGTTGGTATGCATTGGAATTGACTTGACAGCAACTGATATTATAAAAGAAAAACACAGGAAGCAAGGAAAATAGGAATACCAGGTGAGGCCATTACATTTTAGATTGTGTGGTCTGAAAAGGATTTTCTAGAACAATGGTTCTCAACCTTCCTAATGCCATGACCCTTTAATACAGGCCCTCATATTATGGTGACCCCCAACCACAAAATTATTTTTGTTGTTACTTCATAACTGTAAGTTTGCTACTGTACTGAATCGTAATGTAAATATCGGATATGCAGGATGTGTTTCATTGTTACAAATTGAACAGAACCACTGCTGAATAGAAAAAGACCATCAGCAACCAGATTAAGTTCCCATGGTAAAGATATTTTTCGCAGTAGTTGATGATTTTACAGTACATGATTTTCATTTTCCCAGTAATTATAATTTATGAAGTGTCGTTTTACCTCCAATACTACTACTTTCAACACAGTAGCTGCTTTTTAACAAAGTAGCTGCTTTCAACACAGCAGCTGCTTTCTACACAGTAGCTGCTCTCTTCACATGTGTGACTGGTCTGCATAAGTACATTATGGTGCCAACCTTGTCACATGCACCTGTATTTCTATGGGGTGTATGTAATGGGGTTGGTGTGATGAAGCCATCACGCCCGTTACTCATATGTAGGCATAGCTACATGTGGACGAACCCGCCTGGGGACGGATAGAGGAGCAGTGTCTCGGTTCCTAATACCTTCAGAAATATGTGTTTTCCAATAGTCTTAGGCGACCCCTGTGAAGGGTCATTTGACCTCCAAAGTGGTTTCGACCTACAGGTTGTGAACTGCTGCTCTAAATCCTTTTTGGAATTCAGCTTTGATTTCTAGCAGCTCACTATTGATATCCTGCTGCAACATTTTTTAATTATGAAGATTTACTTGAATGTGATTGCATTATCAAAATTTACTTGAATGGGATGTTAGTAATAGTATCACTGGTGGTATAGTGGTTACACATTGAACGGCGAACCACAAGGTCAGCAGTTCAAAAACTTCCAGCAACTCGGATAGAACATGATGGGGCTTTCTATTCCCGTAAAGAGTTGCAGCCTTGGAAACTCACGAGGGCAGCTCTACCCTGTCCTAGAGGGTTGCTGTGAGTCAGCATCAACTCAAACTCGATGGCTGTGAATTTGGTTGTTTGCATGTTAGTGTTATTGATCAATGATGTACACCTTCTGTTGGGTCACCTTTCTCTGGAGTATGCTCTTGCCATCTGATATTAGGAAAAATAGAAGAAGAGATGCTGACACACACACACACACACACACACACATATGCATATATACATATAGACCAGTGGTTCTCAACCTTCCTAATGCCACGCCCCTTTAATACAGTTCCTCATATGATGATTCCCCCAACCACAAAGTTATTTTTGTTGCTACTTCATAACTATAATATTGCTGCTGTTATGAATCAGGTGACCCCTGTGAAAGGGTCGTTCGACTCCCAAAGGGGTTGCGACCCACAGGTTGAGAACTGCTCACACACACTACATATTTCACCCAAGGAAAATGAGGCACTGGTCCTCATTTGGCCACACATATCATGTAACTCATAACACATTAAGCTTTAATTTTCTTAGCATCCTACCCCATACGGAATGGCGACAGATCTTTGATAGCTTTCCATGGAATTTAAAAGTTGTCAGGAGTTATATGTCACCCTGAAATACTCGGCCATCTTTTAACCAAAATGACAATGAAAGAGTTGACTGTCGCTGTTGTTAGGTGCCGTGGTGTTGGATCTGATTCCTAGCAACCCCCAAATAGAACGCAACATCGACTGATCCTATACTAGCTGGGCAGAGCTTGCTGTCATTCTTTGCAGCCACTGTGTCAATCTCTCTAACTGGTCTTTTCTTTTATGCAGACACTGCACTTTACCAAGTCTAATGCTCTTCTTTAGTGACTGCTGTGTCCTGATGTCATGTCCCAAATTTGAGATAGAGTCTCCTCTTCCAGATTCTGAAGAGTTTTAGTCTTCAAAAGCCATAAAGCTTGCTTTTCTTAGTTAAGGGATCAAAGATAACATAAACCCAGAAGTATAAAACCTTTGCCTCCTAGATATATAACACAGAAGAAAGGATACTTTTCATTTTATAGTGAAGGCAATAAACAAAAGACCAAAGAAATGAGACTAACATTAAAAAAAGGAAGGGAAGAAATGAGACTAACATAACTGATCATGCTTTGTTAAGATTTTAATGTATGTCATAGCTCTTTAGACTCAGATATTATAAATCAAAGCAAATAAAATATTTCCAAGTTTTGTTTTTTAGTATGCTCTAGTATTCTGGAGCAAACTGACTATTCTAGGGTTGATCTAAAAAGGTCTGATAGGACAGAACTAATTTCATAATATTATTGAGATTATTAACATGGAAGGCATTATCATTGCTACCTTCACACAATTTAATAAGTGAGCATTTTAATGACACATTTCTCAATTATAATTTTCTCTGTGCTGAATATTGGTAGTTATTCATTGTGGTCTAATGCATTCACCAAGTTCTCAACGTCTTCACTAAATTTGAAGAGTAAAAACGTATCTGGAAACAAATAAAAATAAAACTGATGTCTTAGTAAAGAAGTTTGTAGAAGCATTTCATTATCTTTTGCTTCCACTTTGCAGTGAACTTTTTGAAGTGTTCTTGTCCATCCACAGGAGCCCCGGTGGCACAGTGATTAAAGGGCTCAGCTGCTAACTTAAAAAATGAGGATTCAAACCACCAGCCATTCAACAGGAGAAATATGTGGCAGCCTATTTTTGTACATTTCTACAGGTTTAGAACACTTATCTCAAGAACACATCTGACACATGAGCTGTGGGAGGACATCAAGAACATCATCCATGAAGAAAGCAAAAGGTTATTAAAAAGGCAGGAAAGAAATAAAAATCATTGTGGATGTCAGAAGAGACTGAAACTTTCTCTCAGTTGGAGAATCGTTGTTGCTAGGTGCCATCCAGTTGGCTTTCCAGTCCTGAGCATCCTCACAATTGCTCTGTGTTTGAGCCCATTGTTGCAACCCCTGTGCCCATCCACTTTGTTGAAAGCATTCCTCTTTTCGGCTGCCCCTCTACTTTTATCAACCGTGATGTCCAGAGACCATCTTGCCTGATAACATGTCCAGAGTATGTAAGATGATGTCTTGCCATCATTGCCTCTATGGAGCATTCTGACTGGACTTCATCCAAGACAGATTTGTTTGTTCTTTTGGAAGTCTATGGCATTTTCAATATTCTTCTTCAGAACCATGTTTCAAATGCATAAATCCTTATTTGATCTTTCTTATTTAATGTCCAACTTACAGATGCACACTAAGCAATTGAAAATAGTTAGGCAACTGGAAGAAATTATGAAGTAAAAGTCATTTATAACCCGCCAACCAGCAGATGGACCCTGGGCTCCCTCTTGTCTCCAACGCGAATCTAAGAACAGTTAGTGCTTATATCATGGCCTTGCTTGATACTTGACTTTATGAAATGGTCACTGAAGATAAGAGTGCTACAGCAAAGTGTGGTGAAGAAAGCAGATGATGTCCAGCTATCAATTGGCATGGTGTCTGGGATCTTAGAGATTTGAAAGTGTGGAGAACTTGAAACATTTACAACCTTCAGTATGAATCACAACTTAATGCAAATAAGAACAAACTCTTCACACATGGACCAATAGATAATAACATGATAAACTGAGAAAAGATCAAAGTAGTTGGCTATTTCATCTTGCTTATATCCACAATCAATTCTCCTGGAAGCAACCCTCAAGAGATCAAACAATTCATTGCATTGAATCGAACTGCTGCAGGAGACTTCTGTAAAGTGTTCAAAGGCCAGCAGGTTCCTTTGAGGACTAAGGTGTGCCTGACCCAAGCCCTGGTGTTTTCAATGGCCAATTATGCATGCAAAAGCTGGATATTGAATGAAGAAGATCAAAGAAAAATCAATGCATTTGAATGAAGTCCTGGTGATGAATATTGAAACTCCCATGGACTGCCGAAGGACAAATAAATCTGACTTGGAAGAAATGCAGTCAAAATGCTCCTTAAAGGCAAGATGGCTGGAGGGTCTCACATATTTGGGACATGCTGTCAGGACGAACTAGTCCACGGAGAATGGCGCCATATCTTTGAAAGCCTAGGGGCAGCAAAAAAGAGGAAGGCCCTTGATGAGCTGGATTGACACAGTGACTGTGACAATGGTCTCCAACAGAAGAGCCACTGGGAGGATGGTGCAGGACTAGCCGGGTTTCATTCTGAGTCCAAGCCAACTGGAAGGCATCTAGCAGCAGCAGCACAGGGAATCAAAGAGTCAAAATGGAACTGATGGCAGCAGGTTATTCTTGCTGTTCTCAGGTACTGTCAAATCTCTTTAGACATATAGCAAAGGAAAATAGTGGAGCCTGTTATCTTATTGTTCTTTTGATTTTCTGTACTTTGGGAAAATTTCAAAATAGAAAAAAAATTGGAAAAGAGCAACAAAAACAAAGCTTCCAACCTACTCATTCAAGTCCCCATTTCTCTGCAGTTTAACATCCTGTCCAATTTGCGGTGATTGGAAGTGTTTGCGGTGGGCTGGTTTGGTACATAATGTGTTCATATACTAAGGAGTATCGTGTCTCCACTCTGATTCACAAAGAATGGCTGGAATGGCTGGAAGGTCAGAGTCTGATGAACAAAGTGTCTGGCTCACTCTGAGCTTCCTTTAAGAAAAAAATCATTGAACTTCAGGAACACTGAGACAGACGTTCCCTCCACAAAGTCGTCACTATAGATTTTCCTTCAATTCAGAAGTCTATTTCCTGTATCTTGGGTAATAACATGGAGAAAATAGATTTTTTTTCCTGTTAAATCCTAGCAAAGGAACTGTGAGTCTTTTTGTTAGACTACATTTTTGCTTTACCAATTTTCTCCTTGAGTAATTTGGTTCTTATGGAGAATTGAGTATACTTTGTTCTCAGAGCTGGTGGCAGTATAGTGCTAGACTCTGAATGCTGGAGTTATATTTAATCGGGAGATTGACAATATTCTTAAAGAATTAGTATGATAGGAAGTGACAAAAGTGTTGGTGCATTGAGTCTGAGAAGTCTTCGTGCCAGATGATAAAGTGGCGTCATATGTGCTTGAAAGATCTCTGGTAGTACAGTAGTTATATGCTCAGATGCTCACCAGATGGTCAGTGATTCGATCCCACCAGTTGTCCCTTGGGAGAAAGATGCCACTGTTTCCTTCCACCAACATTTACAGGTTTAGAACACCATGGGGCAGTTCTACTTCATTCTCCTGGTTTGCTGTAAAATCACTGTGAATTGGAATTGACTCACCTGCAATAGGTTTGTGCTTTTAGGAATGTATTTAAATTGATATCATGTATAAAATGTATTAGACATATTTTGCTATCTCTCCAGATGAGAGATCTAAGGTGATACGTGGAAGTTATGGGGATACATATATTTAACGTCACTAATGGGAGGTTTTTCTACTAATTAAAATGATTTAGCAATTAGTACATGACTTAAGAAATAGTCTTTTCCATTTATGGATCTGCGTGAGAGAAGTTGAGGAAGAGTTTGGGTCTTAGCTGAATATTTGAACCCTGGAAGAATGTTGTGGGGCAACTACCCTCTGATTTTCTAAGCAGCCAACATGTTTCTAAATTCATCCTACTTGTCAGGCATCATCCCCAATATGTTATTTATTTTTCTAAATAGCTTTAGGAAGCTGACATTCCTCATGTCTCACATGGAAAGTCTGAGCCTAAGCCATCGACTCACTTGGCCAACGCCACACAGAAGGAGGGCGGAACATCTATGGAACTCTAAAGCCTGGCTTCCACCATCTTATCAGTGCTGCGTTTTCATGGTGCAGTCAGTCCATTATTTGAGCATGAAATCAATTTAGCATGTTGAAAACAGAACCCAAAGTAAGCGAACTAGAATAACATAAAGTGGATTGTATTCGACTGCTTCACAAAAATGAAATGGAGAGCGTGTTGGCTTCTGAAACGTTTGAGTGTCTGCTAGTGTACCAGTGTGAAAAGGATTGTCTACTTACTGTGTGTCACAGGCAAGCCTCTGACTCCACAGACCTTGACCACCATCAACTGCGTCTCCTCTTGTGACCTACTTTAATGCCCCAAGCTTATTAGGGCACTTAAAAAATTTATCAACTACTACCGTTTCTGTTCCTGAGGGAAGGAGGGGGAAGGCACTGCAGGGGAAGGGAGACGGCGGTCACTGTAAGATATGAAAATAACAATAATTTATAATTTGTCAAGGGGCCATGAGGGTGGGAGGGGGTCGGGAAGGTAAAAAGAGGAGGTGATACCAAGGACTCAAATAGAATGTAAATGTTTAGAAAACAATGATGGCAACATATGTACAAATATGCTTGATACAATTGATGTACAGATTGTTATAAGAGCTATAAGGGTCCCCAGTAAAATGATCTTTAAAAAAAATTCTCAACTAATTAAATCAAAAGATCATGGATTTTTTTCTGTGAACGTTTTTTTCTTCGGAAGCAGGAAAGAAATTAGTCATACGGAGGAATTTCATCACCAGAGTTGGAGCAGCAGCAGATGAAGACAAGCGCTTCTCTGTGGCCTTTTTGGAGCCTCCTCTATTCGCACCCAATTACTACAGAAGCAATTGCTTCACACTTAGTGCCTTAAAACTACACAAAGTTGTTTTCTTACAGTTCTAAAGATTAGAAACTTAAGCTCAAGGTGCCAGCAGGAGACTCTGGGAGGCTTCATTGGAAAGTCTGTTCCTTTCCTTTTGTCCTTCTGTAAGGTCTCTCTCTCCGGGACTAGATTTCAGCCTCGGTCCTTGGCTCCCTGGGAGAAAGATTTCACGCCAAAGCCGGGCTCGTGATCCAAGTGAATTTAATGAGAGTTAAAAGAAGCTTCAGGTTTTACGCGGCACCCATAGGATTCCTTTGACCATGTGGCCTGGCAAAGACTGCTCGGGGTCACGCAAGGATCTCTCTCCTCCCATGAAAAGGACCAGACAAGACAAGCCAAATCAAGACAAGCCAAGCCCCCTCCCCCTCCCAGTTCCTGCCTTTTCAAGGGTTCCTGGGGGAGGCGTGGTGAATGACCTCAGGTCGATCCCATTGGCTGAATTGCAGTCACCTGGTCCAGATGGGCTGCTCCAGGTGTAACGCCCATCCTCGCCCACCGGTGGGAAGATCCAGCTTTGTCTTATGCTGGCTCTCCTGGGCATGTGAAAATGGACTTCCCAATTCCCTAGGCTAAGCTACCTACACTTCCAGACACTGCCAGCATTTTTTGGCTAGTGGCCCCTTCCTTTCATCATTCCAACATTTTACTTCCACCATTGCACCCTACTGTCTGACTCTGGACCTCCTGCTTCCCACCTTATACAGACTTTTGCAATTGCTTTGGCCCACCCAGATAGCCCAGGATAACCTCCCCATCTCCAGGTCCTTTGACACATCTGCGTAGTCCTTTAGCTATGAAAGGTAAAATGAATTTGGTCCCAGGGAATTAGGAGGTACACATACATCCTCAGGGGAATGAGAGCACAATTTTTCATAAACTCTGTTTTTTAAATGTTGAATGTTTACATTTTAATTATTTTGCAAATTCTGAGTATTTACATTTTTAAAAATCCCCCCTGTTTTCTACTAATTCAGTCATTCTCTTTTTCTTCTTTCTTTCTTTTAAAACAGTAAACATTTATTGTTTCACAGTTTTCACGATAAGGGGTCTGGGAGTAATTTTGCTGGATAGTCTGGCTTAGGATCTCCTAAGGTTGCAGACAAAATATTGATAGTTCCACTTCATCAGAAGGCTTGACAGAATAGAGGACCAACTTCCAAAATGGCATATTCACACGACATTGACAAGAATTTTCATTTCCTTGTGACAGTTGGCAGGAGGCCTCAGTTACTAAGGAAACGGACCTCTCCTATGGGCTGCTTGTAGTTCTCACAATATGGCAGCCAGCTTCCCCCAGAGCAACTGAACTAAATGAATGGAAAAGAAATCACAGAGCCATATATAATACATTCTCCAGGATGATTCGTGAAATATAGTCCACACTCACAAAAAGAATAAAGAATTAGGTGCCATCTTTTAAGAGAAGAATGCCAAAGATTTGATGGACATGTTTTTAAATGTCTCTACATTCTGTTAGGAATATTTTCTCCCTCTTTCTAAACTGTTCAGATGCCATCACAAGATTCAAATAGTTATCAGTGAGATGTGTCCGAGTTTCACTGTTCCCAGGTCCCACCAGATTGTGAATTATTTTTTAAATCGTTTTATTAAGGGCTCATGCAACTCTTATCACAATCCATACATACATCAATTGTGTTAAGCACATTTGTACATTCATTGCCCTCATCATTCTCAAAACATTTGCTCTCCACTTAAGCCCCTGGCATCAGCTCCTTATTTTTCCCCTCCCTCCCCGCTCCCTCCTCCCTCATGAATCCCTGATAATTTATAAATTATGATTTTTGTCGTATCTTGCCCTGTCTGACATCTCCCTTCACCCACTTTTCTGTTGTCCTTCCCCCCAAGGAGGAGGTCACATGTAGATCCTTGTAATCAGTTCCCCCTTCCAACCCACCCTCCCTCTACCTTCCCAGTATCACCACTCAAACCACTTGTCCTGAAGAGATCATCTTCCCTGGATTCCCTGTGTGTCCAGTTCTTATCTGTACCAGTGTACATCCTCTGATCTAGCTAGACTTGCAAGGTAGAATTGGGATTATGATAGTGGGGGCAGTGGGGAGGAAGAATTTAGGAACTAGAGGAAAGTTGTATGATTCATAGTTGCTACATCTCACCTTGACTGGCTCATCTCCTCCTGGAGACTCTTCTGTAAGGGGGTGTCCAGTGGCCTACAAATGGGTTTTGGGTCTCCATTCCACACTCCCCACCTCATTCACTGTGGTAAGATTTTTTTGTTCTGTTGATGCCTGATACCTGATTCCTTTGACACCTCGTGATCGCACAGGCTGGTGTACTTCATCCATGTGGGCTTTGTTGCTTCTGAGCTAGATGGCCATCTGTTTACCTTTAATGCTTTAAGACCCCAGATGCTATCTCTTTTGATAGCCGGGCATCATCAGCTTTCCTCACCAATTTGCTTATTCACCCGCTTTATCTTCAGCGGTTGTGTCAGGAAGGTGAGAATCATAGAATGCCAATTTAATAGAAGAAAGTATTCTTGCATTGAAGGAGTACTTGAGTGGAGGCCCAATGTCCTTCTGTTACCTTAATACTGAACCTATAAATATATGCACATATAGATTTATTTCCCAATCCTTATATATAAGTATATTTGCATATGTGCATGTCTTTATCTAGACCTTATAAATGCCTTTTGCCTCCCAGCTCTTTCCTCTATTTCCTTTGATTTTCCTCCTGTCCCACTATCATGCTTAGTGCCCACCAGGGTTTCAGCAATTCCTCCTGGTTAGATTACCCTTGATCATGCTCTACCAGGCCTCCCACACCCTCCTCACCACCGATTTGGATTACTTGTTGTTTCCTTGTCCCTGGGTTTGTTAACACCACTTCTTTCCCCCCACCTCCCCCTCTCCCAGGTCCCCCTGGAACTGTCAGTCCTGTTGTTTTCACCTCCAGATTGTTCATCCAGCCTATCTTATTTAGACAGACCTGTGGAGATTGTAATATTCACAAAAACAAGATAGAGCAAAACCAAGCAACAAAATAAAAGAAAACAACAACAAACCAATGACAAAACAAAACACAACAAAAAACAAAAGCTTGTAGTTAGTTCAAGGATTGTTTGTTGGCCTTTATGAGTGTTTTCCAGTCCAGTCTGTTGGGGCACAACACCCTGACCCCAAAGTCCACCTTCAGCATTCCCTGGGGACCTCACCGCTCTGTTCCCTTGCTGTTCTGTTACACCCTCTGAGTGTTTTTTGCCTCAGTGTGGCGGGATCAGATTGGGTGCAATTCCCACACCGTGTCTCCGGTGTTGTCCCCTGTAGGACTATGGGTCAATGAGGGGCGTCATGTCTCATAATGGGGCCGGCCATGCGGTCCTCTCTGGGTAGAGCCAGTGCTGCTCTAATCGGTAACATCATCCTCACGGCCTGGTGGGCCAGGCTGTGCTCCACTCTCTCCTCCTCCCCTACATCTGCTCCCGTGTGCTCTGATCAGATATGTCCCTCTCCCGGAGCTGCAGATTCAATGCTGTACTTTAAAATAAATTCTTCTGGGGGTAGGGGAAAGTGTCCACTTAGTAGTTGGGATTGGGGCCTGCCCCCCAGACCTCCCCACTGGTTCCCAACACCACGCTGGCATGTTACATTCACATCTTGGAGAACTGGGTTGAAGTCTGGTTCCTCTTTCTCTATGGAGATATAAATAATAACACCCCCCCCCTTGGGTGGGTTAGTGCCCTGTGCCCCCGCTACCAATTTCTTTTTTATTATATTTTTCCCCTTTCCTAACCTCCTTTACAGTTGTCTACCATGTGTATCCATGTATTTGATCTGGTCCCTGCCATATTACCTGGTCCTCAGCCCAGGAATATTTGTATACAGTAGATTTTTCCCTATGCCCCTTTTGCATTTTTTAAAAAAGCTTACCTCAATGGACTCATGTTGTACTTGTCCTTTAGTGCTTGGCTTACTTCACTTAGCATGATTTCCTCCAGTTCTTCCCATGCAGTGATGTGCTTCCTACGTTCATCACTGCTTTTCAGAGATGCATAGTATTCCATTGTATGTATATGGCACAGCTTTTTAATACAATCGTCAGTTGATGAAAATTTGGGTTGTTTCCAACTCCTTGCGAATGTGAACTGTGCCGCAATGGACATTGGAGCAAAAATGTCTGGCCTTGGTTTGTTTCTTGCCTCTTCTGGGTATATGCCCAGTAGGGGGATTGCTGGGTTGTATGGTAACTCAATTTCCATCTTTTTTATATATTGCCAGATTTATTTCCATAGTGGTTGTACATACTTACAGGCCCACCAGCAGTGGACGAGAGTTTCTGTCTCCCCACAGCCCCTCCAACACTTGTTGCTTTCTGATTTTTTGAATTAGGCTACCTTTGAGAGTGTTAGGTGGTACTTCACTGTTGTTTTAATATGCATTTCTCTTATGGCTAAAGATCGGGCACATTTTCTCATGTTTGTTGGCTATTCGGATTTCTGCCCCTGTGAAACTTCTGTTCAGATCCTTTGCCCACCTCCTCAGCGGGTAAGAAAAATCCTTCAGGTATTCTTGTCTGAGCTTACTTTTCAGTGCATTCCTATCTCAGCTGTGTGCTCAACTGCTTCCACACAAGACCAGTGCCTTCTCTCATTACCCAGAGCAGTTTCCCAAACTCCTTCCTGACTTGCTTTAAGCAGTCGATCTTGCCTTTACTTGAAGAGAAAACGATGTCCCTGGTGTTCTGGACTTGAAATCCATTTAGCATTCTCAATTCCAGTCCCTATTTTCCCCTGTGCTTTCCAACTCATGACTTCTGCTGATGTGAAGAGTTGAATGGCCCTCAGTAGGGTTTTCAAGGCTGTGAGTCTGGGAAGTTGATTGCTGGAGCTGCCATCTGAAGTATGTGTGGGTGAGTTTGAACCTCTTAACCTCCAACCTTTCAGCTAGGAGTCAAGTGCTTTATGAATTGTACCACCGAGCGACGCCCTTGCAATTCTTGAAGGAGGACTCAACACTTCCATTTATACGAACTCATTCGTGAGCACTGTGTTTTTCACTGAAGATTCCAATGGTGAAAAATATGGAATTTATGTAGTACATTTTTGTCACACCCCCTGAAGAACACCACCCCCCCTTAATGTTTCAGCCCACAGGTGGTGGATTCTCCTCTTTTGACACTTCCCTTCCTGCCCCTCTGTCTTCAGGGTATTTCTCTCCTAGTACCTGGATTTTTCCTTAGCTCCCCAGTTTCGCTTTCCTTTCTTAGAAAGAGTTGTTTAGGAGGTTCAACCACAATCTAGCTCCCGTCCCACACACAACGTTAATACCAGGAAGCTTCAAAAAGTTCATGGAACATTCTATTCTACTTTAATTCCATTTCCTCCCTGTGAACTGTTTGGAGCCTCCTTGCATTGAAGGATGAGTCATTGTATTATACTGAGCAGGAAACATTTTCCTAGCCACTGGCCAAGAAAAGTTGACTGATTATTTTTCTTATAGAGTAGTAGTAGATTAGAAATAACTAAACACATTTCTTCTTTGATTGCTATGGCATCTGAGAGGTATGGGAAGTGGAGATGGTGAAAGTTGTGCTTTAAAGAAAGAAGCCAATCGAAGACAAGCTGGATTTTCTATTTCAGAGCCAGGTAGACATCAATATCTATCCAGGTTCAAGTACATTTATTCAGCACCTCCTCGTCACCTTCTTTCTCTTTTTCTGAGAGGTTGTTAGTTGTTTTCAAGTGGGCTCTGACTCGTGGCGTGCTCATGTGTAACAGAGCAGAACCTTGCCCATTCCTGCCTGATCCAATCTTTGCTATGATGGAACCCACTGTTGGAGCCACTGTATGACTTCACCTCCTTCAGGGGCTTCCTCTTTTTTACTGGTCCTCTACTTTGTGAAGCATGATGCTCTTTTCTCGGGAGTGGCCTTTCCTGGTGATGCGTTCAAAATAAGCAAGAGGAAGCCGCCACACTTACTGAAAATCTCCCATCACTAAGCCATTGGAGTTGGCATTCAGTTTTGCTGAAATTCTTTCACTCTAAAACCTTCCCCCAACAAAGCTGTCCTTAAACATCCCTAGGATGCTGTTTCCAGCTTCTACAACGTGGAAAATCACCGTGGTGACCATAGCAACAGCCTGTTTGGCTGCTGTGCTGCTCTTGTTTGTATGGGAGCCTCTGCTCTTCAGGGCTCGTGGCCCAACAGCAGAGAGCAAGGGAAGGCCTGGGGCCACCCTTTCCACAGTCCAGGCAGGTCTTTGGATCCTAACAGCAGAATGGTTTTTTCTCACTAGAATGTGATGACCCGTTGGGGCATCCTGGAACATACTACCTGCATGCCATAACTTTCTGCTCTGTGCAGAGAAAGGACTGCAAACCCGTTTCTTTCCCATTGTTCTCTCTGATAGCATGTTTCCTGGGCTTGGAGTTTGCCAGATTTCCCTCCGCTTGCTTTTAGTTGGAATTCTCGTTCTTTGCTGAAACCTGGGGAACCTGAATTCCTGCTTAGAGTGGTGTTCCTCCTCCACCCCTGCCCTGAAGAAACAAACAAACAACAAATTCCAGACTATAGAGAAACTCCTAGAAACACAAAGCTATCGTGATAGAGAAACAACACCAAAAGCTAGGATGAGAAAGACTTGGTTGTCAGACAGCGCTAGTGTTAAAGTCTGGACCCTGCCCCTGAGGACGGGGGTAGAGAGAAGCTCTGATGCGCTCTTTGGCTACAGCAGTCTCTTTTAGGTGACAATCCTTAATTTTAATTTGTTTGACAAGGACAGTGTGCTTCCAGAGGTAATAATTCATTTTCTAATTTTGCAATGAATAGGTTCAATGGACTCTTAAGCACTGGTGTCAGGCTGGCTAGCTTCTTTCATATTGCCAACTCTCTTCTTTTTTTATTTTAATAAATCATTTTATTGGGGGTTCTAACAGCTCCTTATCAATCCATACATCAAGTGTATCAAGCACATTTGTACATATGCAGCCATCATCATTTCCAAAACATTTTCTTTCTACTTGAGCCCTTGGTATCAACTCCTCTCCCCCCCCCCCACCCCCTCACTGGCCCACCCTGCTCACTTTCTTTATGATGTGAAATAATTTCACATCCCAAATCCAAAATATTTATTTAACTAGGCCATGTCTCTTTGTTGGGTTGTTTTTTAGCACCCTCTGTTTCTCTGATAGTTAGGTTTATTGTGCCGACTAGGCCAGTAGAAACAATTAGGCACAGTTTAATCTAGGTTACAGCTTGATTGGATGAGATAAATGGATTTTTAAGGCCCTCCCCCTTCTCTCTTCCTCCCTCATGATTGGGCCAGTGTGCTGCTGCTTCACTGAGTTCTTTAACTCAACTGTGTGCTTCACTACCTGTGGGCCAAGCCAACCCATGGATCATTTGGCTTGAGCTTGAGGCTGGTGGATCCTGTGGCTATGCTTCCCTTGAGTTTGAGATCCCATCAGGGCCTGCTTCTCTAAGCCCCTGAGTTGCGGACTGTTGCTGACCCACCCTGCTGTCAGCTGCCTGCAGTCAGACTCTGCCTGTCTTGCCTGGGGGAAGACTCCCTGTCTGCTTCCTCAACCTTGGACCAGCAGACCTTGTGAGTTGAAGTATATTAAACTGGTCCATGAAAGAGAGTTGAACTGAGCCCTCTGGACTGCTGTGTGGACTATTTAGCTGTTACATTCCTTCTCCCTGTATAAACCTATCCCTTTATATGTATAAAATCATAAGTGTCCTGGATTTGTTTCTCTAAGGAACCATGCCTAACACGTGTGTGTGTGTGTGTGTGTGTGTGTGTGTGTGTGTGTGTGTGTTTGAGGCATCTTTTAATGGCTCTGAACTGCCAAGATGTGAACATTCTCTGAGAGCCTCAAATTCAGGGGAAGGGTCCCCAAAACTGCAAAGAGGGCTATACTTGAGACGTTTTCATTGAGTACAGCTAAATGTCTACCGGGGCCCACTATGGGACTTTCTTCATATCCTTAATGCTTGTGGTGGTTGGGGTTGAGGAAGGGAGATAAAAAAGCACTTAAGCAGTGTTTTTCAAAGGATGATCCAGACATTCCAGGGTGTGTTATAAAATGGAAATTCCTGGATATTTAATTTGATTTACTGCATCAGCCTTTCTCCGTGAGTCTCCTCTGAATGCACATTGTAATTAATCTCTCCAGATGATTCTTTACACCCTGAACTTGGGCAGTCCTCCCCAGAAGGGCTACACTGAAGGGGTGACCAACCTAGGGCACCAGGTAGCTCTGACAAACCACATGACTGCCCTCTAGTGCTTTAGCGTTTCCGCCCTTATTATGGTGTAATTTGTTTTGCCTCATCAATCTTGTTAGATTTGTACATGTTTATTTGTGTATTTAAGATCATTTGGTACATGAAAGCCAAGATAGATACCCTTTGGGAATAGCAACAGGAATAATGGTTCCCTGAGGGAATGGGAAGAGAGGTGGCGGTGTGTGTGTGGGTGGGTGGGGGTGTGGATTGGGAGCTGACAGCATTGATGAGTGTATAACCCCACTGGATGGGATCGAACAACAGAATTGTATGTGAATGGATATATTGGATTGTGTAAGATATGACAAATAAAAAAATACTCCAACTATTATAGGGAAGAAAAAATATATAAGGGTCAGGGGATAGGGCAAGGTGAGGGAGAGAGGGAGGAAGGGAGGGGATAAATGGGAGCTGATATTGAGGCGTTCAAGAAGAAGAAAATGGTTTGAACTGACTGTGGTTGCAATTGTGCAATACTGTTTTGTGTGATTGAACAATGGAATGTTATGATGTCTATAAGACCTTAAAATATAATGATTTTTTTATTAAAAAAAACCTCAATGACAAAAAATAAAATGAACGAGCCCTCGGTTTAATGGCTTTCTCTGGCAGTCACATTGTCCATCTGGTCAGCTCCACCTCACTGGCCCGGGCAGTTGCTCTTCTCTCAATGACTATGCTTTGTTCCTTGAGGGCAATAGTTAGTCCATCTGACAGCTCTGGGGAATGCCAATCTAATAGATACACTCAGTTCATTATACTAGTGAGGGAGAAACAAAAATAATTATTAGGAAGGAAACTCTGTTACCCTGTTGTGGGCAGACAGTTTTCTTTGGGACTCAATACTTCCAGGAATAAACAACTATGAACCATGCTGTACATTGAGATGAGTTCTGGCCCAGCCACAAAGGGAAGTCCAAAAGCACTGACTGAAGGCCAGACACCTGTTAGGTAATTTTTATGGACATTATCTTAGTTAGTTGTTAGCACAACTGAGTAAAGGAGGCATTATCGTCCCTACGCCACAGGCTAGGTGACGCAGGTTCAGACAGACCGGACTACATGTATGTGCAAAGCAACACAGCACCACGGTGCCCGAGTTGAATGTTGAGTTCAGTTATCTCCAAAGTCTGGCTTTTTCCAGGAGAGGAAAACTGCCATGGATTCTGTTTCCAGGAGGAAGAGGAGGAGGAAGGGGGGGAGGAGGAGGAGGAGGAGGAGGAGGAGGAGGAGGAGGAGGAGGAGGAGGTGGCCAGGACTCGGTCAGCATCAGGGCTGACTTAGTCATAAAAATTAAGACTACTTAGGGATTCTGCCCTAATTCATGTGAAGAATTCCAAACTTGGAAATTAAGTTTGGTTCTTTTTGAAAAGCCACTGAAAACTAACCACCCAGACTGAGTTTAAAACAATTTTTTATGATGCTCGGGAGGATTCATGAGAAAATTTAGCAATTACTCCCAGTTCTGAGATCTTATCAAAATGAAGTGTAGAGAAACTCTTAATTCTGTCTCTACTCAGACTATATCAGACAACTCAGGGGCTGTCCACCCAGAACTGCCTCCCTTCGAACCAGTGTGGGTTCAGCTGGCCCCGCCTTAGGTTTCCTAAGGAAAGGCCCTTCTGCAGAGAACGAGGCCATTGTCCCGCCACCAGTGAGCCCTCACACCTCACAGTCAGGGGCATGTTGCTTTGCGGGCCACTAGGAGAGAGTTTGAATCAATCCTGCCAGGAATCTGGGATTTGACTTTGTGGGCCTTTGTATCACTTCCTCCGAGCCCCACCTGCATCTCAATCTCGTGATTTGACGCAAGCTACTGTGGCTCTTACTGGAGACCCGCCCCTACCGGCTCCATCAACTCACGGGGGACAAGTCCCCCGTGACAGCATCAGGCTGAGTGGGAAGGGCCGCTCCGCCTGCTGATGACAGCGATAGGCTTTACGCACATAGCAGGTGGTAGCTTGCTGGAACACACTTCTGTGAATTTCTACAAAAGACACATCGGCCCTAGATATCCGCAGGGATGTTTGTTAGACTGTCATGAGAACTGATCAGCCCCAAACCACGGTGGAGCCAACTCCTAGTCACTCCTAGTCCCCCTAAAGGAGAGAAGAGAACCGCTCAACTGCTTCACAGTGTCCACAGGCCATTACAAGAGAAGGCAGACTCATGCTCCCCTCACCGAGCAGCGGGGTGGGGTGGGTTAGAACTGCTGCTAACCTAGTGTGACGCCAGAGCCCTTGTGATAGCTTATATTTCACACTTCTTAGGAACTTACTAAGGTACTTGACGTCTAACCAAAAAGTTACCTTGGAAACTTACTTCCCCCAAAGTAGCCATTCGAAGCTCTACAGAGCACAATAGACACATATGAGATGACTGCGATTTGAAATGGAATCCGTGCCACCTGCTTTATGTAAGGGAGCATCAATGAGTTTGGGCAAAATTCCCTCTGGGATATTGGAAGTCGGGAAAAGGATTGCTCCTAGAGGTCGGTGTGACTACTAGGGGGACTCAGGAGGTTCTGCACAGCTGATAATGTTCTAGTCCTCTCTCTGGGTGTTTTTATTCTGAAAAACTCATGGGATTTTACAGCTAGAATTTGTCCTTCTTTTGTATATTTATAATGCTTCAAAATAGACTTCATTTCATATATCCATCTTGGGGAAGCATTCACAAATATTTATACCGTAGTTAAAACACGTTAACTCACATTTACAAGGTGATCTGACACTGTTATTCATGAGATAGCTGGGAGCTAGAGCCCATTCACTGGGGTCTAAAGACAACCACACGGCAATCACCAGATGCCTGCTGGCAGGCACCCAGGAAACCAAGACATGGCTTGTGGAGGCAAATTAAAGTAGCAAATGTTTAGGGAAATGCTTCCTTGACTTTAAGGCGTTCTCATTCACACAGCTGGGAAAATAGTTACTAAGCTCTCACCTAGCGTCCCATCTACATCTTCTGAATCTAAAGTGTAGGGTTGAAGAATTTCTACAGACCTCCTGAGTCCAAAGTTTAGGGTGGAAAAATTCCCACAGATTCTTCTTATTGGTATTGTTTATAAATTCTTACAATTCTTTTTGCAATGATGTCAATATTGGGTCGATGGTAGTGGCACAAAGGGCCCCCAGTTGCAGCTTTCCCTGAAATGCCCTTGACCTTGGCTTTATTTCTGTGGAAGAAATGGAGTTCATTAGCTACTGGTCTCTGTTCTGCCTATGCCCTTGATCTTAGTCTCAGAGTAGAAATGAAATCCAGTAGAATCCTTGCCCGGAGGCTGTTGCCCACGGTTCCACTGCACTCATCTTGACACCCTTGTGTGCGCCTGGTTGATCCCTCCTCTCTCAGACATTCTCTTTAGAGAAAGATGCTGAGAAATAAATTGCACACCTCAGGAAATAGTGGCATAAGAGCTAATTTGAAGTCAGATGTAACTACTGTTCGAGTTGGTAGTTAATAGCTTACTGTTATGCATCTGTGAAGCAGTTCCGAGGTAATTTTATAAGCTTCATCTCTTTGGCTCTCATAACAGCCCTGGGAAGTCATAGGCATTCCTTCACTAGATCCATCCATGAAGACCCAAAAAGTTCAAGGGCCTCCCTGAAGGTCGTGCAGCGATAAAAATAGGATGATGTGTATGAAACGGATATTACTATCTGGTTATTTTGCTGGCTACCACGAAGCAATCATTTTGGAAAGACGAGTCCTGAGGCCTTTTCAGTTGAGACCAGACTCCTTCTGGCATGAAGTTCTCTTGCCTCCTGACCGCAGAGCATTTTAGCTCAGACAAGGCAGCCCTGGGTTGTTGAGACTCACTGAGGAGAAGTTACACTGAGGAAGGATTTCATATACTCCCTAAGCTCTTGATGCTTCCAGATTTAGTGTTGAAATCTGAATGTTCAATGAACTTCGAATGTGGCTCCAGAGACAATAACATGACATCAAATGAGAGCTCTAGAGAGAACCAAATAATAGGCAAGACTATGAGAACTGCCTTATTCTAAGAGATTTAAATATATTAACTCATTCAGTCTTCATTTTTATTTTTCGTTTGATGAAATGAAATATTAGCAAGTTATTTGTTCATGGTTATAAAGTGGAAAAGTTGAGATTTGAGTTGAATCTAATTTGATACTCTGATTTCCTGACATCCTCAATATAATACCTCAGGCAGAGTGTCTAGGGCAGCGATTCTTAACCTGTGGATTGCAACTCCTTTGGAGGTCCAATGACCCTTTCACAAGGGTCACCCAATTCATAACAGTGGCAAAATTACAGTGATGAAGTAGCAACAAAAATAATTTTATGATTGGGGAGATCACCACAACAAAAGGAACTGTATTAAAGGGGCACAGCATTAGGAAGGTTGAGAACCACTGATCTAAGGTAAGCCTTGTGGTTTAGATGCAGAATTCAGGTCCAGAGAGTTAAGTCCATCTGAAGAGATCACAAGCAAATGGAACTTTCTCAGCATCTTAATAGCAGCAAAATCATCACTTGGGAATGACCAGTGGTCACTGGAGAACTTGAAAAATTTATTACCTGGAAACCCAGGGGAACTAGCATTCTGGAAGATTTGGGTCCTGAATGGAGAGTGGGCCTAGCTTTTATACTTTGTTTGCATGTGGGGTTACAGAAGTGGACTAGGTGGGAATTGCTACTGCTGACGGGGGTCATTAGTAAAGGAGGAGGAAGTAGGATGGATGGATGAGTGCATTACAGGCATGAGGAAGTACATGGGGTGAGGCAGTGCATTGGGTTTCTTTTCCAATGGTTAAAATTCCCTGTTAGGATTTTCCATCCATCTTGAGTGGCCACTAAGAAATAGTCCATGCCAAGAACGTTACAGAAGAAGTTACGTCTAGACCTTACCTCTTAAAAGAGTTACCCCTTGGTGAGTGTTAGCCGGGGTCTTACCGACTCCTGCCCCTAGGAAATGAGTGTGTTCCCTTTATCCTTGGAGCTCACAGACCTTTCCACTGTAACAGACCTTTCCACTGTGGACCTCTGAAGCCTCATCTTGGATTGAAGACATCATGGCAATGTTTGTTTTCTTAAGCAGAGTGGCATGAAGCATTTCAGGTCGCAGTTATGTAAGCATGTTATCAGCAAATCCTGCAATATAGGGTCCAACAGTGATGTGGAGTGTAACAGCAACGATCCAAACTCACTGCAATTGCACTTGATCCAATGCATAGGAACCCTTAGGACCGGGTAGAACAGCCCCTGTGGTTGGCAGGACCGTAATTCTTTACGAAGCAGAAAGCGCCAACTTTCTCTTGTGGATCGGCTGCTGGTTTTGACTTGCTAAGCAGCTCAATGCATCACCACCATGCCACCTCTAGGCCTTGATCTTGTCTAGGCAATCATGTAACAGCGGAAGGAGACAGTGGTGGTTTCGTGGTAGAATTCTTGGAAGTGTAGAGGAGACCTGGGTGCAGTTTTCTGTCATAACTCTTCATGCACAGCCTCCCTCTGGGTTGCTAGGATGCTGAGCAGGTTTTAACTGAGCTTCCATACTAAGATGAGCTATGAAGAAAGCCCTAGATCAGTGGTTCTCAACCTTCCTAATGCTGCGACGCTTTAATACAGTTCCTCATGTTGTGGTGACCCCCAACCATAACATTATTTTCGTTGTCACTTCATAACTGTAATTTGCTGCTGTTATGAATCGTTGTGTCAATATCTGATATGCAGGATGTATTTTTGTTACAAAGTGAACATAATTAAAGCATAGTGATTGGTCACAAAACAATCTGTAATTCTATATTGTGAAATATTTATTTCTAATTACAAATAAATGAAATGTTGTCTTGAAGCATGGTTTAGCATGGTAACAGTCTTCATGTATGTGGGCGTATCTGCACCTGGATTCAGATAGGGGAGCAGTGTCTCAGTTCCAAAGACCATCAGAAATATGTTTTCCCATAAAACCTTCCTCTAGTTCTTAAATGCTTCCTCTCAATGTCATGATCCCATTTCTACCTTACACATCTGGCTAGACCAGAGGATGTACACTAGTACAGATAGGAACTGGAAACACAGGGAATCCAGGAAAGATGAACCCCTCAAGACCAGTGGTGAGAGTAAGCGATACCGGGAGGATGGAGGGAGGGTGGGGTAGAAAGGGGGAACCGCTTATAAGGTTCTACATATAGCCCCCTCCCTGGGGGACAGAAAACAGAAAAGTGGGGGAAGAGAGATGTCGGATAGTGTAAGATATGACAAAATAATAATAATTTATAAATTATCAAGGGTTCATGAGGGAGAGAGAAGGGGAAAATGAGGAGCTGATACTAAGGGTTCAAGTAGAAAGCAAATATTTTGAGAATGATGAAGGCAACAAATGTACAAATGTGCTTCACACAATGGATGGATATAAGAATGGTGATGACTTGTATGAGCCCCCAATAAAATGATTTTTTTAAATATGTGTTTTCCAATGGTCTTAGGCCACCCCTGTGAAAGGGTCATTCGACCCCCAAAAAGGTCACGACCCCCAGGTTGAGAAGTGCTGGCCTAGATCCATGAATATTCTTTGGATCACACCTGTCTGATCATGTGAGGATGGCACAGACCTGGGCAGCAGTTTGTCCCATCGTGCGAAGGGTCAGCAGGAGTCAGGGGCCTGGCCAGAGAGCAGTCAGCAACAACGACATAGAGGAAATATGAACCTCTTGCTCTTAATTTGAAATCCAGAGATAGATAGGGATGGAGTGTAGTGTGATTCACATCTGAAAATCCATATACAACATTTTGGGTACATGTATATATGTGTACCTTTAAAATTAGATTCTCTTAGGGATTCATAATCCTGAAACATCTAGCCATAACTATAGAGATATCTCAAGGAGCTCTGGTAGCATACTGGGTAACAAATGCATTGGGCTGCTAGCGGCAAAGTCCGAGGTTCAACTCACCGACTGCTCTGGGGGGAAAGTTGCCCCTTCCGGCTCCTGTAGGGGTGCACAGCATCGGGAAGGCCCAGGGGTGCTTGTCCTCTGTTTTATAGGGTTGGTGTAAGTTGAGCTGAATGGATGGCCGGCAGTTTCATTTTATACAGACGTTTGTGTCATTCTTGTGCAAGATCATAAAGAATTTGCTTCATGAGTTTCAGAGATCAATTATGATCAATATCATTTTTTAACCTCAATAATAAATGACATTTATATGCATTATTTATGCATTCATAAAGTGTTATAAAATGCTATGAATTTTCTGTGCATATATTTTAAAAGATGACTCAAATAAACCTCCTTCTTGATGTATTTGCAGACTGGATTTTTCCATCTACCACATGGAGACTTTTTCATTGAGCCCGTGAAAAACCATCCGCTGGCTGAGGGGCAGTACCACCCCCACATCATTTATAGGCAGCCGAGGCGAAGAGTTCCGGAGAGAAAGGAGGCAGCTTGCGGATTAAACGGTATCGTGATATACATGTCCTCACAAGATCGAGGAGTTAGTTGTGTTTGTTTGATAACTGTATTGCAACCTGACCTTGTCATTAGTCAAATCAATTCTCTCCACCCTTTTCTGTTACCAGAAGATTGTATGAGGGTTTACATTCTAAGCACCCTGTTTGCAGAAGGTTATGGATGATAGTGAAAACCCCAAATCCATTGGCAGAATCCCCACAGCCTCCACTGAATTCCTTCAGAATGTGAATCGCCTTGTCCTCGGGCAGAGTGCTTTACAACATGGATTACGTCCACGCCTTCTCCAGCCAGTCCAGGGAAGGACAGTTTCCTTGAGGGACTTGCCTGGATGTGTCCTTGAGGGGGAGGTCCGTGTCCTGGGGGTGGGACTGGGGACTATCATGATCTGGACAATTGCTCTGTAAAACCCAAAGGATGCCCATCCTTGTGAATTGGCTTAACAAGGCAACAACTGTTCTGAATCCTTTTAGAGGAAAAGATTCTTACATATCAGACAATCGATGTTCTGCATTAGTGGTATTAGACTACATAATGTGGACTGTATGGACTTTAGTTTGGACAAAGCAGCTCTTTGAATCTGTATATTGGAGGCGATTTAATTGTTTGAGGAAGCTGATAATGATGTGTGAAGAGAAACGGAAGGGAAAAATCAACCCATGTTCAGTGGTTGAATTGAACGAAATGCTGATTTTCTTTTGTTCACTGACATCTGCATCCTGCTCTTTGATCCGACCTGCCCCTGTCCACCTAGTGTTTAACAGCTGCTGGCAGTTCTCCGAGGAAAATAGATGATTCTTTTCCCTTACAATTCTCACATTCTTCTTAATGCGTCGGAAATAATAGACCATGCATACGAGGCTACCAGAAATGGAGACATTTTCTTAGACATTGTATACTTTTTTTTTCTTTAGAGAAATAACAATGCCAGAGAAAGAGTGAACGGAAGGAATTCATAATTTTATTTATAAATCGTAAATATTTGGGAACCACAGATCTGGAGGGAAAATAGGTGATAAAGGATTTAGAGAAAGTGAATCCCAACAAAAGATTCTGCAGGAATTATTATTTGAGCTTTGAAAGAAGGAAAATGAACAAACAGCACCATTACACAACCAATGTCACTGAATTACACCTGTGGAAAATGATATACTAGAAAATGCTTTCTTACATATATTTATCTAACACAACAGAACAAACAAAAAAGATCATGCCCTTTGTGTCCCAAAGAGAGCTCATCTTACTTGAACAATATAGATACAGACATGAGGAGCCTTGGTGGCATAGTGGTTAGGAGTTGGGCTGCTAACTGCAAGGTCAGCAGTTTGAAACCACGAGCTGATCCTCAGGAGAAAGTTGAGGCTTTCTACTTCTGTAAAGAGTTACAGTCTTGGAAACCCACTGGGGCAGTTCTGCACAGTCCCATAGAATCACTATGAGTAGGAATCAACTCGAGGGCAGTGAGATGTTTTTTTCAGTTGAGATACAAACATAAATGAAATGCTATAAAGAGATGGTGAAGTACCTACATACTCGAGTATAAGCCAACCCGAATATCAGCCGAGGCACCTGATTTTACCACAATAACTACATTTAAAAGGTGCTGAAAAACTCAGCTTATACACGAGTGTACGTGGTAATTTCCTACACACTTCCCCCATGCTCTAATTCCCTGGTTGTTTATTCTACAAAAGTATGTAATAAAACTCTCGAGTCTATCTTTTCTGTGTACCAACATGGATAATTCCCTTAATTCCTTAGCTTTATTAGGGCTGTGGCCTGTTCCTTGTTAATTAGATAACTTATTGTCTGCATCTGTCAAGATAGTGCCGGGAAAAGGAAGCAGAGGCAATCTAGCTGATTTGATCCATACGAGTGAATATGGAACATTGCCTCCATGTGAATGTTGAGGACTCTTCCATTGGTCACGCATCCAATCACCTGGATAAATCGTACAATTCCCATCCTCTTGTGAGTGGTGGAGAAAACACTGTGTATGGAATCAGGTAACTTTCAGGTCACTAGGTCATCAATATGGGAGAGAGGATCACTAGGACATTGAGTGAATTTCGCTGGACTGTGGTTTCCAGTAATTATCTGGAAAAATGGCTCTGTAACACTAGGCAGTGTGTTTGTCTCCAACTCCCCTTGAACAGCTTCTGTCCCTTATAACTCCCCAGCTGAGGAAGAGTGATTAAAACTGAATTGAGCGAACAAGTGTTTAGTTGCCAAGGCACAAGGAATGGATAGGGAAGAGTGAGGTTTACAAGTGTCACGGCCCTGTTGGGACACACAACATCAGACTTATAATCCTGGTCATACTATTGCATGGTACTTATAGGTCAACTCTAAGACTTACCACATCCGTGGAATATTCTCAAACTATATCATTCCAGAACAAGCTTGAAGGGTTAGTTTTTCCCCATTGTATCTTTTAAAGGCTACCTTCCTATCGTTAATGGGAACCTCAAAATGCAAGAATTGAACAGCACTGCTGGAAAGACCTGTCACAAGGCCTAACACAGCCTCTTGTATTCCACCAAGGAAACACTAAGAAAGAACTCCGAGACAGTAGTGAACTCTCAAAGGCATAAACCGAGTTCAAATCAGAATTTAGCCCTGCTTATAACTCAGAGTTTTACCATACTCAAGGCCGTGTCCTGCTTAGCCTTATTCTTTAAGAGTATAAATCTTGTTCCAGCAGCCATTTTCACAGATCGTTTTAGAATCGGGGCCTCCCCTCGTCAACCAGGAGGTAACATCCCATTCCATTGTGCCATTGCGTTGTCATCAAGTCAGCTCTGAGCTGTTGTGACTTTAAACACAACAGAAGGCAACCCTGTTCCGTTCTGCATCCAGCTCACCTTGGCTCCACCTGGAGCCCCTTGTTGCGGTCATGGCGTCTGTCGATCTTGTTGCGGACCTTCCCGATTGTCACTGGCCAGCTCCTTTACCAAGCATGGCGTCCTTCTCTAGGGAATGGGTTCTCCTGACCAACGCACGTTCGAAGCAGTCTCTCCATCCTTGCCCTTAAGGAGCACTCTGGCCGTACCTCTTCCAACACAGGTGGGGTTGTCCTTTTAGCAGGCCATCGTGCTTTCAACATTCTCCGCTAGCACCGCAATTCAAGTGCATTAGCGTTGGGTACAAAGTAGGAATTCAATAATTATTGTTATGAAACTGACCCAAAGTACCTAAAATCCAAGAAAGTGAAATCAGAGTATATGTTGCCCTGATTGAAAGTAAGAAAATAGAAATGAATATTTCTAGATATTGAACATGTATTAGTTGTTTGTGATCATATTTTTCCCAAAAACAATGAACATGAGCCAACAATTAAATGATAGAGTTTTAAGATGAGTGTACTTGTACATAATCCTTAACTATACATGACCTTTGGAATTTAAAATCTCAGTATGTTGAGCTCAGTACGTGATCCTACTCAACCCAGTAATTGCAGTGTTTTTATGCCTAACTTCCATGTAAAGATGATGGGGTTAACTGGTTGCTGGTGCATCATTAGCCAACAGTAAGGTATACTTCAAGCCTAGGTCAGTTCATGCTGGAAGAGTGAATTACTGTGATTATATATAAAAAAAAGCACCTTTGTCAAGTGCAAAACATTCTGTTTTTGCAACATTTAGAGAAAGTACACTTTAGGTATTGAAAGAAAATGTACTTTAAAAATACCCTAGTGCTTCAGGAGAGAAAATATATCCATTATTTTCCTCTAAAATCTGTGTCTTCTCTTTATTTTTATTTCCTACATGCAAAGGTGCTCAGGCATTTCATCCAAAGACCCTTTCTAACATGGTCCAGTGCAATTCAATTCTTTTATTCTGGGCTTCCATGTGGTGCCATTTGTGTTTGAATTGATCCATTGTAACTAAATTTTCTTAATCTGTAAACTGCTTTTGTTTTTCTGAGCCTTATGTTTGTTGGGCCCTGACAAAGCACTTGTTTGTCAGTGACCAATGTTCTGGAGTTCAGGATAAATAGTAGACAAAACAACTTGTCTGGATCCAATCTAGACAAATTCCAAAGCCACATTTCATTGATGATGGCAAGCTCCTTTCTCTGTGGCCTTTTGGAAAGAACTTGAGTGGTTTACACTGGAGCTAGCGTGGCTGTAAAACGGAAGCATCTGGAAGGTTACTTCTTGGAGATTGGTGCTGGGGAGACGAGTGCTAGTCAGATCACAGCAGCTGAAGGATCCTGGCAGATGAGGAGAGACTTTGGAGTTTTATGCATCAAGCCTTTCAGGCTAAGAACACAAAATCTGGTTCCTGATGTGCCTTTTTGTGTTCATACATACCTTCATTCATTCAACAACAAATATATATTGGAAATACTCTTTATGTCAGGGATCACCTATCTCTGGGGGTAACATTGTTAAAAGGATATATAGTTTGTTTCAAAGACTGATCAGCTGGATAGAGGACTAAGATGCAGAGGATTCTGGCCCTGACTTTACAATATATGGTAAGATCAAGAAGAGAAAATGGAGCATTAATGCATGTATTGGAATTCCTGTCACACCACATTATATATGTGAGGTACATGATAAGGTGTGTAGATATAGTGGTTAAGCATTTTGCTACTAACCAAAAGGTTGGCATTTTGAATCCACCACTTTCTTTGTGGGAAAAAGATGTAGCAGACTGTTTTCACAGAGGAAACCTTATCGGGCAGTTCTACTCTGTCCTATAGGGTAACTCTGAGTTGGCATCAACTCAAAAGCAGTGGGCTTGGCTTGGTTTGGTTTAGATACTCCTTTGTGTGAATCCTCCATTCCTGATCCAGTCTTCAGTGAGTGAATCTGAACTGTTTCCAAATTAGGGGTAGGTAACTGACCATGCGGATGCGAAGATCATTCTGTACATGTTTCCTAGTACAGCAGTTCATAGTATTGAAACTCATGTTCTATTGCTAAATATAAGGTTTTCACTGGACAATCCCTCCCCCTCCTTCTCCCCAAAGTAGAGCAATAGTTTATTCTTCTCCATTTGCCTCAGTCTGGAAGCTCTACTGAAACCTGTCCATCATGAGTGCCCCTGCTGATACTTGCGATACCAGGGCAATCACTTCTAGTATTAAAGCAACACTCAAGGCACCATAGAACAACACGGTGACAGGAGCTTTGTGGACACTCAATAACCCAAGTGGCATAGTGGATTCTGCATTGGGCTGCTAACCACACGGTCAGTAATTTAAACTACTGAGTGCTCTGTGAGAGAAAGATGAGACTTTCTGTTCCCATAAAGGTTTATGGCTTTTTTGGAAGCCCACAAGGGGCAATTCTACTCTGTCCTGTAAGGTTGCTGTGAGTCAGAATTGACTTGATGGTAGTGAATGTTTTGTTTTTGTTTGAGTTTCCTATTACACATAGGGTTGCTATGGAAATGGTCCTATGACACCTAAAGAACAACAGTGACATCCACAACTCATAGGATATTTCGCTCTGTGTTTATCAGATCATACAAAACAGCTTTCCAAAGTTAATGCTCAAGTTCAGTGATCAGAGAGCCCCTTATTCCATAGTCTGTCTTATACTTGGTTCTCCTGCACGTACATTTTGCCTGTTTGTTGAGCATAGAATAGTATCTCATTGCGATGAATGTTAAATTTCCATATTTACAGCCTCCATAGTCTCAGTTGTGGAAACTCACAGGGGCAGTTCTCTCCTGTCCCATGAGTTGATATCAGCTTGATGACAGTGAGTATGGCTTTGGGTTGATGTACACACAAACATGTTTTGCAACTTTCTACTTTCTTTTTCATTTAATTTTTTTTGAAACTTTCTACGTTCATAGCAGAGTTTAGAGAGAACTGCAATCCAGAGAACTCTGTGGCAGAGGCACTCCTATTGATGGCCGAGTTACATAACCCCACCTCCATCATCTCATCAGTCAGATGAAGGGGCTGGAAGATCTCTGCAGACTCTCTAATCCTCATATGCTATGCATCTGTTTCCACTTTGATTTCACGGGATCTAGAAACCAGGCTGTGCAAGTATTCTGCATTCACCCCAAGTGTTGTTGAAAACCCCTCAAGTGGGTTTTTTGACTAGTGATGCCTCCCCTTTACAAGCCAAAGATCCCGGACCGTCTCATGAGCACAGCCTACTGTACCCTTTCCCCTTCTCTTGGCCCCAAAGGGCCAACCAGGTCCTGAAAGTTAGTAGCATGGTTCCTCAGGAATTAGCAGATGCGTCTGGAGACTATCATCACTGTCTGAGCATCCAGGGGAGGGAGTGGTAGTCCCCCCAATTTAGTCTGGACCCAAGAGCCCTGATTTTATTTAATAAATCATTTTGGGGGGAGGGCTTTTACAGCTCTTATAATCAATATCAGCTCCTCTTTTATCCCCTTCCCCAACCTCCCACCCTTGTGAACCCTTGATAAGTTGTCAATTATTTTAATTTGCATATCTTACTCTGGGTCCCTTCACCCAAGTTTTTATTGTCTGTCCCTCTGGGGGGGGGTGTTTTATGCCAATCATTGTGATCAGTTCGCCCTTTTTACCCTTCTCCCCCATCTTCCCCCTGCCCTTATGGTATTGCTACTCTCAGTACTGTTCCTGAGGGCTGTATCTGTCCTGGATTCTGTGTGTTGAGAGCTTTTCTCTGTACCAGTGTACATGCTCTGGTCTAGCCAGATTTGTAAGGTAGAACTGGGGTCATGACAGTGGTAGGGAGGAAGCATTAAAGCACTAGAGGAAGGGGACAACACTGGAGACAGTGAGGGAATTCGCCCAATCTGTACCCACCACACCGAAGCAAAACACTAAGGGCATGGAACAGAACAGCAAGGGGAACAGCACAACAATGTCTCCAGGGAATACCAAAAATAGACTTTGGGGCCAGGGCATGGCACCCCAACAAACTCGACTGGAAAACACTCCTAAAAGCCAATGAGCAGTCTTTGAACTAACTACAAGCTTTTCTTTTTGTTGTGTTGTTTTGTTTATTTTGTCATTGGCTTGGTGTTGCTGTTTAGTTTTATTTTGTTGCTTGCTTTTGCTCTGTCTTGCTTTTGTGCGTGTTATTATCTCCGCAGGTCTGTCTAAATAAGAGAGGCTGGATGAATACTCTAGAGGAGAAAACAGTGGGACCCACAGTTCCGGGGGAACATGGGAGAGGGGGAGGTGGGGGGAAAGGAAGCGGTGTTAACAAATTCAGGGACAAGGGAACAACAAGTGATCCAAATCAGTGGTGAGGCTGGGTGTAGGAGGCCTGGTAGGGCATGACAAAGGGTAATGTAACTGAGAGGAATTACTGAAATCCAAATGAAGGCTGAACATGATAGTGGGACAAGAGGAAAGTAAAAGGAAATAGAGGAAAGAGTTAGGAGGTAAAGGTCATTTATAAGGTCTAGATAAAGACATGCACATATGTAAATATATTTATATATGAGGATGTGGAAATAGATCTATGTGCATATATGTATAGATTTCGTATGAAGGTAGCAGATGGACATGGGCCTCCACTCGAGTACTCCCTCAATGCAAGAATACTTTGTTCTATTAAACTGGCATTCTGTGATGCTCACCTTCCTGACACAATCGCTGAAGACAAAGTGGGTGCCTAAGCAAATGTGGTGAAGAAAGCTGATGGTGCCCGACTATCAAAAGAAGGAAAACAAGCGGCCATCTATCTCAGAAGCAACAAAGCCCACACGGAAGATATGCCAAAATAATAATGTATAAATTATCAAGGGTTCATGAGGGAGGGGGGAGAGGGAGGGAGGGGAAAAATGAATAGCTGATGCCAGGGCTTAAGTGGAGAGCAAGTGTTTTGAGAATGATGAGGGCAATGAATGTACAAATGTGCTTTACACAATTGATGTTTGTATGGATTGTGAAAAGTGTTGTATGAGCCCCTAATAAAATGATTATAAATATATAAATAAAGAACTAGAGGAATGTTGTCTGTTCCATTGGTGCCATACTGCACCCTGGCATGCCCATTCCCTGTGACCCTCCTGTGAGGGGATGTCCAATTGTTTGCAGATGGGCTTTGGGTCTCTATGCTGGTACCCCTCATTTGCATTGACATGGGTGTTTGTTTTTGGTTTTCTGGTGCCCAATACCTGATCCCATTGCCACCTTGCCATCAGACCAGTTGGTGAGCTTCTTCCATGTAAAAGCCCTGATTCAGAAGCATAAAGAAGAGGTAAGGTACAATGAAGCAAGGTAAGAGAGCCGTCTTACTTAGGGTATGTATGGCTCCATATTCTAGGGTCAGATCTGGAAACAAATATAACTAACTCACAACAAAAACAAAAAACACATTTTCACCACCAACCAGCCCATTCTGACGCATGGCATTTAACTCAGGTTTCTTTTGTGACCTGACAACATTTTCAGCCTCTTGAGTTTCTTGAAATACTTGCTGATGAAGGTCAAGTATTGCTGCTTTCAGTAGGGATTACAACTCAATGTAAAGAAGACCAAAATCCTCACAACTGGACCACTAGGTAACATCATGACCAGTGGAGAAAAGATTGAAGTTGTCAGGGATTTTGCCTTGTTTATATCCTCAATCAGAGCTCATAGAAGCAACAGGCAAGAAAGAGATCAAAGGCTCATTGCATTGGTTACACCTGCTGCCCAAGATCTCTGTAAAGTATTGAAAAGTAAGGATGCTACTTTGAGGACTTAAGGTGAACTCGACCCAAACCATATGGATTTTCAGTAGCCTCATATGCATGTGAAAGTTGGACACGAAAAAGGAAGACCAGGGAAGAAGCTATGCATTTGAATTGTGGTGCTGGCAGATTATTCAAAGTGCCAGAGAGTGCTAAAAGGACAAACAGATGTGGCTTTGGAGAAGTACTGCCAGAGTGCTCCTTAGAGGCAAGGATGGAGAGACTTCGGACATGTTGGAATGGTGGACATACAGGGTGCCAGAAGAGACCAGTCCCTGGAAGAGGACATCATGTTCAGTAAAGCAGAGAGGCAGTGAAAAGGAGAAAGGGTCTCAGGGAGATGGATGGACACAGTGGCTGCAACAATAACTCAATCAATCCTGCATTGTAAGGATGATCCCAGTTCTGTACTGGTGTGCATGCGGTTGCTCTGGGTTGGAACCAACCCCATGGTACCTAAAGCAAGTACCTATAGGTGCCAGGTGGGGATCTGAGTGAGTTTGAAGAAACCAGCCTCAATTGGGAATATAGTTCCCTCATATTTATATCAAAATCCATTTTACCTCAAATATTTTCCCCCTTGGTTTTCAGCATGAAAGCATTATGTATTCGCTTAGACTTCAACAGTGTCAAATTCAGAGAGGTTGTTATAAGTATAGGCCCTCATACATTAACTAAATTCAGTCTGATAGTGTGTGTAATGCGTATATATGTGTCTTGTGTCAATGTGTGTACTGTATGCATATATTTCAAGGTATGTATAAGTGTGTGCTGTATTTGTGTTTATGCATTGTTTGTGTCTAAAGGTGTGTGTGTTGCATGTATGTGTCTCGATATGTTGATATGGGTATGTGGGTCATATATGTGTGTGTATGTTTGTCTTTGTGCCTATCTGTGTTGTGTGTGCCTCTGTGTGTTGTGTGCTGTGTGTCTCTTGAGGTGTATAAGTGTGTGTATGTGTATGTATATGTCTGTATGCAATTTTGGTGTATGACTTTGTGCCTATGTGAGTATGAGGATGTGTATATGTTGTATTGATGATATATTGGGTGTGTATAGGTGTATGCGTATATGTGTGTCTGATCCTAAAGATGATATTGAACTGTGCAGTGTTTCATCCTGTTATGCCCAAGGCTGCCCTGAATTGGAGGCGATGCAGCGACAACTAAACAAAAGCAGCATGCATGTGTTTTAGATATGTCAGCATTCCTTAGGTTCTAGCGATGCTGATCCAGGAGTCCGGAAGGCTTGTTCAGCTGCGATGACTCACAGATTTATGGAAATTCTTTCCTTTCTTTTTGAACAGACCTTGTAGAAAGCTCCATGTATCCTTGAAGTTGACAGAGAGTTCTTTGAATCACTGAAGTGGGGAGGGAGCGTCCAAGCCCCTCAGAGAAAGGCTTTCCCTCTCAGGAGGAATTGTACTAAGACTGGTGCCAATGTCAACGCCACACCAGCGGCCACAGCCCCGTGGCTGCCCTCTGAGTAGCTGGATGGACTTCTGAGGGAGCTGCTGCTGCTGAATTTACAGCAGGAAGGCGCAAAGGGCTGGTTTTCCAAGAAACCATGTCCTGTCTGCTCAGGTACCCCCCCCCCCCAAATCCAGAACAAGCAAAGCACTTAGGCCGGAGCCAGGTCTTCTCACTTCTCCTTGGCAACACCGAACCTTTGTCGGGAGCAGCCTTGCCCAATGGAGACAGCAATGGCTGAGCTACCCGGTCACGTCTGCAAAAACAGCTGGCACATAAAGTTGGCTGTGGTAGTAATGCTTGTGTGCAAAAGACAGCCAGTGCTCAGTGCAGCTCTGGCGGGAAAGCAGATGAAGGCAGTCGCTGAAACTGAGAACCATTCACAACCAACGTACAAGGCAGATGGCCCAAGCGCCAAGAATCCTTTTCCCCCCTTGTCTCTCTCTAGCTCTTTCTGTCAGGCTTGAGATAGCTTTCGGTCTCTTTTCTCCTAGGAATATGCAGGAGACTAGTCAGGTGGAGAGATCAAAGACAGTTTTAATTTATACACCTTCTGTTTCTTGGGAACAGTCCAGTTGAAAGCAGACTCTTAGCATTGGGGTGAAAGGGAACCAAAGCAAGCCTAATTGGAAATGTTCTGTACTTTAGGGCTGCCTAACAAAAGATCAAAGATTAGCCCCTGAGGGGATGGAGCAATGACTTTTCCTACTCAGGATTCTGGCTCAGAGAGGACATCAATCATGAGCAGGCATGGCCATACTTTATTGGAGGGAGAAGTCATGATTAAAACGTCCAAGTGCCCCAGTGTAATGTCTGGGCCATTCTCTCTTCTTATCCTCAAGGATTCTGTTTTCAAAGTTGGATGGTGTGGTTTGATAGGCATGTCTAGATCCAGTCTGCAGTGATTGTTGTTGGTTGTTAGCTAATCAAAGTCAGACTCGTAGCCCAAGGGACCCAATTGCTGCTCAGTTCCGTGACATCCCCAAATGGATGCCCATAGCACCATTGTGACCCCTAGCATTTCCATAGGCAGGTGTGTGTGTGTGTGTGTGTGTGTGTGTGTGTGCTGTGTCCTGATTGAGAGGTTGGTCTCCACTCCTAACTTCACGCAGGTATATCACGTTGACATAAAATATAACCATCACACAAGTATCGTTGGAGTCTGATTAAAAGAGAGCATGAACACCAGTCATTGTTAAATACACTCCTTCAAAAACAATCCCTTTCTAAAACCCTTACATGTTTATTGTGGGTTTTTGTTTGTTTGCTTTGTTTTAACTCAGGAAGCAGAGGGGCACATATTGGCAGGTAGTTGTGGCATCAGATTTTAATTTCTGTTCTGTGGACTCCTCCCCTTTCAGTGATGAAGCATCAAAACCTTCCTTTAGATGAGACTGGTGGGAAATGCTGACAACTCACTTAGAACTTGCTGGGGGCTTTGAAAGCCTGGGCTTACCCATTTGTTATTTAACTCGCCAGGAAAGTCCTGAAAAGCAATCCTGCTTCCTTTGAGCTTCCCTGGCAGACACAACAAACACACAGGACACTTCTGAGGCATGCTTCCTCCAGATCTTTGATGTCATGTGTCTGGAAAGACAAGTCAAACGTATTGCTAAAAAACCAACCAGGATCAAGCCTCCTCACAGGGATGTCTCCTGCACACCACCATTTGGTAAACATCCTGGGGAGACAGGCAGAAGTGGTTCCCTGTAGGAGGTCGTGTTTTCTTTGCCTTTTTGTAATCACCAGGCATGGACCCCGGAAACCTGTGAAGACAGACACAGATCCTGGACATCAGGAAACTGGCTTGGACTCATGCTGACCCCATGCACACTGGAATCCAACTGTGGAATCCCATAGAGTTTTCTGTGGCTGATTTTTCAAAAGTAGACCACCAGGACTTTCTTTCCAGGCACCCATACATAGGCTTGAATTGCCAACCAAATTCGTTAGTAATTAAGTGTCTTAACTGGTTGCAACTTCCAGAGATTACAACAGCAATCAAAATCCCGTGGCCATAAAATCCATTCAGATTCCAGGTGAGCCCGTTATGTTTCAGAGTCGAACTGTTCTCAGTAAGATTTTTAGGGCTGTGACTTTTCAGAAGCAGATATCCAGGACTTTATTCTGAAGGGGGATTTAACTGGCTTTAAACAACTCCCTGTGTAGTTAGTAGCTCAGCACTTAACCCTTTGCACTACCCAGGAAATAGTATCTGATAGATAACTCTTAGTAAATGTAGGAAAATTTGGTATTAGAACTGCCATTCTGGGTTGATTAAAATAAACCAAGAATGTTATGCTTTCAGTACAACTCATTATGATGCTTTTATTACAGTCACTATTTTTTTAAATTATTTTATTGCGGGCTCTTACAGGTCTTATCACTATCCATACATCTATCCATTGTGTCAAGCACATCTGTACATATGTCACCATCATCTTTTTCAAAACATTTTCTTTCTACTTGAGCCCTTGGTATCAACGCCTCATTTTTTCCCCTCCCTCTCCCACGAACCCTTGATAATTTATAAAAATGTTTTTCATGTCTTACACCAACAGCTGTTTCCCTTCACCCACTTTTCTGTTGTCTGTCCCCCTGGGAGGGGGCCATACATCTATCATTGTGATTGGTTCCTCCTTACCACCCCCCTGCCCTTACCCTCCTAGTTTTGCTTATCTGTCCTGGATTCCCTGTGTTGTGAGCTCTTCTCTGTATCAGTGTACATGTTCGGGTCTAGTCAGATTGTTAAGGTAGAATTGGGATCATGATAATTGGGGGATGGGGTGGAGAAGGGAACCTTAAATAACTAGAGAAAAGTTGTGTGTTTCATCAGTGCTATACTGCAACCAGACTGGCTCTTCTGTTCCTTGTGGCCCTTCTGACAGGAGATGTCCAATTAACTACTGATGGGCTTTGTGTCTCCACTCTGCCCTCCCCCCACCATTCACATAGATATGATTTTTGTTGTTGTTTTGTTTTGGGCCTTTAATGCCTGATATGTGATCCCACTGGATCACATAGACTGGTGTGCTTCTTCCATGTCGGCTTTGTTGCTTCTGAGCTAGATGGCTGCTGTTTATCTGCAAGCCTTTAAGACCCCAAATGCTATATCTTTTGATAGCTGGGTGTCATCAGCTTTTGTTACCACATTTGCTTATGCACCCACTTTGTCTTCAGTGATTGTGTCAGGGAAGGTGAGCATCACAGAGAGCTGGGCTAGTAGAACAAAGTGTTCTTGTGTTGAGAGAGTACTTGAGTGAAGGCCCAATGTTCATCTGCTGCCATAATACTTTATAAATAAATATATGTAGATAGATCTATTCCCCTATCATTATATATAAATGTATTTACATATATACATGCATGTATTTAGGCCTCTATAAATGTCCTTTGCATCTGAGTTCTTTTTTTCCATTTCCTTTTACTTTCTTCTTGTCCCACTATCACGTTTAGCCTCCATTCGGGTTCAGTAATTCCTCTCGGCTACAGTACCCTTGAGCAAGCATCCGATGCCCTCCTCGCCATCATTTTAGATCACTTGTTGTTCCCTTGCCCCTGGGTTTGTTGACAACCTCCTTCCTTTCCCTACCTCCCCCTCTCCCATGCCTGCCCTGCCCCTGGAAACTGTTGTTCCCATTGTTCTCTCCTCCAGATTGTTCATTCCTCTTACCTTGTCCAGGGAGACATGCAGAGAAAATAATACATGCAAAACACAACAACAAAAGAAAATACAAAACAACAACAACAAAAAATACCCAGCAAAAAAAAGAAAAGCCAAAAAATAAAATAAAATAAAATAAAAAATTAAAAAAAAATTAAAAAAAAAAAAAAAGAAAGAAAAGCCCTCAAACAGTTCCAGGTCTATTCGTTGACCTTCATGAGTTTTTCCAGTGGAGTCTGATGGAGTTGCCATGCCCTGGCCCCAAAGTGTCCACCTTTGGCAATCCTCAGGGACTTCCTTGCTTTGCTCCATCTGCTGCCCCGCTGCATATCCTTAGTGTTTTTCCACGGTGTGGTAGGGTCGGATCAGGCACATCTCCCATACTGTGTCCTCAGTGCTGTCCCCCATAGTGCTGTGGGTCTGTGAGGGACACTGTGTCTCGTGGTGGGGCCGGTCCTGTGATCCTCTCTGAGCATTGACTGCTCTGAGCTGGAATATTGTCCTCAGGGCTTGGCAGGCTAGGATGTGTTCCACTCTCTCTCATTCCCTCTTTGCTTGCTCCTGATCATAAGTGCTCCTCTTCCTGAGCTGCAGCTTCAGTGCTGTCCTCTGAAGTGCATTCCTTTGTGGTGGGGGTGTCGACATAGTTGGGATTGAGACCGGACCCACAGACCTCTCTCCATTGGTTCCCTGCTTCATGCCTATATATGTTGCATTCATGTCTTGGCACACCAGGTTGAAATCTGGTCCCTTTCTCACTCTATTGTGGAGATATAAGCAATACCCTCCACTTGGGTGGGTTAGTGCCCTCTTTCCCTACTACCCCTGTCTCTCCCTTTTTTCTTTTCCCCTCCTTTTTAGTTGACTCCCAGATGTATCCCTGGGTTGGGTTGCATTTGGCCCCTGGCATAGTACCTGGACCTCACCTGGGAATGTATGTATATAGTAGCTTTCCCCCTATACTCGTTTTGTATTTTTTTAAAGGTTACCTCAGTGGACTCATGTTGTACTTGTCCTTTTGTACCTGGCTTCCTTTGCTTAGCATAATTTATTCGAGTTCTTCTCATGCGGTCATGTGTTGCATGTGGTCATCACTACTTTTTAGGGATGCGTAGTACTCCATTGTGGATACATACCATAGTTTTTAAATCCATTCATCCGTTGATGGAAATTTGGGTTGTTTCCAACTCCTTGGGCTTGTAAACTGCTTCATGATGAACAATGGACCACAGGTGTCTGGCTGTGCTCTGTTTCTTGCCTCTTCTGGGTATAAGCCCAGTAGGGGGATTGCTGGGTCATATGGTAGCTCAATTTCAATCTTTTTAAGATATTGTCAAATTGATTTCTATAATGGCTGTACATACCTACAGGTCTACCAGCAGTGGATGAGAGTTCCTACCTCTCTACAACCCCTCCAACACTTGTTACTTTCTGATATTTTTGAGTTGGGCCATCTTTGAGGGTGTTAGGTGGTCTCTGTTGTTTTATTTTGCATTTCTATTATGACTAATGATGTGGAACATTTTCTTATATGTTAATTTGCCATTTGGATTTCTGCCCTTGTGAAACTTCTGTGCAGGTCCTTTGCCCACCTCCTCAGTGGGCAATTGGTTTTATTCTTTTTATAAGCTAGCAGAGTATTGTAGATTTTAGTAATAAGGCCTTTGTCTGATGTATCATTGCTAAAGATGTTTTCCCAGTCCATGGGATCTCTTATTATTTTCTTGGTGAATTCTTTTGAGGTACACAGGTGTTTTATCCCACTTGTCAATTTGTGCCCCTTCTGTGTTTGTGTCTTTCCCTATTTCTGATAGCCTATGTATTCCCTGATCCAAAGTCTCAGGTTGGCCCCAATTCCCTCATTGATGGCCCTAATATCCACCTCGAGTTTCTTCTTGTGCATGGAGTGAGGTAAGGTTTTTCCTTTCCTTTTTCTGTAGGTAGATATCCATTTTTTTCCAGCACATCTTGTTGAAGAGGGCATCCACTTCCCATTTGATATTTTTTGGGCCTGTATCAAAGATCAGTTGTTCTGTACACTGATGATTTTATTTCTGGGTTTTCACTTCTTTTCCATTGGTCTGAGTATCTATCATTATACAAATATGACACAGTTTTGACCACTGTGGCTTTATAATAGGTACTAAAGTCAGGTAAAGCAACCCCTACAACTTTTTCCTTCTTCTTGAGGAGGTTTCTGCTAATTCTGGGCTTCTTCCTTCTCCATATGAAGTTGGTAATCAGTTTTTCCAATTCTTTGGAAAAAAAAGTGATGGTATTTGTATTGGGATAATGTTGAACTTATATAATGCCTTGGACAGAGCTGATATCTTTACTATACTGAGTCTTCCAATTCACCAGCATGGGATCACTCTTGGTTTCTAGTAATAGTGTTCTGTGCTCTGTAGTTTTCCTCATACAAGTCTTTTGTTTTTTTTAGTCAGGTGTATCCCTAGATATTTCAATGTGTACTTGGCTATTGTGAAGGGTACTACCTTTTTGATCCCCTTTATCATGATCTTGTCTGATGTATAAATCAGTCCAATAGATATCTGTCTGTTGATCTTGTATCCTGCCACTCTGCCATATTATTCTATCACTTCTAGCACTCCCATTAATGAGCTTTTGGGATTTTCCATATATAAAATCACATCATCTGTGAATAACAAGAGTTTCGCCCCTTCCTTCCCCAGACAAATACCTTTGATGTCTTTTCTTTGCCTAATACTGTTAGCTAGGACCTCCAGTATGATGTTAAAATGGGGACAAGGAACATTCTTGTCTGGTCCCCTTTTTCAGTGGGATTGTTTTAACATATTCTGCACTGACTGCCATGTTGGCTATTGGGTTTCTTATAAAGCTTGTATTGAGGAATTTTCCTTCCATTCCTATCTTCTTGAGTGTCTTAAACAGGAATTAGTGTTGGATGTTGTCGAATGCTTTTTTTACATCTATCAATATTATCATGCGGTTCTTAAAATTTTTCATTTCAATGTGGCAAATAAATACTAATAAGTGCTTATGTAATTCCCTGGGTTCTCTCTATTGGTTGGCAATCCCTAAAACATTTACTATTTGGCCATTTAATGCAAGATAAATAAAATTTTATAAGATGTCACCTGCTCTAGACCATTGGGGTCTCAAAGTATGGTCCCATCAGTATCCTTTGGGATCTTGTTCATCTCCATTGACTCATAGTGATTCTATAGGACAGGGTAGAACTTCCCCTGGTGGATTTCCAAGACTGTAACTCTTTACAGGAATAGAAAACCTTGTCTCCCCCTTGTAGAGCAACTTGTAGTTTCGAACTACTGACCTTTTAGTTAGCTGCCCAATACATAACCCACTACACCACCAGGCCTCCTTGGAAACTTGTTAGGAAGTCAACTTCTCCGACCACACCACAGGCCAACAGAATCAGGAACTCTAGAAGTGGGGCTGGCAGTGTGTGCCTTAACTGACCATTCAGGCAATTCTGTTACACACACAGGTTTGAGTATCACTCATCTAATTTGTTCAATTAGCTGTTCATTCATTGACTGATTTATAAGAAAGACTCATTGGACAAATGCCTTACCTTCTCTGTGACAGGATTTTCTTATGGATAAAAATTACTAAAAGAATTAAAAGAGAGTTAAAAACACATACTACAGTGAAGACTCAACACATGTGAGCTGCTGTTGTGACTATTTGAAAGTTATTAGAAAATATTCTATTAGGCTAAGGTCTGCCTGACCCAAGCCATGCTGTCCTCCATTGCATCATACACATATGCATGTGAAAGTTAGACATTGAATAAGGGAGAACGAAGGAGAGTCAATACATTTGAATTGTGGTGCTGGAGAAGAAGATCGAAAGTATCATGGACTGCTGAAAGGATAAACTGATCGGGGTTGATAAAATAAGGCCAGAGGGCCCCTTAGAGGCAAGGAGGACAAGACTTCATCTTATACTTTCAACATATTGTCGGGAGAGACCAGTCCCTGGAGAAGGACATCGCGCTTGGCAAAATGGAAGGACAACAAAAAAGAGGCAGGCCCTCAATGAGAGGAACCAACACAGTGGCGGCATCAATGGGCTCAGGCATAGGAACAATTGTGAGGATGGCACAGGACCGTGTAGTGTTTCCTTCTGTTGTATGTATGGTCGCTTTGGGTCGGAGCCTACTTGATGGCATCTAACAACAACAACATCAGCAGGCTTCAGGCCAATGAAGCCTCAAGTGAATCTATCAACAACAACAAGATCGGTCCTGGCAGAAATCAGACATGTTTGTTTCTAAATTGGGTGCCAGATGGTTAGAGACCTTGCCAAAGTGGTTCGTCAGTTCTGCCTACATGCCAGGTCAGGCCATTTCTACCGATACCAGCAGCTAGTTACAGTCAATTGGATTCCGACTCATGGCAACCTCAGTGTATCAGAATACAGAGGCTTTCCCCGCGTTTACAAATGATTTTACTTCTGACGTGCTTCTGGGTGGATTCAAATCTCTAATTTTTCTGAAAGAAACTGCGCTACCCCACAGGGACTCTGATCAGATACTCCAACTATTCTTTCTTCTAAATGATGGGGCCACTCAAGGCCTCAGACAGTTTCTCCTTTCCTTTCAGCTCCTTGTGGGGAGTGGGGGCGTATGGAGGAGTGTGAGGGGTGTTCATCCCTATGAGCAGCTTGCCACTCCCTTGCTGACCTTGAAATGCAGCAAGCATACTTCTGTCATGAGTCACTATCAGGAAATAAAAGTAATAAAAGTCACTCTCAAGGGATAGGGTTGTTGTAAGGGTTGGAAAAGCTACGTGTGTCGCAACACAGTCCATTGAATGTTCCATGCATGTTAGCTGTTGCTCGTATTTTTTGATGTGTTATTGTTAGTCAAAAACATGTGGTAAGTAAGCTTCACGCTGGTTAAAATCTAGAGAAAGTGACTGCTCATTGGATCAGCAATAGTTTCTCTTTTTGGGGGGGGGGCGGTAGGGGGATCTCTTGATTTATTATTAAGAGGAAAAGAAAACTATGTACACACTGGAGCGTGAGGGAGGGCTTGCATTTACGCCGTTGTGTGGTATCACATGATATTGTTGTTGTTACTGCTGGGCTTAGGTGCTGTCAGTTCGGTTCCAATTCATAGTGGCCCGATGGACAGCAGACCCAGACGCTGATGTTGTTTGAACCAATGGCTATGCATAATGATTTCAAGGTTCATCAAGGTAGAAACATGCATCGGAACTTCATTTTTCCTGTTGGCTTAATGATAGTCCATTGTATTTGCTGAACGGACACCTTTGAAAACTAAGTGTCCTTATACATACATGGTGGTGAAGTCCATAGACTATATCGTGGACTGCCAGAAGAACTCATAGCCCGTATTAGAAGAGGTAGAAGTGCAATCAAAAGGCCACTTAGATGGCAAGACATCGGACCACCGACTGTGGCCTTGTTGCACCTCCAGCCCTGTGGGGTCTGAGTGAGGGCCACTCAGAGCCATCAGCTCCTGATCCCTGCCATCTGTAATGCTGACCTCATAAGGAAAGAGGCTCTTCCATGGAGCCAAGCACCAGAATGAGGGATCAGCAGGAGTTGTTGGCTACCATCACACACCTCCTTCACTCAGATCGGCCTGCTGTCGTGCCTCAGGGCAGGCCATGCATGGCTGTCATCTCCTTCTGGCTCAGACAGTGTGAGCAGCTCAGTGAGTCAGGATTTCTGTTTGCCAGAAAAGATGACTTCCTTTCCAGAACACCAAGAATGACAGGGTGGTAACCAATCTCCATGGCTTTGGTGTCTTGGGCACTTCATCATAGAGACAGTGGGGTTTGGGTCTCCAATTGCTAGAGGAAGTCTTAGTTTGCTAACACTGCTCTAGCAGAAACCCCACATCTTGATAGATGACTTGCAAGAACGTACAGTTAGCCAATAAAACAATTCTTCAAAAAGAAGCTGTACCAACCTGGCTGATAAATACATGTGGGATTAATTGAAGGGCGGAGAGATAAATGGCTCGGCAAGCCTCGCCTTTTTTGTCTCTTGCTTTTTGTTCATCGGACCAGTGTGCAGCTGCCTTGCTTGTTCTGTGCCTCAATTTGCAAGCTACACTAGCTGTGGGACACCTAACCTGTGGACTGTGTTGCTGTGATTTGAGGTTCCTTCAAGACCTGCTTCTCCACATCATTGGAATTTACATTTCTTGAGCTGGGTACTGTCAGACTCTGTCATCTGGTTGACTTGGTAACCTGCCTTGCTGTTTGCTGCCTGTTCCCGGATAGCCTGAGTTGCTATAAAGAGGACTACCTGGTGGCCCTCAAGACTTGAAGGACTGCCAGTGTCTCATGACTGTCTCATGGGAGTGAGTTGCACTGAGCCATTTTACTGCCTTATAATTTAACTGTTTATTTCTTGTGTTATCTATCTATCTGTATATATATATATATATATATATATATATATATATATATATATATATAATTATTAGCAATCCGGTTTTGTCTCTCTAGAGAACCCTGTCTAACACAGAAGTCAACATTTCTTTTCTCATAGATCAGTGGGGTAGAAGTCCAAACTCTGGGTATAACTCTAGACAAAGGTTTTCTTCATCTATTTCGACTTCTACTAAGTGCAAACACCAAACCCACTGCTACCAAGGGAACTCACAGTGACCTGATAGGACTGAGCCCAACTGTCAGGGGGTTTCCAGGGCTGCTCACTGAAAGGTCAGCAGTTCAAAACCATCAGTGGCTCCTTGGGAAAAAGATGAGGTTTTCAACTCCTGTAAAGATTTACAGTCTCAGAAGCCAGCAGGAGCCATTCTATTCTGTTGTCGAATTGCTGTGAGTCAGGATTGACTTGGTGGCAAGTTGAGTAATCTTTACCGGGAAACCTAAGTGGCCCAGTGGTTAAAGCATAGCTGCCAACCAAAAGGTTGGTATTCAAATGCTCCAGCTGCTTCCCAGGAAAAAGATGAAGCAATCTGCCTCTGGGAAAGTCGAGGCCATGGAAACCCTAGTTCTTTTCTGTCCTATAGAATCACTGTGAGTCAAAATTAACCCCACATAAATAACTGGGAGGTTTTGGTAATCTTTTCAGGAACAGACTGCTGTATTATTCTCCTGTGGAGCTGCCAGTGGATTTTCATCTTTAGATTGGTAGCTGAATGCTTAACCTTCACACTACCAAGCCCATATCCTAGTAGCTGCCATAAATCTTTGGCATTCCTGGGTTTGTACCTGCATCTCCCTCTGCCATCAGATGATGTCTGTGTTCCCATGTCTGTGTGTGTGTGTGTGTGTGTGTGTCTTTGTATCTGTGGGGCTCTTAATTCAGACATGACTACGTTTAGGATCCACCCTACACTGTAATGATCTCAATTGATGATGGGTTATATGATACTAAATCCATAGATACTGCTTTTTACTCTCAGGCTGTCTCTGACTCATGATCACCTTAAGTGTAACCAAACAAACCATCGCCGGCTTGTACACTGTCATGTACACCGTCATGTACATTGTCCTGATCATGGGTGTGTTGTGCTCATTGGACTGGTATCCTAACGATCTCCACTGAGGTTTCCCTCACCTTCACTGACCCCTTTACTTTATGAAACAGGAGGTCCTTTTCCTAAAATCTGTAGAGATTAGCATCTCAACACATATTTGGGGGGGGGGGGGAACAATCTGAGACACAACACAGGAGAAGCAAGATACACTCTCTTTGGTTATAGAGGAGGGAAGCCACCAGCCACTTGGTCGCTTCTCGGCTCCTTGCTTCCTACCTTGTCTGCTTAGCTCTTCTCTGGAGGTGTTTAAGGACTAAGTCCTTGAACAGCCTGGAGGAGGGAGGAGGACGGTGAGGCCCGGCTCTGCCATCAGAGGGATCTGGGTGGGAGCCTGGCACTGAGAAGTATGTGACCTTGCATAAAGTTCTGAAGCTTTTTGAGCCTCGTCATCTCCATCTGCATATGGTACTTGTTGCTGTGTCCGTTGCAGAGGATACAGTACTCAGTAAGCCATCGTCTTATTGACCCCCGTTGCTGCCTGCTGCGTCCCACAGACTGGCCCGCTTGGTGCATGGAATTCACCACTTGTCTGTTTATGTTGTAAGGTGCCGTCAACTTAGTTCTGACCCAGAATGAATCACTGCACCATCCTCTGCCATCCTTATAATTGTTCTACTTGAGACTGTTGTTACAGTCACCTTCTCAGTCCATCTTGTTGAGGGCCGTCCTCTCGTTCCCTGCCCCTCTACTTTATTGAACATTATGTTCTCCAGGGACTGGTGTCTTCTGACAACATGTCCAAAGTATATACGACAAAATCTTGCCATCCTAGCCTCTAAGGAGCACTCTGGACTTATTTCTTCCAAAACATTTTTTTGGATCCTTTTGGCAGTCCATGGTACTTTCAATATTGTCTACCAGCATGCCAATTCAAGCGCATCAATTCTCTGGTCTTCCTTATTCAGTGTCCACCCTTCACAGGCAGAGGAGGCAATGCAACATGCCGTGACTTGAGTCAGCTGCACCTTAGTCCTCAAAGTAGCATCCTTGCTTTTCCAGAAGCTCCAAAGGGACGTCCACAGCAGGTTTACCCAGTGCACTACGTCTTTTAACTGCTACTTCCATGAGCATTGATTTCTGATTCTCTGCATAAGGTTTTCAGTGGCTGCTGCAGGGGCCCCCTCTTGTCTGTCATTTTGCCGTACTGTGGTCACTTGTGTCTTGCTGGGATGTCGAGAGCTATGTCACTGGCATCTCAAATGCCACTAGGGCCACACAAAGAAAACGGGTTTCAGTGGAGCTTCCAGAGGAACGACAGACTGTGAAGAAGGAATCAGCTGGCCACTTGGGAAGGAGCGGCTGTGGACACGAGTCTATTACTTTATCCTATTGTAGTGTCCTATGTTTTCAAATATCAGTGGAGTTACCGTGGTGGACAGGTCTCAGGGAAAGCTTCCAGACGAACACCAAGTAGGATGGAAAAGACATGCTAGTGGCGATCTACTTCTGAAAAAATGTAGCCACAAAAACTCTTCCAGATAATAGCAGATTATTGTTTAAGATAGTACTCAAAGATGAGCCCTCTTGTTGGAAGGCGACCAGAATGTAACGGGGGAAAACTGCCTCTCTCAATATATCATCCACCTTAACAAGGTGGGTGCAGCAAAGCTTTTAGGACCTTCATTTGCTGATGCGGCATGGCTCAAACTGAGAAGAAAAAGCCACAAAGCCCAATTGATAATCAGAATGTGGAATGTGCAAAGTGTGATGGGGATATCTTTCTTTATGGTGCTGCACCTGCTCTTTCTTCAAAGGCAGCAAGGACGGGCCTGCAAGGGTTTCGCAGGGAAACCTTCCTCCATTCACCCTTCGCTCCTGAGCTTGTCCCTTCACAGTTGCTTTTGCTCCCAAACCTCAAAGAACATGTTTAAAGCCCCCTTGTGATAACTCTTGTTTTGTTTTCTTTGAGGTAATATCCATGTTGAAGGCTTTAGTCTTTGATCTTCATTGGTAATTGCTTCAATTCCTCTTAACTTTCAGCAAGCAAATGTCACCTGTATATCACAGGTGGTTAACAAATCACCTTCCAACCCAGATGTCTCATTCTGCTTCAGGTAGTCCAGTTTTTATTAGATTATCTGTTCTGTGTGTAGATTGAATAAGTGTGGTGAAATGATACAATCCCGACACGTAACTTGACTGATTTTAAACCACATGGTATCTTCTTATGCATGGCTAACTGCTGCTTGGCCTGTGGACAGGTTCTGTATGAGCACAAGTAAGGGTTCAGGAGTTCTCGTTATTCAAAACGATGCACATAATTTTTGCTGTAATCCACACAGTGGAATGCCTTTGCAGAGTCAATAAAACCCAACTACACATTTTTCCTGGTGTTAGCTGCTTTTAGCCAAAATCTCATGTCAGCAATCATATCCCCTTCTGCCATGTCTTCTTCTGAATCTGGCTTGGATTTCTGGCAGATCAATGTCCTGCCGTAACCTTTGTTGAATGATCTTTAGCAAAATTTTACTTGCATGGGACATTAATGATATTGTAAGATAATTTTCACATCTGTTGTACCACCTTTCTTTGGAACAGGCACAAATATGGATCTCCTCTAGTCATTTGGCCAGGTCCTCCAAATTACTTGTCCATGGAGAAGTGATTGTTTTCAGTGTTTTATCAGCTCGTTGAAACATTTCAATTGATAGTCCACCAATTCCTGGAAACTTCTTTTTCCATAGTCCTTTCTTTAATACCATCATCAGTCCTTGATCAATATTAGTCAGATGTTGTCCAATTCTTTTAGGTAGAGTGATTCTATGTACTTCTTCCACCATTTTTAATGCTTCCTGTATCATTCAGTATTTTCTCGATGGAATCCCTGAATATCGCAACTCAAAGCTTGATTTTTCTTTTCAATTCTTTTAGCTTGAGACATGCTGATTGCGTCCTTCCTTGCTGGGTTTCTAACTCCAGGTCTTGGCACATGTCATGCTACCCTATCTTCATGAGCTGCTCCTGAAGGTTTTCTGTTCATCTCTTTTATTTCCATGTGCTCCAGCGTCTCCATGTTCAAGAGCAAGCTTCAGCGTCTCCATGTTCAAGAGCAAGCTTCAGCGTCTCCATGTTCAAGAGCAAGCTCCAGCGTCTCCATGTTCAAGAGCAAGCTTCAGCGTCTCCTCTAACATTCACTTTTGTCTTTTCCTTCTTTCTTGTTTTTTTTAAAGCCACGAAGTTGTCATTTGTTTACAAAATTCTATCATATGAGGTCCAGCTTTGTTTCTATCACCAAGGCCATATTGTCCAACTATTGGCCATTCTTACTCCCCCTTGTTTCCTACGTTCACATTCCAGTCACCAGTAGCACAATTTGTCAACAGAGTCCCTCTGCCATAATACACCTGCTGTCCTACGCTCTCCACCTGAGAACGTTGCTTGTTTTGTCTGGAGGTAGTTTTGCAGCACCAGGCCAGCTGGTAGGATGCCTACAGTCTATGAGTTGCCACATGTGTGGCTTTCATCTAGTTTCTCTATCCCTTTGGTTTTTTACCTAATTTTCAAGACTTCTGTTTGCTCTTCTGGATTCCCAGATTGCCATGTAGATGTGGTCCAGGACGTTTCCCAGCTCGTTGCTGTAGGGGGCGGGGGGATGACCTGGGATGTCTGACTAAATCACCATCTTGATCTCCCTTCAGCAATATATCTTTTGAAGACCATTGATTTTAGTATGTTTTCCTGTGTTTTGTTTGTTTAGTTTTTTTAGTTGCAGATTTTCATCTATCCCCTTAGCTATTTTAATGGCTCCACATTTTATAAGAAAAAGAAAAATAGTCGCTTAAACCATATAAATGAGAAAATAGGCAGAGGCGGAGTCAGGGGTGGAGACTGAAAAGAAAACTCGGGCTCTCTGGCCCTCCCACCTGCCACCTTTTCCTCCACCCATCATTCTTTCAAAACAGATTAACTTCCAACACATATGCATACACACAGTCATGCGCACACACACACAGATATACGTGCCGGTTCCCAACAACTGAACAGCTCCATGGTGTGTCCACTCACAATCATGATACTTATGAATTGCCACACATAAGCTCTTTTTTTTTTAACTCTTGGCATAAAGCAGGTATAACCCCACCCACTTAGAAAGATTCAAATTGAATGATAAACCCAGGGGGGAGGGTCTCTCTTCTGCCCCAGTGTGGGCAGCAAAGTGTTTTCCAAGAATGTAAGAAATGACAAAGGGAGACTTCCATAATTTTGTCTGATATTCCCGAATTGATGCTTTCCCCATGGACAGACACTTAATTGCTATGTACTTAGAAACAATTGAAAACTTACACATTTTCTACCAGTGATTCCTAATGTGGAAAAATATTTCTAATCCTCTTGCTCTTAACTCTAGAACTGGGGGTTCCGATCTCCACGGGCTTCCCCCTTTCATGTAGAGAGAGCCTGGGGGTTGGAGGTGGGAGTCTGCCACTTACTAGCCAGGAAGAGCTGCCCGAGTTCAGCCATGCATTTGTGTGACGCGCTGGTTCACCACAGCTCTTCTGCGCGGGCTCCCTCCATCTCAAAACTGCCCGACACAGTCCGGGGGCTGGGAATTCTTTGCCCAGAGACACCATGTATGATCATATACGTTCTGTCTGCCGTATATAAACTTTGGAAACAAAAGAAAATCAGAGCAATAATAATAATAAAGGAATCAGTCTACTCTCATCACACAGAGCCGATATTTGCTATCGTGTCATATTTCAGACTTGCCGGTGTTTCTAAGCATACGTGCTCATGACACATGCCACTTTGCACACGAGGCCTTTACTACCGAGATGTTAAGTGGCCTGAGCTGTACATGACCGTCCTCATTAGTCTGGTGATTCTAGAAATCCTCCCTCCTGATCCCTGTCCTCTCTATTCAACACCGTTAGAGGAGGAGTGGCCTTTCCCAGCAGGCTCTGTGGGATGACCTAGTGATATTAGAAGTCGGGAACCCTGCTAGCAGCGAGGAGGCTGTTTTCTCCATAGGGAGAGGTAAGGGTTAAAGAGCAGACAGGACCCCAGGACACACTGACTAGAGGTCCTACTGGGAGGCTCTTGAGAAGCCCCAAGCAAAGGGCTTTGTGAACCTAGAGGTCAGAAGTCTGCAGAAGGGGACAAGAGCATCCTGGGGTGGTGGGGGTGGGGGGAGGGGGTTGGGGTCTTAAAGACTTTTTCTGTCCCCGTCTCAGACTGCCTAGGGCGGCCATGACAGGAGGGAAAAACTCCCAGCCCCAGGGTCTTGTTGAAACCTGGATTCCCACAGCTGACAGCGCCTGCAGGAGCGTGGCATCTCTTAGACTCGTTCCTCAAGACGTCCTTTCCCTTTAACCACGTGCACTCTGCTCCTTCCCTCTGCTGGCAGCTTCTCCCTCAGCTTGGATTTTCAGCAGAAACGTGTTATTTCAGTCAACATTCCACATGGAACAATATCCTCAGTGCCAGAGACTCTGGCTCACACAGAGACTGGGGCTCCTTCTGGGGGAGGGGGAGACAGATGGGCTGTCCCAGACTCTGTGCCCTGCTCTCTGAGCATTTCTGGGATGCAGCCAAAGTTTGAGTTACTTTTGGGTAAATCTCTTTCTCCTTTTCCTTAGAAAAGAGTTGCAGGAGTTTCAGAGTCCACAGAGAGGCATTGCACATGGGCGTCCTCTGTGCTGAGGGTACATGGTGGATGTCACTGGTACGACTCCTGTGCTCAGGGAGCTTACTGTCTCATGGGAACACTGAGAAGCAAATAGTGAAATAATTATAAAAAAATACCCCTTCCAAAACAACCAACCAACCAATCAAATAAATAAACCAACTGCCATCCAGTCAACTCTGGCTGTGGCAACCCCATGTGTGTCAGGGCACAACTGTGCTTCATCCTGTTTTCAGTGACTGGTTCTTCATCCAGGGGACCTCTGGGTCAACGTTTGGTTATCCATTGAACTTGCTTAATGCACCATTTAGGGACTAAACTGTTCACCAGAGTCTGCAGGTGATGCACGCTAGCTGCTCCTTGAGAGACGGAGGAGACTATCTGCTTCTGTCAGGATCCAACCTCACGGCTGCAGAATCCCACCGAGAATGTTCTACTTCGTTCTGAGGGGTCCCTGAGTCAGAATCGACTTGGTGGCGGTGAGTTTGGTTTTGAGTTAAACAACCAGGAAAAGAAGCCTGAAGCAGCCCAGGGAAAGGGGGTGATAGGATGGCTAAGAGGCCCTTTCAGTGGAGAGCAGAAGGAGCCATCCATCCCAACCCCAGGGGAAACCGTGCTCCTCAAGACAGGAAGCAGGGAGGCCTTCAGCCCCTACTGCCTGGCTGTTCGAGGAATTGCAAAAGGCTGCGTGACCAGAGAAGCAGTGGAGGGAACGAGCTTGGAGACTGAGTCCCCTGCCCCCTTGAATAATCCAGAGCAACACTCCAGTTGCTATCATACTTGGTCTTGGAACATTTTGGAAAATGAAACTTTTCCAAAACCAAGAATTCAAAACCATCCATAAAGCTGGTCCTTGATTTGCTCTTGTGTTTGCAGAGGCACCCCCAGTCAGAAGACCACTCCCTTAATTTCTTCCTCCAAGCATGGCAGCAGCAAAGCTGTGCTGTACCTCCAAGCAGAGGAGGGAAAAGAGGCAAATGCCTGATGGATCACCTCTTGGGGAACTGAGAATTCACTGAGAGGTGCAGAGGCACGTGCATGTCAGTGACCCTAAGCCAGACATGGGGGCCGAGCAACCTTGGCCTTAACCTTCAACTTGGCTTTGACCCAGACACCAAGGTCCACAGGTGGCCTCTGATTCAGCACACCTACCCTCACTCTCCTTACATCCTGGATTCATCCCCAGCTCCCCTAGGAGGAATTGTAGTGGGCAGCAAGATGAGATGGAAATGGCCCCACCCCTCCAGGGGAAGGGACAGGAGAGAAGTCTTGTAGCAGGGCCTCCGATGGTGGTGAGCTGGCTTGAGTAGAGCAGGAAACTGTTTTCTCTGGAGACAAACAGCAGCTGTCAAAAATGAGCACCAGAGAAGTGTCATGTGGTGACAGGTGGGCTCAGGACCTTCTTGTCCAGAAGGATGAATCCGTGCAGCTTCTGAGACCAAAGGCAATTTGTAAACTTCAGGTTACCCCAGATGTAAGGGATGCTTTTTTGTTGTTGTTTAATTAAGGAACTAAAGACAAATTCATGGTTCCTCTGTGAGTGTCTCTGCTCAGAGACACAAAAAGACAAGTATTGTCTGGAACTACTCTTGTAAAAGTCAAGAAGAATCTTTTCCACTGCTGGAACTATTCTTTGATGACTACTAGGACTAGGAGGGGAAAGGATAGGATGTCATTGTTAGTGGGCGACACAAGTGTTAATTTGCATGAAAGGGAGGTGCTGTATCATGAGAGGGGGGTTGTCACAAGATGGAGGCAGGAGAAGACACTTTTTGATAGTCTGCAAGAGCTAGAGGCAACTGAGATAAATATCGTTATATACTCAATCCTTAAATACCTGGTATATCCAGTGAGGTACTTAGATAGGCATGCAGGCTACAAAGATGTGGGATGAAGAGTGGGAACATATCCGTGAAATACTTGATGGCTCAATGGCACCCAACAACAAATGTGTTTTTACATTTTCTTGCTTGTTGGGTTACCAAGTGCTTGTTGAGTTTTTGTACTACAGTGGCTGGTGTGTTTGCTGTTATCCTGGAAGTTATGTCACTGGTATTTCAAAAGCCAGGGCATTTGGCTGTGTGGGTCATAACAAACTATGGATAATCTTGAGAAGAATGGAAATTCTAGACCACCTCATTGTGTTCATGGGAAACTTGTATACAGATCACGAGGCAGTTGTGTGAATTGAACAAGGAAATACTGCATGGTTTAAAATCAGGAAAGGTGTGCATCAGGGTTGTATGCTATTATTGTTCGATCTGCTTGCTGAAAAAAAATCATCAGAGAAGCTGGATTATATGAAGATTAATGTGGCATGAGGATAGGAGGAAGGCTTGTTAATAACCCGAGAAGCTGAATTTTATGAAGATTAATGTGGCATCAGGATTGGAGGAAGGCTTGTTAATAACCGTGATATGCAGCTGACACAGTCTTACTTGCTGAAAGTGAGAAGGGTTCAAAGCACTTGTTCATGAAGATGGAGAATTTCAGTCTTCAGCATGGCTTACACTCAATGTAAAGAAGACCAAATTCCTCACAACTGGACCAATAGGGTAACCTCATGATAAATGGAAACATGATTGATGCTGTCAAGGACTGTGTCTTCCTTGGATCCACAATCAGTGCTCAGGGAAGCAGCAGACAAGAGATCAAAGGATGTATTGCACTGGGTAAATCTGCTGCAGAATTCCTCTTTAGAATATGGAAGCACAGGAATGTTACTTTGAGGACTAAGGTGCACCTGAGTCAGGCCATGGTATTTTCAATTGTCTCATATGCATCTGAAAATTGAACATTGAATAAGGAAGCCAAAGAATTGATGTATTTGAATTGTGATGCCTGAGAAGAAAGCTGAAGTTTCCATGGTCCGCTAAAAGGACAAACTGATCTGTCTTGGAAGAAGTAAGGCCAGAGTGCCCTTTAGATGCAAGGATGGGGAGACTGTTTTACGTGCTTTGGACATGTCAGGAAAGACCAGACCCTGAAGAAGGTCAGCATGCTTGGAAAATTAGAGGGGCCACAAGCAGAGGAATGCCCTCAGTGAGGTGGATTGACCTGGTGGCCACAACAATGGCCTCAAGCATAGCAGCACTGAGGATGGGGCAGTGCTGGACAGTGTCTCCTTCTGACCCCCAGGGGGTAACTATGAGTGAGAACCAACTTGCTGCCACCTAACAACAGCAGCCTTTGCTTCAAGTATATTCATGAACGGAGTGGAACACACAAAGGCCAAAAACAGAAACCCCCCAAAAAGGGGGGGGGGCAGAGGGGAAGCACAAGTGAAAATATTTTCAGTGGAAAGAAATGAGATTATTTCTCTTAGATAAAGAAAGATTAAGAGGATAATTTGTGGACAGTGAATACATGGATAAAGCCTGTAGAGAAAACCTGTGGTCAGGTGTCAAGTGGCAATAAAATAGGGGGGGGGCAGGCATCTGCCCATCCTGGGACGCTCACCAAAGGGCAAGTGGCTGACCTAAATGTACATGACAAGACAGGCTGAGCTCCGAGAGCCAGTGATGGGGGCTGAAGCACTGTTCTCAATTGACTTGTAGCAGTTACATAATCTCCTGTCAACAGGAGCACAAGGGTGGAATCTAGTCTGTCAATCAGGTCATTGCTAATGATGCCTCTGTGTGGGCATGGTCTCCTCCTGAGTACTCTGGGGACTTCTGTATTCCTCCCTGGAAGCGGGACACATGCTGTCTCTGCATCACATTCTGTTGACATGCCATATGAAACTATGCTGATGGCAGCCAGAGCCCTGGAGCTGGAGGAGCTACATGGAGCACTGTGCCAGCGCTGAGATGCTTCCACAAGATTTTTCTCACCCATTGACATGTGATCTTCCTGTATTCAGCATCATTGCATGTGCTGCATGAGTCTATAGAAGAATTTATATACTAGTATCAGACATATGGGCTAATATTGAACTTATGGACTTGATCTAGATTGGACCAGGATGTTTTCTTCATATACAACTACTCTTGGATATAAACTTCTCTCTCACATATAAGTTTCTCTGGATTTGTTTCTCTAGTCAACCAAGACTACCACATGACTCCTGTGCCTTTGAGTTCCCTCCACCACGCTGACCTCCTTCACTATCACTTGTCTTGGTTTTTCTCTGGATACCGTGATTTGCTCTCCTTCCTACCTGTTCCTGCTCCTGCACTGTGGTAGTTACATGATTTTGTGTCAACTTGAAGGTATAAAAGTGGAGGGGTGGAGTCTAGCCTTTGAGTGAGGTTACAGCCTATCAGGTAGCTTGTGTTGGGTGTGGCCTTTTCATAAGGAGGATCCTGGGAACTTCCTCTCTCTCTGCCTTCACCTTCCCGTTATTGAGCCACAAGGATGGATACCTGTGGAGCCCAGTGATGCAGCCTCTGCCATTAGATCCACCCAACTCTGCACCAACCAACCTGTGATCTTCCTGCATTCTGCTCATTGCATGTAGCTTTGTGAATCTGAAGAGGGACTTATGGACTAGAATTGGACTTAAGGACTAGTATCGGGTTTATGGACGAGTTTGACTGGGCTGGGATGTTTTACAATTACTTCTTGATATAAAGCTCTCTGTTATACATATGTGTTAGTTATGGGTGGACTAGAGAAACAAATTCATAGACATTAATTTGTGTATAAGAAATAGCTTTATATATAAGAGCAATTGAATATTGAGAAAGCATCCCAGCTTAGTCCAGATCAAGTCCATAAGTTCTGACATATGCCCATATGTCCGATACCAATCTATACAGTCATCTTCAGACTCACAAAACACATGCAATGATGCCAAATGAAGGACAATCACAGGCCAATGGGTGGAAAGTCTTGTGCATCCAGTGGCAGTGGAAGCATCTCAGTTCTGGCAGGAAGCTCCACATGGCTCCTTCAGCTCCAGGGCTCTAGCTCCATGTGTCATTGTCTTGTAGGGAGTTTCTGTGTGTCCCACCTCCAGCGAGCTATTCATCTCCTTAGTGCTTCCAAATGAGGTCATTAAGTCACCCCTTCATTCTCAAGTCTCAAAATGACCACAGATTATGTAACTACCACAACATATATAAATGTCACTGGATTTGTTTCTTGAGTCAAGTGGACCTAACACATTCATGTTGCTCACAACTCTTCTTTGTATTGGAATATTCAGTCAGTGTAGGCCAGCTTGCTGTTGCAATGTAGTCAGACCTCATCAATCATTGACTAGACCATCTGCTGGGAAATTGATTACCATGAGTCCTGGTGTAAGAGTTGTCCTGTGTAGCGACCGTGCTTTGGTATATGTGCTTTAACAATTACTGCTGATGCATTCTTCTCTAAGGGAACAACTCCTGGTGGAGTCCCTTGACTTGTTGGTGAAACAGTTAACATCTTTATTCTCTTTCCACCCTACCATCTAGTGACAATCTTATACCTGTGTAGCCAAAGTTTGCTGAGAGGAATCTTGCTCATTTTATTATTGGTCTAAGAAAGAACTAGAAAGAGCAGCCTTCTTACAATAAGTAGCAAGATTGGGTTTACATTTCAGTTCCACTCTAACCAACTCTAGCCCTTTATGAAGGTTTCTTAATCTCTCCGGGCTTCATATCTCTTATCTCTAAAATGAGGCCAGTAACGGTTTCTACCTCATAGTGTATTATTGAGCATTAAAATGACTTAATATATGTGAAGTACTTGGAATGGTAGTAAGAACCATGTCATTATTTATTAACTGCATATTAAATATCTAAGTAGCATAATACAGGATCAGCAGTAGCAACAGTTTTAACTATTGGAAAGAACTATAACATGACTGTGTTTTAATATGAAGGCAAATAATTGCTGGTGGGACACATTTCTGTTTTGGCCCTACTAGCATTTCTTGAGGCTCAGCTCTAAAATGACACCTTCTGAGCTTGGTGGAAATGTGACTGCAATGGTTGTCACCTTGCACTTTCCTATCCTTACCATGGAAACATTGTGATTCGAGAAGCGTTTTTATCCTAAGTTGTACAGCAACGTTTTCTTGGAACTAGGATGGGGGAGGAATCTTGTCATACTGCCATAAGAAGGAAAAAAAAATCTTCACCTACTGATCCTGCTGATGTTGATGTAGAGGAAGCTCGGCCTCAGACCACTGGGAGCATGGACCAGTCATTTAGTCACAGGCCTTTGGAGGAATGGCACATCACTGGAAGAGAGCGGTCTAATTCGTATAAGATGGCAGGGCAGAGAAGTACACAGTTGCACTCTCAGCAAAGACGTCAGCTTGGAAGCAAACAAAGGATGAAGCAGGTGGTAGACGAGGAGGCTGAGAATGAACACAGATAAACAGTTGAATTAGAGTCAGGAAACAAGAATAAAATATTTACTCTGACATTGAGAGGTATGGTTTGGGTCGATGGTGCACTTTGCTGTCTTAGAAATGCTGTGTGTGTGTGTGTGTGTGTGTGTGTGTGTGTGACCTCCTTTCATCACTACCAGGCTTGAAGCCTTTAATATACAAATATATAGAATTTTCCAGATGAAAATTCAGATTTTGAGAACTAAACCTCCAATGTGAGAAACATTGCGATCATTTCCCTAGTCACAACCACTGAGGATTGAACTTGGCTGTTGGAGAGAAGAGAAAAGGCAAGAATCTTCCCATAACCCACCATTCCTGCTATGAGCACTCTATTCACATTAATTTACTGGATAAGACTTTAAAAGAGTTAAAGTTTAAAATTCAGTTGAGTTTTCCATTCAACTGAAAAATGCTTCAATAGAAGGGTAACTATCATAAGCACACAGCTCTGTAAATTTTCACAAACGGAAGGCATTCAGGCTAAGAAGCAGAACATGGCCAGCCTCCTCCTGGCTGCAACCTTCTTAGGTTCTTTCTTTCTTCAAGGTCTTCCACTTCCCAGAGCTCGCCACTACTCTGACTTCAAACAGAATCGATTATTTTTGCCCTTTGGTTACTTCATATCAGTGAAATGATGCAATACGTACTGTATTGTATTTAGCTGGGTTTTTTTTTCTTTCAGCATGACGTTTGTGAAATTTGTCCAGCATGTGGCAGCTAGTTAGAATTCACTCTTTGTTCTTTGGAATTCAGCTGTGTGACTATAACATGGCTTCTTTCGCCATTCTCTATTGGTGACCATTGGAATGTATGATTAATGCTGTTATAAGTGTTCTAATATATGTCTTTTGATATGAATTAAGATGGAATAGGTGTTAGTTACATAATCTGGTGCCAGTTTGGGACTTGAGAGGATTAAGAGTGAAGGGGTGGAGTCTAGTCTGTCAATTGTAGATAACAATGATACCTCTGTATAGGCATGGCCTTCTCCTGAGAATTCTGGGAACTCCTGTATTTTCCTCCTTGGAGGCGGGAGACACACTATCTCTCTGCTCACTCCCTTGGAGGTGCTCCACTGACAAGACACATTGAGAGACTCCATGCCATGGGAACTGCAGAAGCCACATAGACCTACCCTGATGCAGGCAGAACCCTGGAGAAGCCACATGGAGACCCCTGCCAGCACTGAGATGCTGGCACTGGATCCACAAGACATTCCACCCACTGGCCTGTGATCTTCCTGCATTCAGCATCATTGCATGTGTTTCGTGAGTCTGAAGGGGACTTTATAGATTGGTATTGGACATGTAGGCTAATATTGGACTTGTGGGTTTGGACTGGACTGAGAAGCTTTCTTAATGCCAAATTACACTTTATATAAAACTTGCTCATACACATTTGCGTGTTTATGAATTTGTTTCTCTAGTCTACCCCACAAACACAGAATGCACACACACATACATAAATATACATGCATATGCACCCAGGAGCAGGATTTTATAATTACCAAAATATGTGGCATACATATTGCCAACGTTAGATGATACTGGCAGTTTTGCAAAAAATGGTTGTACCATTTGCCATCTCACTTGATCTCCATAGATTCTAGGACCAGGATGACAGATTGCACATGGATAAGCACATGTGACAGGGAATATCCTTTTAAAACCTCTTCATCGCAACTTCCCTCTACATGACTGAGGAGGTTAAGTTATTCTACTTAGATCAAATTTTAGACTCTGGGTTTCCCATGAACACCTGTTCAATAGCTGTTGCTGATAGTTGCTATGGTTGCTATCAAAGAACTGAATCTCTATGGCCTAAGGATGGCAAGACGGATGGACGGTCTTGGAATGCGTATTCTTGAATCCAGAAGAATCATACTTCCTGGAGGTTAAAAATACCGTTTTGGGTATTTGCAATCATTTTGTAGGAGACAGGAGGAAATTTTAAGAAACTAGTTACAAAGCTAAGACACTGATGCCAGAAATCTCTTCCACTATCACCAGGGAATTCATCTTAATTTTACTGTCCAATAGAATGGGAATTTTGCACAATTTTAGAAATCTTCAGATAGCTTCCACCATGCATATTTGGAAGTTTTAACAAGCAACCTAATTTCTGGTGCACTGTTTGGCAAATAATTCTTTGGCTTGATGATATAGATACAAATGGAAATGGTCACTGGTTCAAAAAGTTGGTGGGAAATTATCTTTACAGTCAATTTTTCCATGAATTTTGGAAGTCTGGTTGTATAAGTCAGCCAACAGCAGTTAGTTATTTAGATTAGATAGATACATTTCTACTCAAATCCCTTCAATTCCAGTTGGAACCTTGTGAGTCCACATCCGTAAGTAAAGTCAAACCAGGAGAGGCCATCCATAAAGTCAGCAGCAGTGTACATCAATTCCCAGGCTCAAATATCTTATTTTCATCTGGTTGGGTTGTGGTCAACTCGGTGTGGTTGCCTCACAGCTTCACCATTGGCTACCTTGCCTTTCCACCATGGGCCCTGTCACAAATTCTCAACAACCCTAGCCCTCTTGGGCTAGGTCATGAACTTCAGACCAGCTAACCCGCTCTTGCCTTCTTCTCTAGTCCTTGTGAACCAGGTCCAAGGGTTCAATGGCCAGACTCAACCCATCTCTTTATTGCTACATTTCTTCCACTTCCATTCAACAAGTTGATCCAGTTGGTCACCTAACAAGTATTTCACACTGCCCACAGGTTCCTTTTAATGTTCAGTCCTGGAGAGGAGAGTTTCTTCATAGCTCCAAATTTTTCCAGCTTCAGGCACAAACCACTAGTTCCAAATCCAAAAGGGCAAAGGGTTCCCTTTTTCTTCTTCAGTCTGTCAACCATCCCTTAGGCAAGTCTCTTCTTCAAATGCAAATATCCTGAGCACTGCTGAAAGCACTGGGTGGGGCTTATATTTTCAGAGCCTTCATTGCAGCATGTCCTATACCCATTTAAAGATCCAATTTAATGTCGGAAGGCCAGTAGGCTTACAGACTCTCTATTTTTGTTTCCCACTAATCATTTTTATCATACATTATTTCAATAACAATAGGCAAAAGAAATCAGTATAAACCTAGTAGAGCCAGAGCCTAAATTCATTCTTAAAAGTTAAATTCAATCTTATCTATTTTATCTTAATCCTTATCTAAATTATTCCACTGATACAAAATATGGCCTTAGTACTCTGGCAGCATTAAGCCAGGGCCTTCTTTCAGCCATTTTGACTAGCATCATGATCTCAGAGAAGTTCAAGGGGCAATTTACCCCCTGAGCTCAAAATTTACATTTATCACATTCATTTTTGCCCTTTCAAACAGAAATAACCAAAGAAAAGAATCACAATTTTAACTTCCCGTGTCCTTTCAAGAAAACGATCAAGTAAACATTGTGGACATATCTGATCTCTGGCTAGCCAAGGAAGGAAAAACTACCATAAAGCAGAGGTCAGACCAGCATCCATGCTCCATTTTTATGATTCGTTTCTCTAGTACCCCAGTACTGGTACCTCACAGCTAAATCATATGATCTAATCAGTATCTTCCTCCATCTTCTTATCTAAGCCCATCAAGAAAACAACGGTTGTTTGGTGAGAGTAACAAAAGCTCTGATAGACAAGTCATTTAAATCACTGCATTTCAAATTATTTAACATCTTTTCTCTTTATAGGGTTATGCACAAAAGCCTTTTTTAAACATAGCATTCATATACACTAATCACATCTCCACTTTCAAGGGAACCTGGAACATTGCTGCTTAAATGCTGACTTTAAGCTCAAACATTAACTTTTGTCCCAGCAAGTAAAATGATAAAAGTCAGTGGCTGGAGGTGGGGGAAGCTTTGTCTTATCGACCTTAAGAAGCTTTAAAGGCAGCTTTTCATGATGAAGCTACTAAGAGTCTTAGAAGCCAAAGGGCTATGACATCATTTAACAGATATTCATTGGACAGCTGAGCCATCTGCCCTGGTCATAGGAATAATTATGATCACAACTAATTACAAAGTGGTGTCATTAGATTGATGTTAGGTGCCCTAGACTTGACTCTAACTCATAGAGATCCTGTGTACATCAAAACAAAACACTGCCCGGTCCCGCACCATCCACACTATTGATGTTATGTTGGAGCCCATACATTGTCTCAAGCCATCCCACTGAGAGTCTCCCTCTTTTTCACTGACCTTCTACTTGACCCAGCACAATGCCTCTTTCGAGGGGCTGTCCTCTCCTGAAAACATGCCAAAGTAGATGAGGTAAAGTCTCACTGTCCTTGTTTTAGAGGAGCATTCTGGTTGGACTTTTTCAAAGCTACTTTCATTTAAGAGAAAAGAATGGTTCTTGTCAAGGTGATTCATCAATGAAAGTCATCTTCTAAAGTTATTTTTAAATTATTTGTTGGTGGCTAAAGACGTTCTTTTGGTCATGTCAAAATATAATTTTCAATGATTACAAAAGCACAATTCTTACACAAATTATATGTGCCAGATTATAATTACCTCATTAATGATAGATTCACCAAGATGACACAGCTGAGTCACAAGACATGAGAAATGACTTTGTATTTAGCCAGTAAGGGAAAACCAAAAATAAACACAATAAAAAAAGGCCACTGCAATAAGAATCCTAAGTTAGATGCACAATTGTTAGAGGGCAATGAAACTTTAGAGAAAACTTTTTCCTCTAGTAGACCAGAATCACTTGCAGCTTCTTTACTTTAAGCAAATTAACATACATGTACATGTAGTTGTAAAATGCCTGAATCTTTATCAGTGATAAGTGAAATGAGGTTATACTGTTCAGGCTGGTGATCTTGAATGAGCTATCAAGACCACTTCCGGGCTTATCAACAAAGGTTGCACATCGTATTTTTGCCTACTTTCCAAGATTTAGAAATTTTTTTCTTAAAAAATCCTTATATTGAGGGAGGGGATGCGAGGAGGGAGGGGAAACAAAAGGAGGTCCTGATACAAGGGCTTAAGCGGAGAGCAAATGCTTTGAAAATGATGAGTCCCTAATAAAATGTTTTTTAAAATCCTTATATTTTCATAAATATTTTCTTGAGGGTTCTCTCTCTCTCTCTCTCTCTCTCTCTCTCTCTCTCTCTCTCTCTCACACACACACACACACACACAGTCTCATTGTGTTTGTGTTCTTGGCTTTATCTATTGATGTTGGTGTTATTCTTATTAGGTGTCAGCTTGTCGGTCCCGGCTCATAGCAACTCCATGCACAACAGAGTGAACTGCCGGGTTTTTCTCTCTTTTTTTTTTTTTTTGCTGCCCCTCTCGACTTAAAAAGCATGATGTCCTTCTCCAGGGACTGGTCTCTCCTGACAACATGTCCAAAGTACATGAGACAGAGTCTCACCATCCTTTCCTCCAAAGAGCACCCTGCCTTTACTACTTTCAATAGTATTGACCACATTAAGAAATTGGGAGTATGTAAAATATTCTGATCATTTCGAGTTCTTTCCATGCATGTGAGTACCATGTTATTGGTTACAAGTAGTCGGTCGTCGGTGTTCTGGTGATATGACAAATGTCAGAAATGGTTAGAGATGACATGACCCAAATTTAGTCTGTGTGACCTTGAAAAGACAACCTCAAAAATAATTATTAAAGAAATAAAGCACTTTATTTAATTTGAAACAGAAGCACCAGACAACATAGAAAGGCTTTGCTTAGCTCTCTGTCAGGATGATCAGCCTATATTTCAAAGCAGGGATGCCAAAAGTGACCTCTACATCTCAGAAAGCTCTTATTTTGCTAATTTGCTTGGTTTTTAAAACTCAGGGATATGATGAACTTAACCCAAAGCACAAAAATGATTCTAACAAGAAGCAAATATCTTTGTTTCCTGGACAAATTACCCAAATGACAGTGAGTAACTTTTGCTGTTTCTCTTTTAGAGCAGAATGAGTACTTCATAGCCAATTTGTCATTTTATTGGGGAAAAGCCCACATTCTTGTTTCAATTAATGGACTACTTGGCAGTAAAATGATTCATCGATGTGTGTGGTTTTCTTTAAATAAGAACAGAGTTACTTGGTCAGAATTGTAGCACATTTAGTGTCTTCTTCTGTTCCAATTCCTATTTTGCAGGTTTAATAAAACAAGATAAATAACATTTCCTTTTCTTCAGACCCTGTTTGTGTTACTGTTCCCACACCGGTTTGGACTTTAGCTGTCATCTCTCCTCCCTATCTCATTAAAAACAAAGCAAAGCAAAACAAAAAACTTTTATGTGCAATTATTTTTTGTTTTTGTTGACAAGAACATACCCTGTTTGCTTGCACATACATACAAAGGGCCTTTGCAAAGTTTGTGGGAATGGAACCAAAAGATAATAAACATTTGCCTCAAAATTTTTGAAGTTCCCGCTACCCTCCCAATATCACCACTCTCCAATTGCAAGGATCTACATATAACCTCCCCTCTGGAGGTTGGACAACAGAAAAGTGGGTGAAGGGAGACGTTGCACAGTGTAAGATATGATGAAATAATAATGACTTGTAAATTATCAAGGGTTCATGAGAGAGGGAGGAACGGAGAGGGAGGGGAAAAATGAGGAGCTAATGCCAAGGGCTCAAGTGAAAAGCAGATGTTTTGCGAATGATGAGGGCAACAGATGTGCAAATGTGCTTGACACGATGGATGGATGTGTGGATTGTGATGAGGTGTATGATCCCCCAATAAAATGATTTAAAAATATTCTGTGAAGTTTCCTGATCTACCAATATTGCTCTCAGTATGTCCTCTGTCATCCATATTGTTTATAAATTTTAACTAGAGCGCTTAATTTATATTTCACAGTGAAAATGGAGAGTAATATTAGAGAACTATTTCCCCATCTGGAAGCACCACAACAAAGTAGCATCATTCACAAAGACTTATCATGTAATCTGTAATAGCCACACCCATCATTTCTGTGTACAGATACAGGGAGCTTGTAGTGTCTCAACTGGATATAAATATAAATGCAGAAAAAATAAATAAATTTTTTCCTAGAATAAAACATAAGGAACTCCTGCAAGTTGACAGATTCCTAAGAATAGATAATTACTCACTCTAATTCTTTTTAACATAGACATGATATAGAGCTAGCTCTGGTCGATTTCTTTATAACCTATGTATGGCTTGCAACCTATGGAATTATTCAAAAGAAGCACAGACCCTTGAAAGACTCTAGTTTTTAAATTGTTCAGAGTTTACACACAAGCAGGTGCTATCAAAATCAAGGCTTCCAGTTTCTACCCAGAAAGCTACACGCCCACCACACTGGCCAAGCTTTCACTCTGAGTACTGTATCATTGGGACCTTGCTCAGATCAGATAATTAAGACTCTCTTTGAAATAATAATAATCAGTATAACCAGGTCTTACCTTAGAGGTCTTATTTTCAGAAATACTTTTGCTTCTGAGGACCGCTGGGTTTGTTTTTTTATCTCATAAGCAGTCTATCTTGAAAAAATAACCACGATCCATTTTCACTGGTGGTTAGCACTGGAGTTTAGTCTGAGCACCAACCAGAGCTGGTCAATAAAATATGTTTTGTTTGTTGCCGTTGAATTGATTCCAACTCCCGGTCCTCTCTTGAAAGTGTTTAAACACAAAGATGTCACTTTGAGGACTAAAGTGTGTCTGCCTGAAGCCAGTTTCTTTTTTTAAGATCATTTGATTAGGACCCATCCAGACACCATACCATTCCATACTTCAGTCATATCAAGCAGTGCTGTTCAATTGCTACTACAAGCAGTTTTCATAACATTTTCTTCTTTTTTGTACTCCTTGAGATAGAGCCTAGTCCGCCTAGTGGGGTTTCTACATTGCTTACCTCTGGTATGGCCTTGGAGCGTGCTGTCCACCTTGAAGATCCAGGTTCGATGTCCTGGTAATCGATGATACATGGCCTGGGTCCCCAGGGGTAGACAGAATCTTGGACCGGCCATATTTTCAATCACCCAATAAGCCCGTGAAAGCTGGGCATTGACGGAGGCTGACTGGAGAAGAATTGATGCCTCTGAATTATGAAGTAGACAAAGGATATTGAATATACCATCGACTGCCAGATTCAGAATGCTGCTGCGAGGCCAGGACGTATTTGATAAAGTAGAGGTTGGTGAAATATAAGCAGACATTTGATGAGCTGCAAGAGTGGGTGCAGCAGCCATGGGGCGTTTAGGGAAGGGTGGGGCATTGCAGGGGGCTCAGTGTCAGAGCTGATTCTTCAGAACCTCGTACCAACCAGTCCACACCAGCCTTTCCGCTGATAGTCAAGTGTGGCCATGTTGCTGCACCAAGGGACTCCTTGGGAGGCTATAGCAACTAATTTATTTATTTGTCGCTTTTTGACATGCATAGGAACTTCTTTTTCTTTCTTTCTCACCATATCTGGCTATCGTGTCTCTCTTTGGGGGCCCCAAGGACTCCTTTTTTGAACTAAGGGTTTCTACACATAACTCAAACTCCCATAAGAGACTCTGATGCAAATTTCTGTCTGTGATGCTTTTGCAGTTTGGAGGATCTAATAAGTAAATAAATATATACATACATACATAAATAAATGCTTTCAAACAAGCAGGAAGACATCCTTCCTTTTTCTTCTTTATGTTCGCAGTTCTGAGAAGTTCTTGTTAAAACTTTTGACAACCAACTAGGACCTGTCTTCTATGTGAGGGGTTTCTATAGACTTATCCCTGTCTTGCATCTCTAGAAGTTGTCTTTCTTCAGTAATGAGCTACTGGCACTCACTGTCTGCTGACTGGCCACATCCATCTGCAATACATTCTGAGAAAACAATGTGAGCTGAAGAGCTCTCTGATTGGCCCTTTGGATACGACTGATTGTCTCCTTCGTTGCATTTCACACTGTCAGCCAAAATCTGAGAATTGACTGGGAAACAACTTCTTAGTTTCAGAAATATTAAATTAGAAATATTAAATTAGAAGCTTTCCATAATTATATATCCAGTGGGGAATTTAGAATATTTGACTAATATTCATTTAAAGTCAAAATATGAATCCCTGTGGCTTCCCAAATTCATTTAGAAATGACGCCAAGCTATGTGGATACTAGTTAAATCTCCTTTCTCTGCCATGAACTCAATTTCTCTTGGGCCTAGTCCCTGACCCAGTCAGTGTTCCACAGGCAACTCTGCTGATCCCAAGGCCAGGTGTTGCACCAAAGTCCCAGTGTTCAAAAGGAGGTCATTGTTTTAGCTGATCTCACCTGAACGCATCTCTTTGTACAAGAAGGATTTAATAAACTGGTGAGTTTTGAAGCCAAATTAGCTCATCTCTCCCATGTGTGTGATCACAGTTTCTCACTTACTGCAGTGATCTTGGACTTGTCTGTCTTTAACCTGTCGTCATGTCTGTTGTTGTCAGTTGCTCTGACTCATGGCAACCTTATGTACAACAGAACAGAATGCTACCCTGGTCTGTCATCATTTTCAGATAGTATGCTCAAGTTCATGGTTGTGACCGTGTATTTTGAGTGTTTTCCAGCCTAGGAGACTCATCTTCTAGCAGTACATCGGACAATCATCTGTGATGACCCATAATGGCTAATTTTCAGAAGGAGACTGACAGGCCTTTCATCCTACTCTGGTTTATCCCAGAAGTTCTGCTGAAACGTGACCACTATGGGTGACACTGCTGGTATTTTGAAATACAGGTGACATAATTTCCAGCATCAGAGCATCGCCCAAGCCAAGCTAGTATGACAAACTGACAGATGGGTGGTAATCATCATGTCCCGTCAACTCTTACCAACTGACCGTCACCTCTAAATAGTATAGAAACATTGCCATCTCCTCACACTGAGCTTAAATCCAGGGGTTTAGTGCTGTATGCTCATCCAGCCTCTCCAAGGAGCTAATCTGTTGCATAAATGAGGATTTAGTGACGTTCTTCTCATAATCTGCTGTCTTGTCTATCCAAGTCTTCCTCATTTCCATGCTTTCATTACATCCTATGTGCGAAGCCTAGCTCTGGAGAGCATTCGCGAATATTTTGACTCTTGGGACTAGTATTTGTGTTTGGGGGCTGTGCTGAAATCTGCTCTCCGCAACCCACACCTTGGCGCTCTCTTAGCTATTCATTCACAGTGACCCTTTCAGATTTTCCAGCTGGTTTTATCTGCTGTATTAAAATTATAGTAGCCTAAAATCAAATAGACAAACAAATAAATAAAATTATAGTAGTAACCCATTGTTGCTGGGTGGATTCAAACTCATGGCTCTACAGGAAAATGTAGAGTGCTCCACAGGGCTTCGCAGGCTGTGGAGTGTACAAATACAGCAGGCTACCACACTGAACAGCTAGTGAGTTAGAACTGCCAACCTTTAAATGCTATATCACCAGCATTCATTGCTCACCATTTTATGTATTTTACACACCAGCTTATCTGTCCACTTATAAGAATTCCCTAAAGCAAATCCTGAAACCTCTCTATTTCGTAGGTGACGAAAGCGAGGCACAGAGAAATCAATACATTGTCCAAAGTCATCGTTGCTATGCAAGAGTCTTCACTTGCCTCAGAAGCTTTGCTGGTAAATGTTCTAGATTGCTTCAATTGGCCACCTACATCCTCAGAAGATAGGGTGAGGCTGCTCTTTTACGATTACAAACTCATCTTTTAAGATATTTAAAGATTCCTGTTCAAACAAAACTGAGGTTAAGATGAAAACCTCTGTTCTCAGCGTCCTCAGGGCCACGCCGTCTCTGAATGGTCTGTGTTTAATTAGGCATTGGGCACCTGCATTCAAAAAGACAGCACATTCTACCATTCTAACTCTAAACACTGTCAGAGCGAAGACTAGAGGAATTGGGGATGGCAATGACCGTATACATGTATTGGCATTAATTTTACTTCTTCTCTTTCATTGGGAAGTTGTGGTTTTGGACATTTGTCCACGTCATTCCATGCCTTTGGAGAGCGATGGTGGGGAGCGGTGCTTGGAGTCCTCAGTGTGTTTGGAAGGACACCAGAGTCTGTTTGTGCAGTGACCACCCTAGGGCCATGGAGGCCTGATCCGGCCAGCTGCAGCTCAGCCGGGGTGCTAATTCAGAATTTCCTGAGCAACTTGTAGATCCAAAGTATTTTATGTGGATTTCAAAATAATAATTGAAAACAAAGCAAAGACAGCAAGTCAGCTGTGAAAACTGTATGGCATTTAGCCACAAGGCCAGGTGACCACAGGTTGTCAGCCCTGGAGGGAATCAGGAAACAAAGTGCCTTAGAAAGGGCCCTGTTAACTTGGGTGAGACTCAGCCCTGGGAAAACTGGGTTGGGCAGGAGTGGGAGAAGGGCCAGGGCCCCAGAAGTAAATTGAGTAGGTCCAGTTACTTCATCACCGAGCTATGGCTCAGTTGTGAAGGACTGTGTCTTGATCCTGAACTAGTGATAGTGGTGGCTTCGGGATAACTCCATAGTATTTGAAAATCGTAAAGGTAAAAGTTGCTATTGCAAGAGACAGAAATTCCCAGGCCATTCTTAATGTTCCCACTGCAAGAGCTGGACATCCGGTCCTGCCTATCCTTCAATGAAGTCTTTTATGCTACCTGCCCCACAGTCACCATGCTCCCCTCGTTCTGAGAGTTTCAAGTGCCCGCTAAGTGTTTCCTACCTTAATAAGGTTGAGAGCAATTGGTCTGTATGTTTACACATAACCTTGGCATCCTTGAGATCTACAGTGCTTTTTCTTCATCACCCTCTGGAAAATGCCTTCTCCCTTCCTTAATCATTTATCTCAGTAGTCTGTTTGCATCCTTCATAGTTCATATTAACAGCAACGATAAACGTTCAAACCAGTTACTGTCTAGTTGATTTCCAACTCATAGCAACCCTATGCATGTCAAAGTATACCTGTTCTCCACAGTGCCTAATCTTTCAGAAGTAAATATTCTGAATTGACTCGAATCGCCAACCTTTTAATTAGGTTCCAACATTGCTGACAGTTTGCACCACTTAGAAACTCTGAAGTGCCTAAAGCAACTTCTAATCAAACAAACCCAAAAGAGCACAAAACCGATGTAATGCTTCTACTTATTTATAGTGAGCCTTAGCCATTCGGTCCCAACCTCCATGCATTTAGAGGCAATGTTGTGTTTGCTCCCTGTTCCGACCTCGTTTTCTAGCACACTGACTGGCTCCTAGTAGTTCCTTAACAAATACTGTGCCCTTGGAGGTGGGGATAGAAAGAAGTTTGGTTGATTGGATATCAGAAAAGGGATGCACTCGGCACTTCTTGAATGGTTTGTGATGGGCCAACCTCGGGCTTTGTAGCATCATTCCTCAGGGGCAGACACTGGACTCCTGGTCATTTCTCTAAGCAGGTGCTCGGGTTTTCTCGGTGTTCAACTGTTGGCCTGTTCAGCTGAATGAAGAGGCAGAATGTTGAATTAAGGGGTGATTCACAGCCCACCAGCTTGCTACGTACAAAGCTCAGTAAGTTCCTTGAAGACCTCTGAATGTAATCCTTTCCTAAATTCTTATATGTGCAAAGAGCTTTCTATAGACTGGTCACACCTATCGTATCCTTGGATTTTCATAATGGCACCATGGAATGTCAAGAGCACACAATTTCAACTCCCTTTTAGGAGTGACATGTTAGCTTCAGAGATGTGAAGTGTCATATGGCTGGAAATATGCACCCAGGATGCTTAGCTTGCATGGCTTGCTCTTCCTAATGCATTTTTCCTTTATAAGATATTTTACTTAAAAATTAATATTTTCATGGATTGATTGCAATTTGTGGCCCCCAAGTCCTTGTCTTGTCTATATCTACACTCTTTGCTACATCCCACTGTAGTCCCGCTCACACAGTCCTCTCGGTTTGCGTTTAGTTCTGTGTTAACTTCGGACTTTAGGGATCACAGTGACATTTCACAGTTTCAAGACATAAGCAAACACAGGACTCAAATATGCTAGCACGTGGGGGCAATGAAAATGGCATTTAAACAGGAACAAGCACAGCCTAACTCTGTTACCAATGAGCGATGAACAACTCCTTCAGGGAATAACTGCAATGAAGTAGGTCAGGAAAAGAAGTGACGTCACTGTGAGGAACAGTGTTTTAACCTAAGTGCATCTGCCACCATCAACTTTACAATGCTCCCACTCATTGTTTGGTGTGTGTGTGTGGGGGGGGGGTATGGCAGGGAAGGTTGGTGGGGGGAATGAGGCACTGATAACACTGAGTAGGACAAAGAAGAAAATGCTCTAAAATTGATTGTGGTGATGATTGTATAACTCTTCCTTATATGATTGAACTATTGAATTGTAGGATATGTGGGTTATATGGCAATAAAACTGGAAAAACAGAAAGAAATGGTGCTTTTACCATGCTATAAGAAAATTGGGCCTCCACTCAAGTATTCCCTCAATGCAAGAATACTTTGTTCTATTAAACTGGCATTCCATGATGCTCACCTTCCGGACACAATTGCTAAAAACAAAGCAGGTGCATAAGCAAATGTGGTGAAGAAAACTGATGGTGCCCAGTTATCAAAAGATATAGCATCTGGGGTCTTAAATGCTTGGAGATAAACAAGCTAAGAAGCAGCAAAGCCCACATGGAAGAAGCACACCAGCCTGTGCGATCACGAGGTGTCGAAGGGATGAGGTATCAGGCATCATCAGGACAAAAATCATATCATTGTGAATGAGGGGGAGTGCGGAGTGGAGACCCAAAGCCCATCAGTAGGCATTGGACATCCTCTTACAGAGGGTCGTGGGAAGGAGACAAGCCAATTAAGGTGTAGTGTAACAATGATGAAACATACAACTTTCCTCTAGTTCCTAAATGCTTCCTCCCCACCCACTATCATGATCCCAAATGTACCTTAAAAATCTGGCTAGACCAGAGGATGTACACTGGGACAGATAGGAATGGAAAACACAGGGAATCCAGGACAGATGAACCCTTCAGGACCAGTAGTGAGAGTGGTGATACCGGGAAGGTGGAGGGAGGATGGGTAAAGGGGGAACTGATTACATGCATCTACATATAACCTCCTCCCTAGGGGACAGACAACAGAAAGCGGGTGAAGGGAGACGTCAGATGGTGTAAGATATGACAAAATAATAATTTATAAATTATCAAAGGTTCATGAGGGAGGGAGGAGCAGGGAGGGAAGGGAGAAAGCTAATGCCAGGGCCTTAAGTGGAGAGCAAATGTTTTGAGAATGATGAAGGCAATGAATGTACAAATGTGCTTTACACAATTGATGTATGTATGGGTTGTGATAAGAGTTGTATGAGCCCCTAATAAAATGATTTTTTTTAATAAAGAAATGGGCATCATGCCTGGTATTGAGGAATGCAGATATTCAGGAAGAGGAAGACCCTCGGTAAGATGGATTGGCACAGCTATTGCAAAAATGGGCGCAGATATAACAACGGTGAGGCTGGCGCAGGACCAGGTGGGCTTTGCTCTGTTACACGCAGGGTAGCTGTGAGCTGGAACCCACTTGACGGTATCTAACAATAACAGCAGTAAATCAAAGACAAACAAATGATGCCAGCATACATATTTGTCTCTAGCCAGTAAATGAGTTGTGGGCAGAGGTTTAGAGGGCCACTGGAAACGAGGGGGCATTAAGTGAGATAGATTGACACAATAGACACAAGAGACTCAAATATGCCAGTGACTATGAGGAGGGTACAAAACCGGGAAGAAATCCATCCTGTTGTGCATGAGGTCATCATAGAAATGAGTCGGTGCTGGCTCAATGGCAACTAACCACCGTAACAGATGCATTAGTAATTCTGAGCTCTTTATGTGCATTTGGGGATTGAAAAATCCAAAAACAGGTAAAGATTTTTGGATCCTGAGATTCAGTTTTCTCAATCAAACTGAATGGAGGTACAAACAAGGAAAGGAGCAATATAATATAAATTATAGAATGCCAGATTAAAAACACAAGTATCAATTGAACTTAGTGTTTTTACAAGATAGAAAGATGAGAAAATTGATTGTTATGTATACATGTGAACATTTATGTGTCGAATAGATATATTTCCCAGTTTTGTCTGCTGAGAGGGTCTAGAAGCAGTGACACCGTAAGAGCACATCTGGAACCCGGGTCTTGGTTTTAAAGACAATTTTCCAATAACAGAAGTGTCTGATTACAGATCTGGGAAAGGGAAAATGCAAGATGAACCTGGAACATCTTCTGTTGCCAGAAAGTAAGGCAGTGCTCACAACTGTTAGACGTAATACAGGGAGTCAACGTGAAAGAGAGTACTGTGGCCATAATGGGAGTAATTTAAGCAATAAAACAAATAACGAATGTACTGAAATATAATTCACAGACTAAAATAAATAGCCATGAGTCCATATTGATCAAAACAAATAACTGAAAAATGGGAAGACGGGAAAGCTTTTTCTTACAGCAGCATTCCAACAAACAAATGTGGAACGGATGACGGGAACAGAAAAATCACTCTTTGGCACAGTAATAAAAGTTGCAGGTCGAATCACCAGAAATTAGTGGGTAAAGATGAAGAGTAAAAGGATATTTTTATTATTTTTACATACCTCCTGATAAAATATCTATGATGTACACAAAAACAAATGAGAACGTAGTTCTGGAGAGATATATGAAACTGTATCCAAGTGATAAAAAAGGAACATCCTCACTACAGAGACATGTGAACACCATCTACCACGGATGTTATGCACTACAGCAGACACGACATCATGCCTGTGGGATTCTTGCTCAAAATGCACAGCTTGAATTAACCCTGAGGAAACATCGGATTCATTCAACTAGATGAACATTCTACAAAACAATTGGCTAGGATTCTTCAAAGGGGTCATGACCATCATGGTAGACAAAGAATGGAGGAATTTTACTATTGTAAAATGTTAACATACGGGGTAGGTGATGACGGGTGGAGTATGATGACTCTCGTATTATTTCTGCAAATGTTTTGCAAGTCTGAAATGATTCAAAATGAACATTCAAAAAGAGGCAAAAAAATGTAAACATGTAGTTTGGATACTCAAACCTGGTCCCCACTTTCAAGGAATGAACAATCTAACGGCACAGATCAACAGTCTTATTAAAAAAAAAAAAAGAAAGAAAACCAAATAAATACTTGTGAGTTTACAATTGTAATGCATGCTTCCAAAGGGAGCAATAGTGGGATGAGAACTTTTTTTTTTATGGGAGCTTCCAGTTAGGGAAGTTGCCTAGTTGTGGGTGCTATAAACAATTAAGCACTTAATTAGTTACTAACTGGAAAGTTGATGGATCATGCGAGGTTACTAGGAAGAAATGTCTGGAAATTCATATCCCCCAAATTACAGGTTTGAACACCCCACAGAGCATACTGGAATCAAGTCAATTTCAAGTGGTTAGGCTAAGGAAGCCAGGGAAGTCATCAGGAATAAAGGACAACTTGGTTGACATCTGAAGGAAGATTAGGGAATTGTGGGGTGGAGAAAGAAGAGGCGAGTCAGGCTTAGCAAACAGTAGATACAGAGGCTTGGGGTCAACATGAGATAGAACAGTCTTGGCAGCAGTAGGTCTTTTTGTGTGGATAGAAGGAATATAACACATTTAAGAAATCAAAATTAGGCCACTGAGGTCGGACAATGCGGTAGGTATGAGCATCGCAGAAGCTCCATTGGGAATCTGGATCTTTATCAAGAAAGCATTGGGAAGATATTGAGGGATTTTAAGCACAGGGTGATAATGTCAGATTTCCATTTCAACAAAATAATGCAAGTTTTGAGAAGAGTGATCTGTGGACCAAGGCAAAAACCGAGCTGGGAGTGGAGAAGCCCTCCTATGAGAGGCTGTACCTGCCATGCAAGTGAATGAGAATGGCATCTTGGACTGGGGTGGGGGTTGAGGTAATGGAGAGAAGTGGGTGGTTTCAAGAGAAATATAGAAGCTGAGAATGAAGGATTTGGTGATGGACTGGTTGTGGTGGTGCGGATGATGACTATGCCGGCGTCCACTTTGGTCTGCAGTCCTGGGGGATGCTAATGTTATTCAACTGAGATGCGGATGCTAATGAGATGAAACTTGGAGGAGGAGAATGATTGTTTTGTTTTTAGCTGGATTGTTGAGGTTTAGATATTTTTGAGATGTCAAAATGTCTTTATTATAATGAGAGGGTACCCCCCCCCCAAAAAAAAAACAAACAAACCAGGATTGTGCTGGGTGGAGCAGAATTTTGGTAGTACACATTTTTCTTCTAGGCAAACATCCGGCAACTCATTTTGAGTTACTGCACTCAGTGGTGTTGCCTGGGAAGGTTCTCTTTGGTCACAGTGAATTTTTTTCATAAGAGCCATTTCTCTTGAACCTAGTTTCTTGTGATGCCTAATTTAAGAGAACAGTGTATGACTGTGGAATTTTGTTTCCTGCTTGGGAAAAAGTGCCACAGAAAATTGTGATGTTGAACACAGCTCACAAAGACAGTACTAAGGGGGAAACTCAACTGGCTTTTTCATGTTAAAAAAGGTGAAATGTCGATTGATAACAAATTCTTTGTTCTGGACGTCTGTCAGCTTACTGAATGCATGAAAATGTCAATTCGTAGTACATTTTCTGTTCATTCCACAAGATCAGACTGTTAATCAAACTTTCTATTTAGAGGTTCTGAAAAGATCCCATAAAAATGTGCGACCAAAAAGGCCTGATTTGTAGCAGACAATGGAACTTTTGCCACCATGACAATGCACCTGCTTATGCAGCCATCTCAGTACTCCAGTTTTTGGCCCCAAACAGTGCGCCTTTCTTGCCCCACACAACTTACTCACCTCACATCACTCTGTGCGACCTATTTTCATCTCTGCAAATGAAGAGGGACATGAAAGGATAGCAGTTTGAGGACATAGAAAAGATGAAGAAAAAAAAAGAAGAACCCAAGGGGAGGGTATTGAGAAAAGGAAGAACCCAAGGAGAGGGTATTGTTTATATCTTGACTGGGAAAGAGGAACCAGACTTCAACCTGGTGCTCCATGATGTGAATGCAACCTACTGGCATGAAGTGGAGAGGTCTGAGGGGCGAGCCCCAATTCCAACTATGTGGACAGTCACCCCTTTCCCCAGAAGAATTTACTTCAGAGGACAGCACTGAAGCTATAGTTCAGGGAGAGGGACTGGTCTGATCAGAGCACACAGGAGCAAATGAGGGGAAGGAAGAGAGAATGGAGCACATGCTGGCCCACCAAGTCTTGAGGACGATGATATCCCTGCTCAGAGCAGCCAATGCAAAGAGAGAACCATATGGCCAGCCCCACCATGAAACACGACATCCCTCACTGAGCCATAGCCCTATGGGAAACAACACTAGAGTCACAATGTGGGAATGGTGCCCAATATGATCCCACCACACTGAGACAAAACACTGAGGGGTGCAACAGAGCAGCAAGGGGAGCAGAGCAAGGAAGTCCTGAGGGAATACCAAAAATAGACTTTGGGCCAGGGCTTGGCACCCCATCAGACTTGACCAGAAAACACTCCTGAAGGTCAACAAACAGACCTTGAACTATTTATAGGCTTTTCTTTGTTTGTCATTGGATTTTTTTGTTGTTGTTCTTGTTGTTTTGTTTTTTTATTTTGCTCGGTCTTGTTTTTGTGTATATTGTTATCTCTGCAGGTCTATCTAAATAAGATAGGTGAGGATAAACAATCTGGAAGAGAAAACAATGCTACTGATGGTTGGGAGGGGGGGTGGAGGGGGTGCTTGGGAGAGGGGGAAGCAGGGACAGGAAGTGGGTGTTAACCAATCCAGGGACAAGGGAACGACAAGTGAACAACAAGTGATCCAAAATCAGTGGCAAGAAGGGTGTAAGAGGCCTGGTAGGGCTTGATCAAGGGCAATGTGACCAAGAGGAATTACTGAAACCCAAATGAAGGCTTAGCATGATAGTGAGACAAGAGGGAAGTAAAAGGAAATAGAGGAAAGAAGTAGGAGGCAAAGGGAATTTATAGAGGTCTAAATACAGGTATGTAAATATCTAAATATATTTATGTGATGATGAGAAATAGATCTATGTGCATTTATTTATAGGTTTAGTATTAAGGTAGCAGATGGACATTGGGCCTCCACTCAAGTACTCCCTCAATGGAAGAACACTTTGTTCTATTAAATTGGCATTCCATGATGGTCACCTTCCTGACTCGATCGCTAAAGACAAAGTGGGTGCATAAGTAAATGTGGTGAAGAAAACTTGGTGGTGCCAGGCTATCAAAAGATATAGCGTATGGAGTCTTAAAGGCTTGAAGATAAACAAGCGATCATCTAGCTGAGAAGTAACAAAACCCCCATGGAAGAAGCACACCAGCCTGTGCGATCATGAGGTGTTGATGGGACCAGGTCTCAAGCATCAAAGAACAAAAAGTCACATCATTGTGAATGAGGGGGAGTGCAGAGTGGGGACCCAAAGCCTATCGGTAAACAACTGGACATCCCATTACAGAAGGGTCTCAGTGAGGAGATGAGCCAGTCAGGGTGCAGTGTAGCAATGATGAAACATACAACTTTCCTTTCATTCTTAAATGCTTCCTTCCTCTCACTGTCATGATCCCAATTCTATCTTACAAATCCAGCTAAACCAGAGGATTTATACTGGTAGATATAGGAATTGGAAACACAAGGAATCCAGGACAGATGAACCCCTCAGGACCAGTAGTGAGAGTGGTGATATTGGAAGGGTAGCGGGAATGTGGGGTAGAAAGGGGGAATCAATCACAAGGATCTACATATAACCCTCTTCCTGGGAGATGGACTACAGAAAAGCTGGTGAAAGGAGATGTCAGACAGTGTAAGACATGACAAAATAATAATAATTTATAAATTATGAAGGGTTCCTGAGAAAGGGGGTGTGGGGAGGGAGTGGAAAATGAGGAGCTGATACCAAGGATTCAAGTAGAAAGCAAATGTTTTGAGAATGATGATGGCAACAAATATACAGATGTGCTTGTATGTAAGGATTGTAATAAAAGTTGTATGAGCCCCCAATAAGGTGATTTAAACAAACAAACAAACAAACAAACACCAAAAAAGAGGGAGGTGCTGTCAGACATCCAAACAGATGAGTTTGAAAAATGTTTCCAAGAATGGAATTGCAGATTTGACTAAAGTATTAAGTGTAATGGAGACTACTTTGAAGGTGGTAATGTTGTTTTGTTTTTAAAAAAATATTAAAATTAAATGCATAGCTTTGAAAAATAATCTGCTCTTTGCAGAGTCCCTACTAGCATGCTGAAGAGTCCATTTCTGCTCTAGTGACCTTATGCACAACAGAAGGAAACATAGTTTAATCCTGTGTCTTTCTCACAATCATTTCTGTTTGAGCCCATCTTATTAAGGGTGTTTCTCTGTTTTACTAACCCACTGCTTTACCATGCATGATGCCCCTCTCCAGAGACTGGCCACTCCTGATAATATGTCCAATGTATCTGAGATGGAGTTTTTCTATCCTGGCTTTTAAGGAACATTCTGGTTGTACTTCTTCAGAGGTAAGTTTGTTTCTTCTTCTGGCAGCCCACAGTATATTCTGTGTTCTTCATCATCATCGTAATTTAAATGCATAGGTTCTAGGTCAGATGTTCTTATTCATTGTCAAGGTTTTGAGTATGACATACGGGATCACCATCAGTCAAACATGGCAAAATATTTGACTTGATACAATGTGGGATGGGTGATGGGGGGGCTTTAATCCCCCTGTTTGTAGCTCTCTGTGAATACCCAGGAAATCCACTGATCCAGCGCATGGACTAGAAGAGTCCTTCCTTGAAAGGTTTCTCTTGGGTTGTCACTCTCAGTTGACATTAGCAGAGGACCTGAAAAGGGAACATGAGAGGTTTGGATTCTATGGCTCCCGGGGGATTTTCCACCTTCATTCGAAATGGCTCAAAGCAGACTGAGGGAGACGTATTGAGCTGATCAGCTTTGTACCTTCGAAATTAACCTTCTCAATTAAAGCCTCCGGTTGACAAAAGATGCAGAGTCCAGCCTAATCTGACTGCCAACTCTGATACTCGGTTGGAATCTTGCAGCTGTGGACTTTGCTCACATTTTAGGTAGCATCCTCCAAGTGGCTTTCCTGACTGGAATGGGCTCATTTAGTTTTCTAAATGTTGTTTTATATTTCGAGCATTTGAATTATGGCTCTTGACGATCCTATACAGTCAGATTTTAGGGACTTCTTATGGAGGCAGATCTGTGCTGTGGTGGGGGGCTGTGCTGGCTGGGTGGTGGTGGTTGTTTTCAATGCCTCTCTCCTCGGAGCTCCAGAAGAACGATAAGAAAGTGAAGACGAGTCTGTAGGGTCCATGAAGAACCCAGATGGAGCTCCTTGGTCACACTTGATATAAGAAAATGCCAGGTAGTCCCAAACCCGGCCAGGAGGAAAAACAAAGTGTGGAGGAGAACAGCAGCCTTCACTCACCACAAAAGCAGAAGAGAATGAATATTTTGTTGTTGTTTAGTATTCAGTTATAATTAACATATCATACAATTCAATAGATCAATTGTATCAACAAGGACTGTGCAACCATCGTCACAATCAATTTGGAACTTTTTTGCCCCTTATTTTGCACATTACCCATTTCCCCTCTCCCTCTCCCTCCAGGCAAATTTCAATCTCTTACTGTCTTCATATCTCCTTCAGTCCCATTTTACCTGCACAGATAACTCTACAAGACCGAGGCAGACACCAAGGAGGATGTCATCATCAATGGCTGTACAAATCCTTTAGCGATCTCAATCTAATAGAAAGCAGAGGATATGAAAAGTTTGAATAAATTCACAGTGGTCCATAGGGAGATCGAATTGTAACGCAACGATACATTTCAGCCTGGGTGCAGTTGTTAAAATCCCCATGACAGTGATCACCATCTGAGTTTGGGCCTGTGGGCCTTGGGGATTCACCCGAGGTTTATCCATCTTGTTATTGTTGTTAGGTACCAGCAAGTTGACTCCAACCATAGGGATCCTATGAACAACAGAACGCTGTACCATCCTTACAATTGGTCCTAAGCCTGAGCCCATTGATGTTGCCACTGTTATCAGTCCATCTCCGAGGGCCCTTCACTTTACCAAGCATGATGTCCTCCAGAGACTGGTCTCTCGTGACAACATGGCCAAAGTATGTAAAACAATGCCTGGCTATTCTTGCCTCTAAGGAACATTCTAGCCATACTTCTCCCAACACAGGTCAGTTCGTTCTTTTAGCTGCTCATGCTATTTTCAATATTTTTCCAACACCACATTTCAAATACATAGAATCTCCTTTGCTCTTTAAAACTCAATTTCCAACTTTCACTTGCATATGAAGCAATGGAAAATACCATAGCTTGAGTCAGGCACACCTTACTGCTCAAAGTAACATCCTTGCTGTTCAATACTCTAAAGAGATTTTGTGCTGCAGACTTACTTAATGCAATGCATCTTATTATCTCCCGCTTCCATGAGCATTGATTGTGGATCCAAGGAAGACAAAACCCATGACAGCTTTAACCTCTTCTCCATTTATCATAATGGTACCTCTTGGTTCAGTTGTGAGGACTTTGGTCTCCTTACATTGAGAATTGTAATCCACACTGAAGGCTGCCATCCTTGACCTTCACTAGTAAGTGCTTCAAGGTCTCCTCACCTATCTGTTTGTTAACAAGCCTGCTTCCAATCTTGATACCACATTTTTCTCAATATAATCCAGCTTCTCTGATGGTTACCCAGCATACAGATTGAATAAGTATGATGAGAAGATGCCACCCTGATTGACACCCACCTTTCCTGGTTTTAAACATGCAGTATGCCCTTGTTCTGTTTGCCCAATGGCCTCTTGATCCAGCTACAAGTTCTTAATGAGCATAATTAAATGTTCTGGAATTCTGATTTTTCTCAAGGTTATCAACAGTTTATTATGATCCACACAGGCAAATGCCTTTGTGTGTGAGTCTCTTCTTTGAGGCAAGATCCATCTGCCATCAGCAATGATATCCCTTGTTCCACATCCTCTTCTGAACCTGGCCTGAACTTCTGCCAGTTCCTGGTCAATGAAGTGATGCAACCCTTGTTGGATGATCTTCAGCAAAACTTTATATGCACGTGATGTCGATGCCATTTTTCTACAGTTTAAGCTTTCTGTTGTGTCAACTTTCTTTAGAATGAGTATAAGTATAAATATGGATCTCTTCATCAATTAGCCAAGTAACTGTTTTACCAATTTTCTGGCACAGATAAGTGAGTGCTTCCAGTAGTTCACCCACTTACTGAAACACTTCAGTGGGCATTCCATCAAGTCTTTGTTTTTGACTAAGGCTTTCTGTGCAGTTTGAACTTCCTCCTTCGGCACCATTGGTTCTTGCTCATATGCTCCCTGAAGTGGTGGAGTGCTGACTAATTCTTTTTGGTAGGGTGACTCCGTCAACTCCTTCCATCTTCTCTTGATGCTTCCTGCATCATTTAATACTTTGTCCATAGAACCTTTCAGGATTGCACCTGGGAGCTGGAATTATTTGTTGAGTGAATCCAGTTTCAGATATGCTGAGCTGATTGTGTTTTTCTCTTTGGGTTTTCTAATTCGAGGTCCTTGCACATTTCATCATAATATTTGACTTTGCTTTCTTGAGCTGATTTGAAATTTTCTATTCAGCTTTTTTACTTCATCCTTTCTGTTAGCGAGCGAGACCCTCACCCAGACCACTCACTGAAACAGAGATGGAAACAGTAAAGCTTTATTCAGACAGATTCGAATCTGGGCCCTCACCAGCAACTGAGGCAGGCTCAGTCTGTAAGGCGAGAGCCCCAAACAGCTTCAAAGGGAAGTTATTATACATTCTTGTGGGGCCTCTTGCCAAGCAAGGGGAGGGGGAAGGCAAGTTCTTGTGTGAAACTGGCAAAGCATTCTCAGAAAAGTGAAACAAAACAGTTTTTAAGTCTAACAAAGTAAGTTCTACATTTAAGATCAGTTTGTCCCCAGTGGTCTGCCAAATGATACTGTAGGTAGGCTAGGCTGCTTCTTAGAGCTTAAACATCCTGGGCTGGGCTACACCTGTTTCAGGCTGCAATTTAAAAATGTTTCCATTTCTGAGGGGGAGGGGGTGGTGGGAGTGGGGGTGTGTGACCTGCCTGTTACTGTTACAGGGCACTCATTCCTGACCTGGCAGGGGGGTGAGCTGCCTGTTATTGTTACAGGGCACAGTGTCACACTTTCTGCCATTTGCTTTACCTACTTTAAGGTCAAAAGCAAGCTTCAGAATCTCTTCTGAAATCCACTTTGATCTTTTCTCTTTCCTGCCCTTTTGATGGCCTTTTGCTCTCCTCAAGAATGATGGTCTTGATGTCCTCACGCAGCTCAGCAGGTCGTCCGTCCTTAGTGTTCAATGAGCCAGATCTGTTCTTGAGATGTTCTCAGAATTCAAGTGACACAGACTCAAGATGATATTTTGGTTCTTCTGGATTTGTTTGAATTTTCTTCAGCTTTATCCTGAAATTACCTATGAGCAATGGATTGTATGTTCCATAATTGGCCCCTTGCCTGGTTTTAGCTCCTATATTGAGTTTCTCCATCGTGTCTTCTCACAGATGCAGCCAATTTCACTTCTGTGTATTCCATCTGGGGAAGTCCATGTGTATAGTCGCCTTCTATGTTGTTGAAAAATATCTCTTATGAACATGTCGTAGATTTTGCATAATTCTCTCATGCAACCTACAGCTTCATTTCTATCCCAAAATCCACATTTTCCAACAACTGTTACTTCCTCTTTATTCCAAACTTTGCATTCCAATAATTATCAATGCATCTTGATTGCATGTTTGATCAAGTTCAGTCTGAAGTCGTTGGTCGAATTCTTCAATTTCTTTCTCATTGGCTTTGTGGTTGGTGCATAAATTTGAATAATACATGTATTCCTTGAAGGTGGATAGATATAATCCTATCCAAGACATTGTACTTCATGATGGATTTAGAAAGACCCCTTCTGATAATGAATGTCATGCCATTATTCTTGATCATTTTGCTCCTCGTATAGTAAATCATATGATTTTCTGATTGAAAATGGCCAATTACAGCTCACCAATGCCTAGGATAACATATATGAATATGCTCTGTGAGCTATAAAGCATTACAATGGATGTAATGTATGGATACGAAGAATAAGAATAGTTCACTCACTGCCCCTTTAAATTCATTCAGTTTGTCCAGTTGGCATTTACTCAGTGCGTTAGTCTGGGTTGACTATAGAAATAAATCCAGAGACAATCATATATGTATAAGAAAGAGCTTTATGTAAAAGAGCAATTGTATATTGAGCAAACATCTCAGGCCAGTCCAGATCAAGTCCATAAGTCCGATATTAGCCCATAGGTCCAATACCAGTCTACAAATTCCTCTTCAGACTCACGTAACACATGCAATGATGCCGAATGCATGAAGATCACAGGCCAGTGGGTGGGAAGTCTTGTGGCTCCAGTGGCGGTGGAAGCATCTCATCTTAGTGCTGGTGTGGGTCTCCACATGGCTCCTCCAGCTCCAGAGCTCTGGCTCTATCAGCATAGCTCCATGTGGCTTGTCAACAGGAATGTCTCGCAGGGAGTGGGTCCCACCTCCTGGGAGGAAGACAAGAGTTCCCAGGATCCTCAGGAAAAGACCATGCCCACACAGAGGAATTATTAGCTATGACCTGATTGACAGGCTAGACTCCACCCCTTCGCAAGTTAACAGGAGATTATGTAAGTAGATTAGGTAATTGCCACAGTCAGTTTTCATATTCATTTGCTGCATTCCATGGCAGTTACTTCTCAGATATGAACATGCGAATGAGTTATTTATGGAGACTGTAGTAAAATTAGACTCTCTGCCCAGCTTCCATCTGCTTCCCTTTTGTGGGTTATCTAGACTCCATCTACACTTCTAATCTGTGGAGGTTCACAAATACAAGCTGATTTTAGTAAACAAAGAAAAACATCATAATTGAAGGAGAGATTGAAGTCCCGAGGACACCTGACGAATGGAGAGTGTACAGGCTTAGGTAGTGTGGAGTCATCTAAACTGTCCTGCAGTCTGCACTTCCACATCTTTGTTCATCCATTTGTCCTTACATGCTCTCTTCTGTCTAAATTCTATGCACCCTGAAAGACCTATTTGCCACCTTGAGAAGCAAGTCCCTTTCATTCATCTGCCTCTCTGACTAGACAAAGAAATCTCGGACGTGTTTTGTTCATCTTTGTAATCTCACCATCTGGCATGGGATCTGGAAAATGGCAGCTGCTTATTGAGTCCAGTTTTCGTTTATCTCTTTTCTGTCTAAGCTCATAAATCTTAGTGGTATTAAGTCATTGATTATTTGTGTGATTTTCTGTGGCTTATTTATAGTTTCCAGTCTTCTCCAATAACTAGGAGGGTCTCTTGAAGCCAAGAACTATAACATTGGCTTATTCTTTCGCCAAAGAGTTTAGCAACTTCTTAGTACACTGGAAATATTCTGCGTCTAATTAAACATCAGTTTCTGTATAGTGAGAGGCTTGGGGAAGTGCAAATAATTAAGGGCTTGACCAAGAGGGGGCAGGCTCATGGTTCTAACCCACCCTGGGGTGTCTCAGTGCACAAGCCTAATGATTTGCTTCTGAAAGACTTTAAACCTTGAAGACTCTATGGGACAGTTCTCCTGTACACACCTGGAGTCACATGAACTCTTCGTGAGTCAGAATCAAGCTGACAGCAACTAGCAATTACTAGTAGATGGAATTTACTGTCTTGTTTTTGTTTTTCAGAGAAGCACATTCCAGAGGCTGTATATAAAACGCTGGGTGGACCCAAAAATACATCTTGGTGAAAAGCTATTTGTGGTAGATGCATGAGGAGAAAGCTGCCATCTTGGGGACTGTAGGAGGTTGGTAGGAAGGTTAGGAAATACAATCCGGAAACTGGGCACATCGAGTCCAGAGAAGCAGACAATCGCCAGAGGATAATTACTTACATTGGCAATATTGGGTCAAATCAAGCTGTCTAAAACTATCAATGGCAGTTTCAATATGACAGAGGTCAGCAGAGGTTTAAACCTTAACTCAAGACTGATTTGTCAGAATTGATGGATAGGTTGTTGCCCCGAAATATGGAAAGAAAAGCACAGGGTTATGAGCTGTAATAAGTGGCTTTATTAAAAATGAACTCAAACTTGAGTTTTTCCATACTTGCTTCTCCTGATCTATCCCTTCTGTGTCTGTAGTTCTTTCTTGATAATAGTGGATCTTATTCTCAAAGCTATTTTACAAGCCAACTGCTTTTATGTAAGAATGAATGGATTAGATAAAAAAGAATGGATGGATGGATTATTATTTAGAATGGATATGCCTCCCAACCCTGCCCACTCCCCCGATTTTGCATATTTTCCCAGGTCTAAAGTTCTACCTTTGGAGAACCAAAAGATGAATGAATACTTTTTATTTCTCAACAACGATGTGGTTTATTATGTGATTTCTGTTGCTAGGGGAGAATTTTAGATGTTAAGGAAGCATAGACCCAGCCCTGATAACATTGTTGGGTAAACATTGGGCTGTTAACTGCCAGGCCAGTGGTTCAAACCCACCAGCCTATCCATGTGATACAGATGAGGCTATCTGCTCCCATAAAAATTTCTAACATCAGACACCTGCATAGAGTTTCCATGAGTCAAGATTGACCCCATGGCTCTGGGCTTTAGTTTGGGTTGGATAGCCAGTTAAAGGACAGGCTCTTAGTAAGAGATTTGATGAAGACGCCGTGTTTCCCAAGTGGTGTATCCTGGAAAAGTAGGGACTAATAGGGGCTCTGTAAACAAAGGAGCTCAAGCTCAGGAAACCATGAGCAACAATGTACTGGAGTCCTCACTTGCAGAGTCACAATATAGTTCGTCTTTACAGGTGGCTAGAAGCCCCTTACATGGCACAAAAATGTGCCCTGCAGGAAATGATTCTTTTTTTTTTTTAATCTTTTTATTGGGGCTCATAAGACTCTTATCACAGCCTGTACATACATCAATTGAGCAAATCACCCTTATACATTCATTGCACTCATCATTCTCATAATTCACCTTCCACTTGGGTTCCTGGAATCAGCTCGGTTTCCCATTTTCCCCCTGTCCCCCTCCCACCCTGATCCCACCCCTGGTCCCTTGATAGTTTATAAATAATTATTATATCTTCTCTTACACTCCCCGGCATCTCCCCTCACCCACCTCCCCATTGCCCATCTCCCAGAGAGGAGGTTACACATAGATCTCCGAGATCGGTTCTCCCTTTCTACACCCCCTTCCCTCCTGGTGTCGCCACTCCCACCGCTGGTGTTGAGAGGACAGAAGAAATGATTCTTAAAAACATTTTCACAAGAGGCAATGCACCCCTGAGAACTCTATGATGGTAGCTAGCCTTTCATGGGCCTCTGGGGAAGCGGGAACGCCAATGAGGATTTCGCTGGTCCCTCCATCGGGAAGCTGGAGGAAGTGTGCTAGCGGGGTGCCACCCAGCCTGGAGCCTGGTGAAACTCATTGTCCAAGAGCTCGTCGCATGTCACCTGTGTCTCAACTCCCCCTCCACGGAGGGTCTTCACGATGAGAAGTGCCTCTGCAGTTTTCCATCAGGGTGTAAGGAAGGGTCAAAGAGTGGAGGGAGATCGATCTCAAAACAGTCGGATTGCTTGTTGTGAGTGTTAGCAATGGATGAAACAGGTCATTTAAAAGAAAATACGAATGGATCTGATTGCTTTATAAATTTCCTTCTCTATCTAATGATTAACTCACTTAGTTGTCGTTTGTTCCACCAAACCATGCTGACTCATGTGACCTGATGTGTCCAAAGCAGAGATAGCTGCATAGAGTTTTCAAAGCAGATCAGCAGACTCTCCCCCGGGATACTTTTGGGTGTATTCATTGAACTCTCAGCTACTAAAAGGGCATTAACATATTGGTGCCACCTGGCTCTCTAGATGGGTCTAAAAACATTTCTCTTGCTTATTCTGGATTCCTTCATATTGTTACTTTGGAATTTTCACAATTGCTCCCTGATTGTCTTTCTTCTTCTTTGGCCTATCTGGAATAGAGTTGGGGAAGTGTCAGATAGGACCGCTCAGCCCTCTGGGAATCCATTTCATTTTTTAAATATTACTTTTAGGCGCATTTACTTTCTGCCTACATGCCTGAGCCCCGGGGACGATTGCTTTTGGCATCTACTAGTTACTGACACTTAGACTCATGTTGCTTCACTTGTTTGCTTTAAAAACAGCTGTTTTCACTTGAATGGTGGCCAGTTTTGAGAAATGGATAGCCTGTTACCTAACTGAAAATTTTCTCTGGTTCATGGTGAATGAAGTCAGCATTTTTTAAAAATGAAAATGTGCTTCCTGTCTGAGGAAGTCTTTCAAGTCTGCCCAAACCCAGCTTAAAACTAGAGACACCTCTGTCTGCTTGGCTGCTGTCAATAATGAATATACACATTAGCACTGACTTTTAACTCTGTGGGGGTGGAGGCAGGGGTGCCATATTTTTCTGCCACGATGGGGTTCTGGCTTCAAATATGTGACAATTCTGCATGATTGGAAATCACTGACGATTATGCACGGGCATTGAGAAGATGAGCTTGCTGGACTCAGAGACATTAAAACCGATTGGACTCTTAGCAATGATGTTGTCCAGGAGTTTACAACTGGGCTCTGTGACTCCCCTGTGGGTGAGCATTCAGTACATCCCAGGGATCACAGCAGGTCTGGATTTTCAATTTTCCTTCAAGCCCAAAGTCCAAACAGTGCTGACTCAAAGCAAACTCTTGCATATCAAAGCAGAATTGAGCTCCCTTGGGCTTTCAGGGGTGTATATTTGGGATGTAGATTGTCAGATATTTCTTGTAAGACACCTCTGGAAGAACTTGAACTTCCAACCTTTCAGTTAACAGCCAAGCCCGGCATTAACTGTTGGCCCCACCCAGAGACTCCCTTCTTCCCTTGATTGCCTTCATACTGTCTGTTTGAAGAAAGGACTCTGGACTGCAGTGCATTTGGGAAGTAGGAATCAGTTTTGTCATTCCACAGAAAAGGTGGAAACACGTTTCCAAGGTCATGCGGTTTGTAAGCGGTGGATGTTGATGTAATTAGGGCCAGGCCTGCAGGGATGGGGTGTGAGCCCTTGATGGCTGTAGGCCTAAAGAGGAACTAGGAGGACCCACCAACCTAAAGACATTCTTGCTTTTCTTTTACCTGATCCCATTTCTCCAGCCCCCAACTTAGGACCTAGGACTTGTTCCTTGAGTAATACATGTTGAGCTATACAATAGAAGCAGAACATTGTCTCCGAAAGGCCCTCTGGTAGTTACCTAAACTGTTGTCAGTTTGAGACTTAAGAGTGAAGGGGTGGAGTTTAGCCTGCCAATCAGGTAGCAGCTTGATGAGCGCATGAGGAGGCGCGAAGGAGACAAATAGCTCATTCGAGGCGGGACACTCTCTGACTGCCTGGGAGACATGGCGGCTGACAAGACACAGAGAGCTACCTTAGTACCCTGAGGAGCCACGTGGAGACCTCTGCCAGCGTTGAGATGCTTATAATGCCGATGGATCCATAAGACTTCCCACCCACTGGCCTGTGACCTTCCTGAAATCAGCATCATTGCATGTGTTTCATGAGTGTTAAGAGGACTTTATAGATTAGTATTGGACATATGGGCTCATATCAGACTTATGCATTTGATCTGGACTGGGCTAGGATATTTTCTTAATATACAATTACTCTTTATATAAATCTCTTTCTTTTACACGCATGAATGTCTATGAATTTATTTCTCTAGTCTACCCAGGCTAACACAAGCCCCTTATCCAAAAGTCACATGATATCTGTTGAACTTCCTAAACAAGTTCTCTGGAAGCAATTACATACAAGACTTTGAAACACCATTTAACTTCTGTGGGCCTTGTTATTATTTAAACGTGGCAACAATAACATGTTATGTAGTTATTGGTTGAACTGAACAATAAATAATAGACTCCAAGAAAAGTACTCCACCCAGACGTACTCATAATAGCCCCTCCTTCAGAGGTGGCCGCTTGTGTCTGTGTGGTTGTGTTGTTGCTGAGTTGTAATGCTTCAGGAACCTTTCTCTCAATCGTGGCGGGGAAGTGTGAATACAGTGTGGCCAGGAGAGAACCAACGGCAGAGGACTGTCTTGGAGGAAAGCTGGACTTCAAACCAGTCAATGGGTCCAACTAGTGATTGCTTTCCAATTAGCGGTCATTCTTGATGGACTCGCTGAATCCTCTTCTTGACAAGAGACCTGGGCATGAAGCAGCAGAAGAGGATCGAGATGAGGTGACAGTTGAGTTAAGGGAGGAGGCCGAGCTTCATGCACTGGGAGCTACTTCAAGCTACTGGCAGCCTAAGAATATCTTTTGAACTATAGAAAACTAGAATCCCTGTTTCCAGTGTCTACTTCCATTGATCCCAAGTTCTACACTATCCCCCTCCTTGTAATTTCATCAATGCCTGATCCCTGCCTGCCACAGCCAAGCCCAAGTCTGAGAAGTGAACAATTATTAAAGGCTCCAACACTGAATCCAATTGCTGCCTGAAAGAGTTCTCAACACGGGGTAGCTTCATGAAGAGCTGCCCAGAGAATTGTGGGAGTGGATTAGGGAGTGGGAGTGTGGACTCAATAATTTCCATTTCCAGAGTTCTAGAAGACCAGCCCCTAGAAAAGGGCACCATGCTTGGCAAACCAGAAAGTCTGAAAACAGAGGGAGACCCTCAACGAGATGGATTAACCCAGTGGCTACAACATGGGGCTCAAATATAGTAAGAATTGTGAGGATGGTGCAGGACGAGGGAGTGTTCAGTTCTCCCGTCTATAGGGTCACTGTGAGTCAGAGCTGACTAACAAAGGGCACCTAGCAACAACAACATGCCTTTACCACATCACATCTCTCATTTTCACACTATCGCACATAATCCCATGTATTACGTGCTTACTTGAGTAATGGCTGAAAAATGAAAATAAATAACTTGATTGGTTGAGAGTGGCTTTTCAACGTTTGCTTTCCCTCCTTAAAACCCTTTTTCTTGGCATTGGGCAGATAGCGGGTCAAAGAATAAAGATGAAGAAGTAGGAAAGAAAGGAAGCACTGAGAAAGCAGAGGGAGGGCGCCTCTCCTTTGCCATGTTCTCACCCAGGCCCGCTTCCTGCCTGCTCCTGACCTTGGATTCCTGAGAGCTCAGGAAATGGAGGAAACCATGGTCAACACCGACATCTGAATTTGGGGGTAAAGGGTCTTCCTTGAACCCTGCCCTCTTCCAGCTGAGATCACTGTAAACCTCTGTGAAGGGAACCGCCTGAGAGAAGGTTGCCGGGCTCTCAGGAGGCAGCCCTGTTATCAAGCACTTTGATGGATAAGCTCCAAACCCAGCTCCGTGGAGAGCTCCTTCGACCCTTGCCGTTCAGAGGAGACTTTGCTCTGGAGAGAAACCACAGTGGGGGTCGAGAGAACGAGCTACAACAGACCGGCGTTTGAGATGTGGTTGTTAGATGCTGTTGAGTTGACCGCTGGTCCACGCTGACCCATTGGGATCACACATTTGTGGTCCCCAGGGTTTCCACTGGCGGTTTTCAGTGCAGATTGTTAGGCTTGTCTTCCGTCTGTCTAGGTCTAGAAGCTGTTCTACAGCATGTTCAGCACCACAGCAAAGCGCCAGCCTCCACGCGCAGACAGCTGTGTGGTGGCTTTGAGGCAAGGCCCCATGCGAATCCGAGGGTCTGACTCAAGTGGGGCTTCCTGCCGGGTTAACAGAGAGGATTTTGAAAGCATGGTGTAGTTTGTAGGTTTAAAACTTTGTTGTAAGTTTCAAAAGGGAAGGAGAGCATGGTATTGTACTAAACACTGAAGCGTGCACAGGAACTCCGAGACAGCACTTTTCACTGTGACACACCCGGCACTGAGACACGAGTGGGCTTTCAAAGATGATTACATCACATGGCGCTGTCACGGGTTTCCGCAACGCAGGAGCTCACACTTGAGCTCCCAAACTTACAAAAGGTGCTTATGAATGACTTCAACACTACGGCATGTATCACAGGTAATACCATGCCATTAGGATTTAATCCTGCATCTGTATATTTGTTTACATTTCTCTGAACCATAAATGGTGCCACAGATAATCCGTAAGCGTGTAAACTTCGAAAGATTTTAACATTCTAGAATAGATTTGCATCTACTTTCTATACTATAGTAAAGGAAAAAAAATAAGGTCCTGTTACATATATTTTACGAATTCAACACACATGACTTTTTCTTTAGATTTTCTGGTATTTCTAGGCTACGCAGTTCTTCTGTACGTTTTTTCAAATTATAACATATCTCCAAAATGGTTTCCAATCTATTTCTTGAAAAGCAAACAAATCACAACAAGCACATGTATGTGAGCCTGTTCAGTTCAGAGCCATGGTTGTTCAAAGGTCAGCTGTTATGAAAATCCTGGCTTTGGGGTATGAGCATCATGACATCATGCACATTCCACTAATTGGGTGGGCTGTGTGCCATTGGGGGAGGTATTCAACCAGCCATGTTGGCCATTCGTTTCCATGTCTTTAAGACAGAAGAAATGTCTGCGTTCAATGTTCACGAGGGCAATCACCCTTGCATTTAAGAGCCAGGTTCACAGCTTTGCACTCGGTAGGCATGGAATAAAGGAAGGGAAGGAGGAACTTCCAATTCTTGATTGTATCTCTTTCATAGTGAAAGATACATCTAGTGAAATTGATAGCAATGATTTCAGGGAATGGCTTTGTGAGTCTTTCTGCAAGATCACATTTTAGTTATCCTGGCTTCGCTATCTTTCATGCCCATCATGAATATTTGAAGATGGCATATTTACATCACTACACATAAATTACAAATACAGATTTGCATGTTGGCAAACATTAGTGGAAACTCTGTGTGTGTGTGAGAGGGATGCATTTATCTCACTGCCATCTGTTTATTTTTTAGACAGCTCTGGCTCTCTCCAGAAGCAGGAGCTATGGAGGGAGAAGTGGGAGAGGAGTCACTTGCCAAGCAGAAGCCTCTCTCGGCGCTCCATCAGCAAAGAGAGATGGGTGGAGACTCTCGTGGTGGCTGACACGAAGATGGTCGAGTATCATGGCAGTGAGAATGTGGAATCCTATATCCTCACCATCATGAACATGGTATGCCAGGCTGCATAGGGCGGGAAGTTGGAAATAGATGTCATAAGGGATGCCCTCCCCACCCACCTGCAAGAAAGCAAAAACATGAGATCTTTTTGTGACCCTTTAGTGCACGTGCATGCGCGAGCATGTGAATTTATTACTGGAAAGACAAATTCAGGACAAATTAGGATTTCTCCTTTTTAAAAAAATGTATACACTGGAAAACTTTTGTGGTTTATCATTTACATATTTCCACTACTTAAGGAGGTCTGGCAGAAGTTCAAACCCACCAACTGCTCTGATGGGGAAAGATGAGGCCACCAGGGAAAATTTACAGCCTCGGAAATCCTGTCTTGGGTTATTAAAGCTCAGATTCAACTCTACGCCATTGTGTTGCTTGACTGGGGGCACAACTGTGAAGTGCTCCATGGCTAACAGAAAGGTTGGTGGTGTGAGTCCACCTTGGTAACGCGTTGGTTATGTGTTGAGTTGCTTATCATGAGGTTGGCAGTTCAAAACCACCAGCTGCTCTGTGGGAGAAACACGATGCTTTCCCTTCTAGTAGAGAGTTCATCTCCAAAATGCACAGGGGCACTTCTACCCTGTCCTATTGGCTCTCTGGCCTTGGGATTGACTTGATGGCAGTGAGTTTGGCTTTTTTGGAGTGGCTCTTCTAGAGAAAAGGTCTGTCTCCATGGAGGCTAACGCCTAATTAACCCTCTGGGGCGGTGGTCCTGCTGCGTCACAGAGGGCCCTATGAGTCAACAACACTGGTGTGCTAGCACATAGCAGCCACATTCTGTATGTGTTTTGGGCTCCGCACACGTGGGTAAGTGGAGGCAAAGGACGAGAGCAGGGTGGGCACACTGCAGCTCACAGCCATATGCGGCTCTTTGGGTGCGTCCATGTGGCTCTGAAGTAAAATGGAGGATGAAAATAAAGCTATCATCATTTCCTTTCAAGTTTAAAGCTAGTCTTCAGATCATGGGGATTGCATTTGTTTGTACAAATACATTTATAGCTCTCGTGTAGTTCTCAAACTGTTGTGAGGGACAGGATTGGCTCTTCCCTCTCAAAAGCTTGCTGAACCCTGAACAAGAGCATGACCTCCTCCAGGCAGTTGGCATGGAATTCCAGTAAAGGTAATACACTTTGGGTTCAAGCTTCCTTACAGCATGACTGGCGTTTCCTGCCTTTCCAGGGAGGGTGTTAGTCTTTCTGGCACAGGAATGTAGTTGTTGGAGACTCCCTGAATTCTTGATCAGGCCATTCTATAAATGGTCCCTGTGTTTGTCTGAGTGACTAGAGAAATAAATCCAGGGACACTCAAATATGTGTAATAGAGAGCTTTATATCAAAGAGCAAATATATATTGAGAAAACATTTCAGGCCAGTCCAGATCAAGTCCATAAGTCTGAAATCAGCCCGTAAGTTCAATTTTAGTTCAGAAATCTCTCTTCAGACTCACACAGCCACATGCAATGATGTTGAATGCAGGAAGACCCCAGATTAGTGGATGAAAAGTCTGGTGGATCCAGCAGTGGTACAAGCATCTCAGTGCTGGTGTGGGTCTCCATGTGACACCCCCAGCTCCCAGAATGTGGCTCTTCAGCAGGAAGGTAAAGCAGAGAGTGTATAGTCCCAGAACCCTTTTCATGAGGTCACGCCCATAAGGAGGCACCATCAGGCCTGATTGGCAGGCTGAACTCCACCGCTCCACTCTTAATACCTTCAAGTTAACACTAGATTATGTAACTAACACAGTCGCAAAGAAGAAGCAATTTTACCTCATCAAAAACTCCTCTTTAAAATACTATCTGAATTCACTTTCTAATGTACTAAGCTATGAAAACCACAGACATTCTTCTGCTTCTCTACCATCTAGAGCTTCCCACACTGAACAAGATACTGGTGGTTTGGGTGCCACCTCATGATACTTTGGTTCAGTTTGTTGGACTTTTGGTCTTGTACTCTGGATTTTTAAAAGCCCCTGGGGGTTACTGAGGCGCCGTTAAAGTGGAGAAGCACCTACTGAGTGTTGCGGAGAGGAGAAAGCTTGAGCTTTCCCCATACGTGGCTGGATATCAGGTGAGGCAAAAACGCTTCCCTTTTTACATACGATAAACCCCATTCCAAACCTAGTCAGACCCAGGAAATTCTGTACAAGTTTTTGTTGGTTAACATCCATGAAACGGATGTGTTTAGTTATACAGGATATTATGTGATTTGGATGACCTCTAGTTGTCCTTGACCCAGCTGCTGCTGCTGGACACAATTTGGAAGCTGGAGGGGTACGCAGTGGCAGCAGGAGCAGAGAAATAGCAAGGTCGGGAGCGGGGGAGGGGTGGGGGGAGCAAGGGTGCCTGGTCCTGCTTGCTGCCTGCCTGTCTGTCCCCCAGACAGAATCGAGAGGCTGGATTCAGAGCCACATCTTCTGCCTCACCTGTCCTGTAGCCCTGGCTCGTCAGGGCTACGTGGGTGACACAGACCCAGAGAAGCTTCTTAGAGAATGTCAATGTAGCTTAGCCTTGGTTGCCCAGGGGACTGGATTCCTCCCCTTTTCTGCAATGTACCTTGTTTATAACCCCATGGCAAGAGTGATGGAGTGGAAGGATGGAATGTCTATCTCAAGGTGGTATAGAAAACAAACAAAATACTCCAAACCAAGCACATTGCCCTCTAGCTGATTCAACTCATGGAAACCCTGTGGTTGCTGCCATTAGACTAGTAGTTGCCCTTTGTACAACCGAAGGGGACGCTGCCCAGTCCTGTGCCATCGGCACAATTGTTCTTGTTGTTTGAGCCCACTGTTGCGGTCCATGTGTCAGTCACCATCACTGAGGGTCTTCCTCTTTTTCACTGTTTTTTTTTTTACTTTGTTGTTGTTAGTGTTAGGTGTCAATTAGTCACTTCTGACCCATGGGAACCCTACGCACAACAGAACAAAGCACTGCAGGGTCCTGCACCAACCTCACAATTGCTCCTAAGCCTGAGCTCATTGTTGCAGCCACTGTGTCCATCCACCTTGTTGAGGGCCTTCCTCTTCTTCACTTTCCCACGTATGATGTCCTGCTCCAGGGACTGGTCCCTCCTGATAACATGTTCAAAGTCTGTCAGATGAAGTCTACTGGCCTTGCCTCTACGGATCATTCTGGCTGTGCTTCTTCTAAGACAGATTGGCTTGTACTTTTAGCAGTTCCTGGTACTTTCCATGTTCTTCACCAGCACCGCAGTTCAAATGCATCCATTACCTGCTATTTTAGCAAGCAAGCATTCCCGTTTCCCAGGGACAGCTCTCTCTTGGCAACATCCCCAAAGCATGTCAGACTCTGGTCTCACCATCCTCACTTCTAACGAGTATCTAGCCACACTTCTATCAAGACTGATCTGTTTTTTTACATCTTGTAGTCCGTGTTACTTTCAATATTCTTTGACAAGACCATAATAACAACCATAGAGAAGAGAGTAAAGCTGCTTTATAAATTCTCTAAGGATGCATCCTCCCCCCCCCCACCCCACACACACACACTTAAGGTGGTTTATTAGTGGAGTAAATGTCGTTGTTAGGTACTGTTGTCCTGGATCTGACTCATAGTGACCCACGTACAACAGAACACAATACCGCCCTGTCCTGCACCATCTTCACAATTGTTGTTATGTTGGAACATGTTGTTGTAGCCACTGTGCCAATCTATCTTACTGACGAGCTCACTCTTTGTGGTTGCTCCTCAACGATGTCGTCCACCAGGGACTGGTCTCTCCCTGCAACATGTCCAAAGCACATAAGACTAAGTCTCCCCAGTCCGTGGTTGTAAAACCTTGAGACCTTCATTAGCTGGTAGAGCACGGCTCACAATGGGAATAAGCAGCTGCATTCTTAATGTGAGCAGCCTGCCGCATTTTTTGCCCACAGAGCGGCTGGTGGGTTTGAGCCACTGACCTCTGATTTAGCAGCTGTGTGCATTAACCTTTGCTCTACCAAGTCTCTTTCCAAGAGGATCCACACACTAAACTCACTGCTATTGAGTCAATTCTGACTCATAGCTACTCTATAGGGCAGACTAAACCTCCCCCTGTGGATTTCTTAGAGTGGAATTGCTTAGGGGAGTAGAAAGCCTTCCCCCCACCCCCCAATGGAATGGATGAAATGTTGAACTGTTGATCTTGTGGTTTTCAGTGCAGCATGTCACCAACTACGCCACTACACTAGGGTTCCTTATCTAGACAGGATAGGCCCCTCTTGGTGCACCAGCCACAGGGGAAAAGAAAGACTCCACACAAAAGCACATCTCCAACAATAAAATCCCAAAAGGCGTGCTGTACAGGAAAGTTCTTGGTGTTCCCTTTCCAGCTAAAGCCTCACAGAGAGAGGGAACCGTCTCATCCTCTAGAGGCCAACAGAGGAAACCAAAGCAACACTTAATTTGCTGTGTTAGTTCTCCCTCCAGCTGCTGCAGAGATTACAGCCAGGAAAGCTCCAGGGGACAGTTCTACCCTGTAACACCAGAGTCACCTTGAGCCAGAATGGGCTTAACAGCTATGTTCTGACTTTTGATGTTCTCTATGTCAGAATTCCCGTGTGACCCAAATAAGGTCCATGTGTTAGTGTAGGGGGTCAGGGGATGAAAACTTCTTAGACAAAAGTAAAGTCCTTGAGGGAATGAGTTGCTGGGCCTTGCTGCTCAGGTCATAGTCCCAGGAGACATCAGGTAAACTGGCTTCACAATATCCATAAAGACAATGTTCCACATCCACATTTGTTGAGTGACAACTAAGGCCATAAAAGCTCAAGCCCAAATTACAACTCTTAGTCTCTTGATGCAGCTATTGATCTCTCCATGTTCAGATCAAATGTGAGTGATGGAAATCCGAGGAACATTGAAACAATTTGTACAATGGACCAATGGACCAGGAAAATATCAGTCTCCATGACTCTGAGACCAGAAAAACTAGATGGTGCCCGACTACCAGTATCAACTGCTTTCAAGGAGATTGTATTCCAAGATCCTTGGCAGGAGAGGAAAATGTGGAACAAACCAACAAAAATAGGCTTATTACTTGGATAGACACTGGTGGAACTCCTAAGAATATGGCCCTCAATTACAATTCAAATCTGGAAATGAACTCACCCCAGGGCTCAGTTTTCAGCAAACAATAGACTGGCATGTAAGGGGAAAATAACAAAATGAGGTACACACACCTTAGGATAATCAGCTATCTGAGATCCAAGGGCAGCATTTACCCATGGCCACCGTTCAGAAGGGTTAGGGAGGAAGGGATGGATAGAGAGCATAGAGAGGAAATGGGGTAAGTGATAATGCACTATGGGGATTAAACCACACGTGTATGCATTGTTCAATGGGAAACTGATGTGATTTTTAAACCTTTACCTGGTACACACACACACGCATGCACACGGTCAATAAGCTAAGCTGAGAACCAAACAGTTGGTGGTCAGAGTCCACCCAGAGGTGCCTCAGAATAACAGACTCCTCACCTACTTTAGAAAACGCAGCCACTGAAAACTCAGTGTGACACAGTTTTACTCTGCCAGGCCTGCGGTCAGAATCGAATTGACAGCAAGAATTCAGTTTTGTTTTCTCTGTTTTCCATCTAGGGAGCTCTGGGTGCCATAGTTATGAGTTGGGATGCTCACCATAAGGTCAGCAGTTTGAGACCACCTACCTCTCTGTGGTAGAAAGACAAGGCTTTTTATTCCCATAAAAGTGACAGTCTCGGAACCTCACAGGGGTGGTTCTACTCTGGTCTATAGAGTTGCTATGAGTCTGCATGGACTCGATGGCAGTGAGATTGGTTTGGGGAGTTATTTTTTTATATAAAAATAAAGGAAGGAATGTTCAATCAAGCAAATTGAATACTAAAAACAAGAAAAATATAAGTTTAAAGAATATGACTATTAAATGATTGGTACTTTAAAGGGTTTATAAAGAAAAATAAGTAGGTAAAGGTATCAGAGAGGAAGAAATATGATAAGCCATTTCTAATGCCCGGCTGTCTGTGAAGTAGCGGGTCCCATGAGTTCCGAGGGTGCCTGCACAGTCACCGGGCTCTAGCTCGGTCTCAGGAGCAAAGAGCTTGCAGTACAACATTACGGAGGAGGAAGTAGAAAGAAGTTCTTAATTTCTCTAAAGAGTCAGGAAATGAACTCCTGAGCTGATGGTGATTCTTATGCAAATTCCTAAATATTGCGTACAGAGACTGTCTCTCCAGTGCAGGATTTTACTTGCTAATCAAATAGCAGCTTAGGCTGAATTCTTTCCTTTGGTCCCCCTCTCCTTCCTCTGGCTAAGAAGAACTCATTGTAGTTTCCTCAGCGCTGGGATTATTTCATTTTACAGATGCCTCATTATGTTTTTATTAGGAAGACTTTATGGTTGCAGATCAGTTGGCCGCTGGCCACTGGCATAAATCATGAAGAAAATGAAAATTGTTTAGGAGATTGTGTCTAAGATCTTTGCGCCCCTGGATGGAGGGGCAGCAGAAAGGAAGACCCTGGAGTGGATGGCTTGTGCACCAGCAAGACAATGGGCTCCCACATAGGAACCCTTGCGAGGATGGTGTAGGACCAGGGAGTGTTTTGTTGTGTTGTGCAGAAGGTTGCTATGGTTCGAAGAGACTCCACAGCACCTAACAACAATGACAATAATTATTAGGTTATCAGTAGCCCTGGTGAATCGTGGCTGCTTGCTGAGATTTCCCTGGAGAAGAGCAGCTTACTCACAGCCAAAGTGTTGTCCTTCGGTGCGAATGAGTTGGTTTTTGAATCATACAGACCCCACATGGCAGAGTAGAACGGCCCCACATACCAAGGAACTCTTTAAAGGCATTAGAGAGTCAGGTTGAGGATGAAGGTGTTCCTGGAACAAGTAGAAATAGATGTGATGGCGGTGAGTTTTGGGGTTTTGCCTTGGTTTGCTTCACATGCTTACATATGAATAAAGAAGACCAGAGAAGGATGGAGGATGCATTTGAATTATGGGTTGATGAAGAGTATGGACGTTACCATGGACTCCCAGAACAAGACGCCCTGGGAGTCCTGTGGGCTAGACACCGGACTGCTAATGTAAGGTCCCTAGAGACTTCGTCTCCCATACTTCGGACATGTTATCAGGGGAGAGCAGGCCCTGGGGAAGGGCATCCTGCTTGGCAGAGTAGAGTGCCAGCAAGAAAAGACTATTCTCAACCTGATGGCTTGACCCGGTGCTGCCAGAATGGAATGAGAATAAAAGTCATTGTGAGGATGCGGCGGCCCTGCACAGTGGCTCACGCCGGGGTACGGAGGGTCACTGTGAGCTGGAGCTCCTTCACGGCACTGAGCAACAATGACAAATCTTTCAGAATCACATCACCAGGGTTTTCCCCCCAGAGAACCATTGAGGGAGTTTGAACCATCAATCTTTCCATTAACAGCTGGGCCCTGAACTGCTGGGGACAGTTATATAATGAGGCCATCAGCATATCTCATTCTTCATTATATTCCACCCAAAACTCTTCACCTATAAACTGCTCTTTATTTGAAGTGAGTTCATTACGTTGCTGGATTTTCATGTTCTGACATCCTGATCTCAACCCCTGGGTGGTACACATGGTTTGTCTTTAGCCTCATCTTTCTTCAGCAGAGCAATGCCAAACCTATTATGCCGTCCTGGCTCCTTTGTCTTTGATGTTGTTCTTAGGTACCATCAAGTCAGTTCCAATCCAGAGTGACCCTGGGCAGAACAGAATGAAACACTGAGCCTGGGCCAGCCTCACGATTGTTCCTGTGCCCGAACCAGTTACTGCAGCCACTGTTTCAGCTCAAACTCACCTAATGGCTCAGAATAAAAAAGAGGGAGAACATGAAGAATGCGGAGGAGGAAGAGGAGGAGGAGGACACTGGTGATCTGCTTTCATATAGATTATAGCCAAGAAAACACTAGAGAGCAATTTCATTCTGTGACAAATGGGATCAATTCTGATGCGGGCACAAAGGGTTATTTGCTTGTTTATTGGGGCATGCTCCTTTCTTCATTTGGAACTAATGAGTTTTCTCTTCTGCCTCCAGGTTGCTGGACTCTTCCATAACCCCAGCATCGGCAATGCCATTCACATTGTGGTGGTTCGGCTCATTCTGCTCGAAGAAGAGGAGGTATGGAACAGGGTCCCTTTCGTTCTCCTGCCTTGTATCCTCGCACTCCTCGCTCTTTCTTCAGGAGAGTTGTGGAAACACAAAAGGCATTTGGAAGCTGATGGAAAACAGCATTGGCTTCTTGGGTGTTCTGTGACATGGAGTGGCCAAAGGCAAATGCTTCTAGGATAGGTAGAGCTGAGCTTACCTGGCCAGTCGCACACACACCAGGCTTACAGCAATCAGTAAGGCTGCCACATGGGAGAAACAGACTTAGTGATGCTATGGCTGAGTGGTTGCAATAAGAGTTGGGAAGGAGATGGAAACCTGGGGCCTTTTTCATAGCCTTTGCCTCTTGCATATTCCTACAAATCTGGAAGGTCTGGGCTTTCTTAACTTGCTATACTCTTACCTGTGACGATTTTATCTGTTCTTAGAAATCTGCATGTTCTCTGAATCCTGAGATTGCCAATTGATATCACCAGCCCAATTCACCTGAGCTCTAAATTCATATCCACTTGCTTACTTCCTATCCCAACCTAGATGCATCAGTCCACTCAAACTTAAAAAAAATCATATGCCCAAAATGGAATTCTTAATTACCCCCTTCTTTAATCCTCCCACCTCTGTCCCCTTCTCCAATCCCTAACCCAGCTATCTTACCCATTTCTGTAAATAAGACTACTGTTCCACCAGTCCAGGAGCTGATCCATTTTAAGGCCCAATTTCAGAACCAATCACTGTCCATGATCACATCTGGTCATCAGGCCTTATCTTGCCTGTGGGTCAAACCCACCAGCTGATCCCTGGGAGAAAGATGAGGCTATCTATCCCCTGAAAGATTTACAACCCCAGAAACCTTATATAGCACCAGTATGAGTCAGAATCAAGGTGACGGCAGTGAGTTTATAAATGCATCCATTTCTTCTGTTTTGCCTTTCAACCTACCCCCAGTGGCATAGGGGTTATACACTGGGATGTGGGTTGCATGTTCAGCAGTTCAAAACCATCATTCACAGAGACAGAGTCCCTTTCAACCAGCTTTGCCATCTTGTCTGTGTCATTACCGAATGAAGTAGATCTTTAACTCGTATACTCGTCGCCATCAAATCAATCCCAACTCCTAGTGACCCAATTAGACAGAGTAGACCTGCCCTGTGGGTTTCTGAGGCTGTAAATCTTTCCAGGAGAAGAACATCTCATCTTTAATGGAGTATTTGTATGTTTTTGTCTTTTTGAAAATAGCCATTTGATAACTTGAAGTAAAAAAAAATGTTTGTCATTAAATGGTTGTGTATATGTTTGTGTTTCACTACGTATGTGCAGACGAAGTTAGAGTTTTCAGACTTTTCTAAAAGAATGTTTAAAAAAATCAAAAGAAGAGAAGACAATTCCTTGCTAGAAGAAAAATCTTGATTCTCTGCAATCCGCGCAGTACTAGTGTAGGCATCAAGTTGATACTTCCAAGGACCAGTTCCTCCGAACTCCACAGCTCTTCATTTGTGAAAACCTCTTGTGTTAGTCTGGGTAGACTAGAGAAACAAAATTCCTAAACACTCATATTTTATAAGAGAGAGTTTTAGATAAAGGGTAAGTATACATCAAGAAAGCATCCCAACCCAGTGCCATCAAAACCCATAAGCCCGATATTAGCCAGTATGTCCAACACCGATCTACAAAGACCTCCTCCATCTCACAAAACACATGCAATGATGCCAAATGCAGGAGGAAAGCTGAATCAGTGGGCGTGTCAGCATATCAGCGGTGGCAGGGGTCTCCACAGTGCTTCTTCTTAGCATCTGTATCAGGGTAGGTCCATGTGGCTTCTCCTTAGGGATTTCTCACAGGAAGTGAGCCTTGCCAGCTGAAGCAGAGAACTAGCTAAGGCAGCTGCACCCTGATTCAACCATCAGAGAACAAGAGGCCAGACAGGCGAGGTTCACCAAGCCATTTATCTCTCTGCCCCTTCAATTAATCTCACATGTGTTCATTGGCCAGGTTGGCACAATAAATCTTAACAATCACACCTCTTCATTTTAGTGGCACCAAGAGTGAGGTCTTGCTGCCCGTGGAGTTCCTTGGAAGAATTTGATTAGCTACTGCCCCTGCTTTCTCCATCATGATTTTGTGATCTTTTTTCTTCCCACTCTGATTCTGTAAGATCAAAGCTACATAGATGACTTCCTACAGAACATCATGGTTCCCTACCTACCTCTTGCTAAATATTTCCCTCATTCAGACTTTTATATAATTTCCATATGATACAAAATTCACAAGGTAATAACAAATTGGAGAATTGTCATTCATAATTCTTGTTTATCTGATTCCCAGAAAACGTCTCAGGCCATTCTTCAGGGCTTTCCCTAATCAACAAGCCCAACAAAATCAAAACAACATTCCTAGCACTTAAACACTGTCAACGTAGCAACCTTGGGCAGGAAGGACAGTCCATCCATGGGAGTCTCTCCAATTGTGTTGTGGTGGCTTGTGTGCTGTGATGCCAGGAGACATATCATCGATATTTCACATACAGCCAGGGTCATCCCTGATGGTCAGGTTTCAGTAAAGCTTCCAGGCTACGGCAGGCCAGAAAACCATTTCAGAAAAATTAGCCACTGAAAGTCTTATACACAGCAGTAGAACTTTGACATAATACCAGAAGATCAGACCTTTGAATTATACTAGTCACTGATATTATTTAAATGTCTGGATCAATATTGTTTGCTTTTGTTGGGTTTGTTGATTAGTCAAAGACCTGCAGACACAGTAAAGTTAAAATTTAACACCATATCATTTGATCTCCCTTTCGATCCACTTTAAGTTTGTTCTAGTTTTTAATATTTTCTGCCTTTTTGATTGAGTTTGTCTCTGCTTTACCTTGTTATTGTCGTTAGTTTTTAAAAATATTTTTCTGTATGTGAAATTCAAAATAGGTAAATCTACAGAGATAGTAACTGGTTTCTTGGGAGGGGGTGGGGAGGGAAAAATGAGGAGCTGATACTAAGGGAGCAAATAGAAAGAAAATGTTTTGAAAAGGATGATGGCAACATATGTACAAATGTGCTTGATACAACTGATGTATAGATTGTTATAAGAGCCCCCAATAAAATGATTAAAAATAATTAGCAAACTGTACAACCCAATAGTTCGATGATATTGGGAAGAATTGTATAATCATCACCACAACCAATTGTAGGGCATTTCTTTCTTCTTATACCCATCAATATTAGCTCCCCATTTCCCCAAACCTCCCTGTGGTCATGACAGTGGGGGGAGGGAGCATTAAAGAACCAGGGTAATGTTTTGTTTGTTAATTATATGACAATAGAGATTAAAAAAAACCTAACTGTGACTAAGAGTCCTTTTCAATTGTGGACCACTGGAGAGTACTTGAGGAAAGTGATGTCCAAGTTCGGTTTTAAAGAGTTAGATGGAATTAATATGTAAGAAATACCCTAGGTACAAAATCCTGCATGAGCAAACTTAAACTGCTGTTGCTAGGTGATATATAGTCAGTTTCAACTCATAATGATTGAACAACAGAACAAAGCAGGTTCTAGCCCTGTACCATCCTCACAATTGTTGGCTATGTTTGAACCCATTCCTACAGTCAGTGTGTCAATACGTCTATTGAGGACCTTCATTTTCTCAGATCCTTTGTTCTACAGGGTCGCTATGAGTTGGAATCAACTTAATGACAGTGGGTTTGGTTTTCTACTTTACCAATCACTGATGTCCTCCTCCCGGGACTGGTCCCCCTTGTGAATAAGTTCAGACGTTGTAAGACAAAGTCTCAGCATTCTCACTTCTAAGGAGCATGCTAGCTGTAATTCTTTCAAGATAAATTGCTTCATTTAAATTTCTTCACTAACACCATCACTCAAAGGATCAGATACTCTTAGGCCTTACTTATCCATGGTCCCCCACCTTCCCTCCACCTTCTGGGTATTGCACCTCTCACCACTGGTCCTGAAGGGATCACATGTCATGGATTCCCTGTGTTTCCAATTCCTATCTGTACCAGTGTACGTCCTCTGGTCTAGCCAGATTTGGCTCTTATAACTCTTATCACAAGCCATGCATACATCCATTGTGTCAAGCACATTTGTACATTTGTTGCCATCATCCTTTTCCAAACATTTTCTTTCTACTTGAGCCCTTGGTATCAGCTTCATTTGCGTTTTTTGACTGATGCTTTCTTGTGTGTTGGTTCGGGGTCTCAGTAAAATGAAAAATTTGACAACTTCAACATTTTCTCCATTTATCATGATGTAGCTTATTGGTCCAATTGTGCTTAAATTAGTACTTTGAAAATGAGTAGCTGTGGTCATATTACTATGATTGGAGCAAGGTAAGAGGATGAAAAATTCTATTATGATATTAAATATATATATATGACTGCCCCAAGAGAGAAGGGAACATAGCTAATCATCGCCTCCCCATTTCCTCCCACCAAACCTCAACCAAAGTCAATGCCATCGAATCAGTGCTGACTGACCTCAGTTGCCCTGTGACATTAAGCCCAGTCTTTCTCCCTTGGAGGTTCTGATGGCTTCTAGCTGCCAACCATTCCCATTGCAGCCCAATGCATAACCACTGCACCACCAGGGCTCCAGCTAGTCTTTTTTCCAGTGCTGCCTGTCCCTGTGAATGACATCTTTACCTTTCCATTTGTAGAAGCTTGAGGTCTGGAGGGCATCTGTGATTACACCCTCTCTCAACCCCAAATCCATCCCAGTATCAGATTCCACCAGGTTGCCATTTCCTCCACTGTAAACCATAAGGCAGAGGGTGCATCTGGTTTTGCTCATCATTATAGCTCTAAAATCAGTTGCTACCGAGTCTCCTGCCACTGAGGACCCTATACATGTCAGAGTCAATCTGTGTTTTGCTGGGCTTGCAATGGCGGAATTGTTGGAAGAAGGTCACTAGGTCTTTCTTCTGAGGTACCTCTGAGTGAATTTGATCTACCAATCTTTCAGTGAGGAGACAGTAGGCTAACCACTCACACCAGATAAGGACTACTACTGGAATGCAGTATTTTGGGTATTAGTGAGCTGAAATGGACAGGTATTAGCTAGCCATCTTAAATCAGAAAATCATATGTCATTGATGTTTAAAATATCAGGAGGGTCACCCAAAGTGAACAGCCTTCAGCAGTTTTCTTGTGTTGCATTGACTATTATGTTAGGCAGGGTTCTCTAGAGAAACAAAACCAGGACACTTATGATTACATATATGTATATGAATATGTATGTATGTTTATATAGCAACTATGCAAAGAAATTAAATTATATGGAGCATAATAAACAATGGATAACCTTGGGAAGAATGGGAATTCCTGACCATTTTACTGTGCTCATGTAAAACTTGTACATGGATCAAAAGAAGCTATGTGAACAGAACTAGAGAGGAGGACTTGGAGGACTTTCTGATGAAGATCAAGGATTTCAGCCTTCAGTGTGGACTACAAGTCAGTGTAAAGAAAGCCAAATCCTCACCACGGGCCTCATAGGCAACATCATGATAAATGGAGAAAAGGTTGAAGTTGTCAAGAATTTGTCTTGCTTGAATCCACAATCAAGGCTCATGGAAGTAGGAGGCAAGAGATCAAAAGATGAATTTAGGTATTAGGTCAATCTACTCCCATAAAAATCAACAGCCTCTGAAATCCGCAGGGGCAGTTCTACTCTGTCGTATAGCATTGTTTGAATCGAAATGGATTCATAGGCAGAGCACTGGGTTCTTTTGTGTAAAAGAGCTCTGGGGGTACATTGCATAAGCATTGGAATGTTGAATTGCTAACCCCAAACTTGGTAGATCCTCCCCAGCAGCAGTTCCCCTGGAGACAAAGAGATGCCACTTTCTGCTTCCAAGAAGAACTGCAAACTCGGAAGCCCTGGATAGACTTGCTATGAGTCGGAAAAGGCTTGAAGGCAGTGGGTAGCTTGTATTTCCATACGGTTTCGTACGAAAGCCCCCGTCGTTCTGTGGTTAAAGCATGCAGTTCTTAACTGAAAGTTTGGCACTCCAACCCCCAGCCGCTCCACTGTAAAAAGATGTGGCAGCCCATTTAGATGAAGATTACAACCTTAAGGACCACGTGGGACAGCCCCACTCTGTTCAAAGGGATCCTCTGCAGCAGGAGGCCAGGATTGACTCAGTAGCGCTAAGTTAGTTACCTGTGCAACTCGTACTTTTTCTGAGTAAGTATTAAATATATTGGCAAAAACTTTGGGAATCGTCATTTTTCTAAAACAAATAAGCTTTCCTCTGATAGTCAAGTGTGCACGTAGGAGGTTCCTAAATAAAACTTTACTACTTTTCTCTTATATTCCATTTCCATTTCTCCTAGGAATCCCAAATTGGCTAGCGGTACATCATTAGGTTCTGTGTTGAATCAAAAGCTGCTACTAGGAATTTCCAAAGAAATCAATAAGAGATTTTTTTTTTACCCCATTATAGAGTGAGCCTAGAAAGAGAGAGAATACTTTGTGATAAAAGCAATGTTCTTGCGAAATCATTTCTTACCCTCCACTTGGGGCTATTTCTTTGAGATGCTGTTGGCTTCCTCTTGGAAATCTCACTGTTCTATAAGGTCACATGCTCAAATGGCTAGGAAAGGGGAAGAGGGAAGGGAATAGGACCGGCCTGAGAAAATGAGGTGATTAAAAAAACTGCTGCAAGAACAGAAAGGGTTCCCTATTTTCATTTGCACAGGAAATGGGAAGAAATCAATAGGGTGGGTGGGTGGGGGTCTGTTTTGGCAAGCAGGATGCTCTATGGGAAATGTTTAGCACAAGGCCCCTCACAGTCTGTAAGCCTGCCTTATCCCTGTCTGGTCCCTATATAACCTGGGAAAGGTTTGGACTACCTGCTCTTTAGGCTTAACTAATTACCCTTTAATGATCAGTGTTTTAAAACATCAAGAACAAATGAACTTAATGTTTCTTAAGCTTAACCTCTTCTAAGACTTGAAGATTAAGAGGCTGCAGAGACTCGAAAATAAAATGGGCTCCATTCAGGCTCCCTCGGGGAGCTGTCATGTTGAACAGAAAAGGAGACATGCGCCCTGAAAATCCTGCCACTGCGCTTCTTTTAAATGACACGTAGGGTTGTTTGGGGGGTTTTCTTTAATACTTTTATTGGGGACTCTTACCACAAACCATACATTCATCCAGCATGTCAAGCACATTTGCACATAAGCCACCATCATCATTTTCAAAACATTCTCTTCCCACTTAAGCCCCTGATATCAGCTCCCCATGTCTTCTCCCTCCCTCTCCCACTTACCCTCCCTCACAAACCCTTGATAAGTTATAGATTATTATTTCCATTTCTTACATCGCCTTCTGTCACCCCTGACCCACTTTTCCATTATTTGTCCCCCTGGGAGGGGGTTCTAGTTTGATTCTTGTGATTGATTCCCCCTTTCTCTCCCCACCATCCCCTAATCCTACTGGTATCTCTATTCTAATTGTTGGTCCTAAGGGATTTATCTACCCTGGATTACGTGTGTTGCAGGCTCTTAACTGTAGCAGTGTGCATGCTCTGGTCTAATCCGATTTGTAAGGTAGAATTGAGGTCATGATAGTAGGGTGAAGGAAGCACCAAAGAACTAGAGGAAAGCTGTGTGTTTTACCAGTGCTATACTGCACCCTGACTCTTTCATCTCTTCCCTGTGACCCCTCTGTGAGGGGATGTCCAATTGTCTACGGACGGGCATTGGATCTCCACTCCATACCCCACCCCCATTCACCTTGGGTATGGTTTTGTTATGGATCTTAGATGCCTGATATCTGATCCCATTGACACTTCATGATCACACAGGCTGGTGTGCTTCTTCCATGTGGGCTTTGTTGCTTCTGAGCTAGATGTCTACTTGTTTATCTTCAAACCTTTAAGACCCCAGATGTTATATCTTTTGATAGCCAGGCACCATCAGCTTTCTTCACCACATTTGCTTATGCACCCCTTTTGTCTTCAGTGATCAAATGACCCATAGTTTTGATGAAAGTTCTACACAGGGTAAGGCACCCAAATGAAAATGAGAAGCAGCTCAGTTAATTGTGCGCTTGCTTCTGATGCAAAGGAGAATAACAAATGTCTGTAGTTTCATGGATGCCGATAAAAGAATCAAAACTCTTGAGTCAGAGATAAAGGACCTTATTAATCTCTTGTATTTCGTCACATCTTCTGAGCAAGAATAGTTATTTCACTGAGATAAGGAGAGGGGTAAATTCTAGTTTTTAAGGAGCTAGGGAGGGAATCAGATATATAATGTGATAATGCTAATATAGCAAGTGCTTTGACCCCACAAAATATGTTGGGAGAAGTGAATTTATATGAGGACAAATGAGAAAGTGTCCTGGAAATGGCATGTTTGAATCTCAGAGAATGAATATGAGTTGAGTAGATTAAAAGCTGACAATAAAAGCATTCTAGGCAGGAGCAGTAATTTGAGGAAAGTCACATGATGGACCACATGGCGTATAGGGATGGGGCTGGTGGGCATCAGCAGTGTGGCAGTTGCATAATCTCTTCTCAATTTGAGTGAAGAGATGTAGTCTAGCCTGTCAATCAGGTCACAGCTTGATGATCTCATTTGGAAACATGACAGAGATAAATAGCTCACTTAAGGCCAGACCCAGTCTCTCTGCCTTCCCTTTCCTGCTATTAACATCAGGAAAGGGGGCTGGAGGAGACATGTGGAGACCGTGCCAGCACTGAGGTGCATCCACTGCCACTGGACTCACAAGGCCTGAGATGTTCCTGCATTTGACACATTGCATGGCTGTATGAGTCTAAAGAGGAATTTATGGACTAGTATTGGACAGAGGGGCTAATATTGAGTTTATGGGCTTGATCTGGATTAGGCTGTGATGTTTTCTCAATATCCAATTGCTCCTTTTTATAAATCCCTTTATCATAAAGCTCTTTCTTATACACATATGAATGTCTATGAATTTGTTTCTCTAATCAACCTGGACTAACAACCAGTTAATGTTTCCGAGGAATAAACTGTGAGGTTTTCTATGGAAGATGAGTGTCCTGGAGGCCAGACTTTGAAAGATCTTGAGCTATGGGCCATGATGTGGGCAAACTTTGGGCTAGAATAATATGACCCCAGGGGAGAGGGCGGATTTAAGAAGGCAAATAAGAAAGCAGAAAAATTCAGATATATTTTGACACTCCATAAATTGATGAGGGTTTGACTTAGGAAAGCAAGTAGTGGCAATGGAGAGGACATACAATTGGCAGCATGATGGACAGCCACAGAATTGATGCGTTTGACTTTTGGTGCTTGTGAAGAATATTGGAAATGGTGTGGACTGCCAGAAGAAGCAACAAACTTTTCTTTGATGAAGCATAAGCAGAAGGCTCCTTAGAAGAGAGAATGTAAGACTTCATCTTGTGGTCTTTGGACATGTTTTCAGGAGAGAACAGTCCCTGGTAAAGGACATCACGGCTGGTAAAGTAAAGGGTCTGTGAAAAACAAAGACCCTTGAGGAGATGGACTGGCCCCGAGGCCACACTGGGCTCTGACAACTGTGAGAATGGTGAAGGGCTGTGGAGTGTTTCCTTCTGCGTTCAATTGATTTGAAGGCACCTGACAGCAAAGATGACATAATGGATGGCAGGACTTTGATATTTGTAAATTGTGCAACTGGGTTTCTATAGGTGAGAGAGTATGCAAGAAGACTAGTAGGTTAATGTAAGAAGATTTATGAATTCTGATTTGGAAGTATCTGTGGCATCATCCAGAAGAAGGTATCCAGCAAGATACTTGGACATAGGAGTCTGAACCCCCAAAACAGGTCTTAGATAAACTCATATATGAGTGGGTTATCAGTATATAAATTATTTTTTAAAAGAGAGAGAATTACAAGCTAGTGTGAGCAAAGCGGAAATCTAAAAAGAAGGCAGAGAAAGAAGAGTTCATACAAAGTCTGAGAAGACGTGGTAAGACTAGCTATGTCTCTTTATGACCTGAATTTTCTCATTTTTTAAGTGAGAAGATTAGACACATAATTTCTGAAGCCCTTCAGAAGAATGGCTTCTTCATAATGATGAAAAATTGGAGGCAAGAATTTATGTTCTGCCACATCTGGAAAATAATACTGCTTTCTACACCACAATCAAGATGTCCTGGCACAGATGTCTTGAATTTGTTTCAAGAACAAGGAAATGTTTGTAAATATACACTTTTTCTTAAGCAGACACACATGGTCTGTATGTTCTTCCAAATAATGATACATGCCAATGTATCAAAGGAAAATGGAACACTCTCTCTCTCTCTCTCTCTCTCACACACACACACACAAACACACACACACGCGTGTGCGCTTCCATCCACCCACAACATTTGTGTCCAGTCAACTCTGACTCATAGTGACTCCAATGACAAAGTTTAAGTGCTTCGTAGTAGTTATGAGTTGGATTCTTAAGCAAAAGTTCGGGAATTTGAAATTACCAGCTACTCTGTGGAGAACAGTGAGAGTTTCTATTCCCATCAAGAATTACAGTCTTGGAAACCTTGTCCTGTCGGGTTGTTCTGAGCTGGCAGCAACTCAATGTGAGCGAGTTTAGGATTTCCCAAGCCACTAATCCTTTGGAAGCCAACTGTCACATAGTTTACTTGTGGAACAGCTGGTGGACTCAAACTTCCAACCTTCCAGTTGGCAATCGAGTGCTTTATATACAGTGACACAAGTTTGAACTTTTCAGATCACACAAAATCTCATCTTGAGTTTTGTGACTTTACCAGAAATTCTTAGACCTAAGGGTGGCTGTAAGCACCATCTGCATTTGCTTGTGGGCCACCTAGTGAATATTTATATTCATGGTTATTTAAATAGGGACTTTGATTGAACTTTAGTTAGTATGTGGGTAAATGAGAGGACGCATGTATATGTGGGTTCTTCCTGTCCATGGTAATCCATCTGCAATAATATAGGTTACCTTCACTCCAAAACTATCGGTGAGAAACTCACTCGGATCATACAAGAAAGTACTTCATATGATCTTCTGTTGAATCTCCCTCAACCTTGAGTTAGTAAAATTATTATTTTAAACATATATTTTTATATTTCTATTTCAAGGTAAATGCATGTGTAGTTTTTAAAAATAGTACAAATACACAAAACTGTTTATCTACTTTCACCCAATGGTCATATCTTACATACTATTAGTACAATATTTACAATGAAGAAGTTTATGTTGATATAATCTCCCTATCTTATTCAAATTTCATGAGTTTTCCAGGTACTCATCAGGAGGTATTTATTTTATGCAACATTATAACATATGTATATTTGAGCGACCATTGTTATCATAAAGACAGAGAACAATTACATCACAGAGACTGCCAATCTTACTTTTCATTTGATAGCTACAGTCTTCCTCCAACCCACTTGGAAACAATCTGTTATCTTTCATTTGTTGATGTGGCGTGGCTCAAAATGAGAAGGAATAGCAGCAAACATCTATTAATAATAGGAGCTTGGGATACATGAAATATGAATCTAAGAATATTAGAAGTTAACAAAAATGAAATGTAATAAGATCAATATCTTTATGTGAGTAGTGAGTGAGCTAAAAGGAATAATATTAGCCATACTGAATAAGATAATGATATGGCTTACTATGACTTTATAAGTTCAAGATAAATGGTGTCAAACTTATTGTTAAAGACAACATGTCAAGATTTATCTTGAAGTACAATGCTTTGTGTGACAGCATAATAGCTATGCACATTCCAAGAAAGCCGTTCATACAGTTGATGCCAGTTCATATTTACATATCAACTGCTACAGCTAGTGATGAAGAAATTGTAAAATTATACCAATGTCTTCAGTCTGAAATTGATCAATTGTGCAATCCAGATACATTGATAATTATTTATAATCAGAATGGGAGTGTTAGAAGCAAAGAGAAAAGACAAATGTTGGAAAATAGAGCCTTGGTTATAAAAACAAAGCTGGAGATCCCATGAGAGAATTTTGTAAGACCAATGACTCCTTCATTGAAAATACCATTTTTCAAAAACCAGAAGAGACAAAAAGTGGCTAAGGCAAATGAAACCAACAATGAAAGTAAAAGAGCTGAACAGAAAATCTCACAGAGCAACTCTAGGTAAAGTGAAATAGAATAATGAAATGGGCACGGAGCTGGAGACTCTGCCGTCAGCACATATGAAGCTAAAAGACAGAAGCAAAATCAGAGCTTTGAGCTGCAATATTGGAAGATTCTGTGGTTGACATTCACTCATTACAAGAACCATGATTCTGAAGGAAGAAGTTCAAACTGTACTGAATGAATGAGCAGAAATCAAATCTTCATGAAGTCGTAGGATACCAGCGGAAATGTTTCAATCCACGAATGAAGCATTGGAAGCACTCACTTGTCAGGAAGAAGGAATCTGGCAAACGGTTAGCTTGTCATCTGACTGGAAGAGAGCCCTATTTGTACTCATTCCAAAGAAAGGTGACCCGATAGAATTCGCAAATTAGCAAACTGTATTTGCCAGGAAAGTTTTGCTGAAGATCAATTAACGATGGTTGTAGCAATATATTAACAGGGAACTACCAGTGTGAGTTTGAGTTTCCAAGCTGAGGAGTCCATCCTTGGCACTATGTCAGACAATCCAGCCAATCCTTCAGAGACACAAGGTGTGCTTAGTATTCGTAGTCTGTGCGCAGTCTGGTAACCTTGGTGAAATCTATCCACAATGGATGTCCGGCTGGCATTTAGACCACCAGTGGCATAGCTTTCAGCGGCAGAGCAATAAGCAATCCACCACAGTCCGACGGACACATGAGGGAGACAAAAAATACGTCTTTGGGGTTTATTTGGCTCCTATGTGACATTTTGGAATTGTCCCATATGGTTTTCTAGACGGTAATCTTCACTAAAGCAAACAGGCATGTCTTTCTCCTTTGAAGTTACTTGGTGGGGTCAAACTGCCAAGTAAATCATCTCTCTATGTGTTTCTCTCTACCTCCCCTATCTATATATACATACAATTACTAGAAATAAAATTTTAAATAAATGTTGGTCTTTGTTAATAAATTTACATTTTTCTCCAAGGGCGACTTGCCCCCATGGTAACCTCTGCCCTGGAGTTCTCCCTGTCAGGTCAGGCTCTTTAAGTATCTTCGGGGAAGAAATGACAGTGATCGTGTGTATAACAGAGAGTTTGCCCAGAGTAGTAAGTTGCTTCTGTCAAGTTTCTGCTGAATGCCCAAGCTCATCATCCTTGGATGCTCTGCAACTAGCACCACCTCCATCTCCCCTGAGCTGTTGAGCCCACTCCTGTCAATGTCTCCTTCTTCCTCCTCCAGCAAGGATTGAAAATAGTGCACCATGCCGAGAAGACGCTGTCCAGCTTCTGCAAGTGGCAGAAGAGCATCAATCCCAAGAGTGACCTCAACCCTGTTCATCATGATGTGGCTGTTCTTCTCACCAGGTACCACAGGCTGCCTGGCACTCAGGGAGGGAAGCAGGGGGCCGAGTGGGGGAAGTGTTGCCAGCTGTCTTAGCTTGCTTGTGTTGCTGTCAAACAAATGCTAACAGTGATGACTTTAAAGACCAGAAACTTACCATCTCCTGTTCAGAAGCTCAAGGTCTGAAGTGAGGCCAGCTCTAGTGGAAAGCGCTCTCTCTGTCAGAGAGCAAGGCCTCTTTGGGGTTCTATGGCCCCCCCTTATTTCTCAGTTTCCCAAGGTATCTATCTCCTCTCCTCCCTTGTCTCATTAATGTACCAAAGAAGTTTAGATCCGTAGGCAAAAAGGTTAGGATTCTAGAATCTGCTTTAGCCATGGGGTGGAGTGGGCACACGAGCTAATCCATCACATAATTTAATATATTTATTAAATCATAGCATTGCATAATTTAATCATGCAAGCGCATGACATCCTCAGCACTCTCCCCTGCTCTCTGTCGTATTAAAAGCCAGTTTCTAACTCTAAATGGTGAACATTTGTTTCAAATGTCCAAGCTGCTTCCCGCTGGCTTTGCTGAGAGGAAAAGAGCCTGCATGGCGCAGTGCTTAAAGCCCAAGGTTTCCTTCCACGCCCCTCGGCTGCTCTTGGGAAACTCTGGGGTGGTCCTCGCCAGTCCCTCCAGGCTCAACTCAACCGCAGGGGCTGAGATGACCAGAACCGTACAAGGGGGCTTCAGAAGTTCTTGGAAAAATGTCATTATCTTTTCATTCCATGTCTCCATGACCTCTCTGAAGCCCCTCGCATGTCCCAGAAACGCGTCCTCTCCTGCACAGGGTGGTGGGAACAAAGTAAAGAAATGTCATCGCTCTCAGACTTTGGAGAGCCTCATCGTCACCTGGAGAGGCACGGGCTTGTCAGAGATGTGACCCCGTTTCCCATGCGAGTCTGACACCGACCAGGCCTGAAGGATTCCTGTTCCTGCGGTCCCTCCAGGTCATGGTCTCCATCTGGCCGCGTTGCTTCTCCTGCCACTTTGAGCCTGCGCCCTTTGTTCTGGTTCATACCAGCCGGTGTGTTCTATGCACGGTGTTAAACAAGGCCATCTGTATCATTGTTCCTCACGTGGGTCTGGTGTGTGGTAGGAGGTGTGAGCCGATGCCTGTGGCTTGCAGCAATGATGAAAGCAAAATATATTATACAGAATTTATACTTATACATTCACGGATACATATGTATGAGAGGAAACCTGAGACAATGCTCAAACAAATCAGCAAGACAGCTGTGAGCATGTCAGTTTGCAAGCTGCTCAGACTAATATTTTCAGTTCACAAGGACGCTGAGTGTCTGATGGGTCCTGAAAGCTGCCTTTGTCACTCAGATGCAGCCAGGTAAACGTTGCCGACTGATTTTAGAAAATGATTTTCATCTCTAAAATTTATAAGCATACCGTTTTACACAATTAATAGTAATGGTGTAATTGTTGTGTCATTGTGTTAGTCTGGGTAGACTAGAGAAACAAATTCATAGACACACTCCTGGGACTCCTAACATGGGAATTGCCAGCCCTTCATTATCGTTTCCTCCAGTTGATTTATTTATTATGATTATTTAAAAACTTTTAAGCACCGCTTTTACTGTGAATTGGCTTACTGTACAAATCAGGTTTCATTTAGTAACTCATACACCTTTTGATTTATGCCAATGTTTGCAATCCTCTCCATGTAACATCACGCATCCCAAGTCCTCCCTGTGCTTCCTGTTTCAAATCATCTTTCTTTCCTAACCTTTCAGAACTTTGAACTTGGGTGAGTGCTGCCCATTGGATCACTAGTGGTTGATTCTTCTAAGATGTGTATACCTCTCCAGTGTTATTGTCTGCCTTATAGACCTGTCTATTGTTTCATTGAAAATTGAGCTATGGGGTTCAGTTCATTTCCATAGCTGAAGGGTGACTAAAGGCCAAAGTCCCATCACTCTGGATCTGACCAGTGTGCCTGCTCTTAATGACTTTGAGTTTTGTTTCTTATTTTGCTTCCACTCGACCTGGGAGCTTCTAATAAGATTTCTCTCAGGGGCGATAGTAGTGAGAGCCAGGTCTCAGAGACCTGTAGGCTGATGTTGCCCCGGTCCATTAGTACATCGAACTAATTGTTTCCATGCACCTTCAATTGTATCCACGCTCCTTCCTTCTGGGCAGGGAGAGACTTTAGATGCACTTTAGATAGCTGTTGGGTTGTTAGGTGCTATCGAATCGATTCCGACTCATAGCAACCCTGTCCAAAGCATAATGAAACACTGCTCCGCTCTGCACCTTCCCTACCATTGTTCTTATGTTTGAGCCCATTGTTGCAGCCACTGTGCCAATCCATCTTCTTGAAGGTGTTTCCTCTTCGCGGCCCCTTTATTTTCCCAAGCATGATGTCCTTCTCCAAGGATTTGTCTCTCCCAATAACATTTCCAATGTATGTGAGGCAATCTGGCCATTCCTGCTTCTAGAGAACAACGTGGCTGTGCGTCCTCCACGACAGACCGGATTGTGCCCTTGGCAGTCACACGCCTTGTAGACCTCAGTCACCACTCACCAGAGTAGGAGCCGGTCATTGTCTGTGTGAACTGTGTTGCGCCAATGATCTCCACGTTTAGAAATGCGCAGTGCTTGCTACAGAAATCAATCCTCTTACGGACAGAGGTGGAGCACACGGTTTAAGGAGAGGACCCTCTCTGCTGCAGGGAGTGTGGTGTGGTTACACCTTGCACTTTTTATCCTTAAGAAGTGATAACTTTATTTTGACCACAAATAGCGAATACGGCACCAATAAGGATCATATACAACCTTACATAGGTGTGAAAAGCCAGTCAACTTTTCTGGTTAGTTCAGGCTTTTTGAGACTCTATTTGTTCGTCCAATCCAAAAGTACTTACTTAGCAACTATTATATACCAGGAACTAAGAAGTCTAATCAAAAGAATCTCCAAGTGGAAGAAATGGTTACACACAAGACTGCTAATGAAAACACTGGCAAGGTGACTCTGCCTGAGAGTACCTTGGAAGGAAGGCCTGGCAGTCTGGTTCCAACACATCAGCCTTGCCCTTGGATTTCCATGGGTCAAAATTGATAGCAACTTGTTTTATTCGAATCTAAATGTAGGTTTCTGCCTGGCACAAATAATTTTCACAAATTATTTTCACAAATAATTTTCACTAACCTAAAGGTTATTGGTTTTAACCCACCCAAAGATAGCACAGAATAAAGGCCAGGCATCCTGCTTGTGTGAAAATTAGTCAAGAAAACCCAAAGGAGTTTTGCTCTGTACCACAAGCAGCTACCATGAGTCAGAATCAACTCCATGGTGTGGTTTTTGTTGTTTCTTTTTAGATGAAGGAAAGGCTTACATTTGAACAAAGGAAGGTACATGCCCAGTGGGCATCCCTATGTAGGAATGCGGGGTGTGGTAGTTCCATAATCTCTTGTCAATTTGAGACTAAGAGTGAAGGGATGGAGTTTAGCCTGTCAATCAGGTCGCAGCTTGATGACCTCATTTGGAGGCACTAAGGAGATAAAAGAGCTTGCTGGAGGCAGGACACAACACACACACACACACACACACACACACGGAGACCCATGCTAGCACTGAGATGCTTCCACAGCTACAGGATCGACAAGATTTTCCTCCCACTGGCCTGTGAGGTTCTTGCATTTGGCATCATTGCATGTGTTGCATGAGTTTGAAGAGGAATTTATACATTGGTATTGGACATATGGGCTAATATTTGAGTCTGAAGAGGACTTTATAGATTGGTGTCAGACATGTGGGCTAATATTGGACTTATGAACTTGATCTGGACTGGGCTGGGATGTTTTCTCAATATTCAATTGCTTTTGTCTATAAAGCCCTTTCTTATATACATATGAGTGTCTATGAATTTGTTTCTCTAGTCCATCCAGACTAACACACATGGTGCATATTAGTAGAGGCTATTTGGCCCAAGCACTTCAGCCCCAAGCACCCTCATACATTGGGAGGCCTAGGTACTGTACACATGTGGTCCCTGGGATGGGTCATGCTGTCCCTGAACACTCTGGTCCTGCCGTTGAGTCCTTTGACAGGGTCATCCCAGTGCATGAGGGCCTACAGTTATCATTCAAGTAGTTATGGTCAATCCTCATCTTATCCAACTGCAAACTTTAACCACCAGAATGGCCACAGTTGAGACTTATAGCCAAGGAATTTGACCCCAGCAGTCCTATTCTTAATTATGAGCATGAATTATTCACAGTCACACTTTTAACCGCTGAGCAACACAAATGTGAAATATCTGCTCTCCTTTTATCTTTTTCTGATCATTTTTTCTTAGAAATAGGAGTGAGCCTCATGAAATGGTTAGGAACTTCACCAACTGCTAGATAATGAGAGTATTTCAGTTTCTAAAGTAGAGTTCCTCAACCTTGCCACTGTTGATGTTTGGGGCCACACATCTGGGACCAGATGTTACTTATTGAGCCTAATAGGACGTTTATCAACAGCTCTCCATTTAGTCATGAAATGCCAGCAGCAACCTCCTCCCTCCAGGGTGTGGGAAGCAAACGTGTCTTCAGACATTGCCGGTGTCCTCTGCGTTCGATGGGGGAAGGAAGGAGAGTAATATCACTCCTAGTTGAGAATCACTAATCTGCAAAAGAGAAATATGTTCTGAGAGAAAGGGAGGGAAGAATGGTGACTGAGCTCTGCCTCTGGGAGACCATCAGAGCACAACGTTAATGGAGTTCACCAGAGAGTCTAATTCAGTAGAGCGTGGCCGTGACCCAGAATACCACCAATGAAATGAGACTGGTGGGCATAGGCCAAGGCCTGCTTCCCAAAATGTGCAGCAACGGTTTAGCACTTCTCCCTTTTAGGAGCTCAATCTCCTTGCCTGTAATAACCATCTTCCTGCAATTCTTTTATTACTCTGCTTTCCCTCCTTAATGCTAGATATTCAAGGACAGCCAAAGAACAATTGGACCTGACCTCCCGCCATGTGACAATGAGAGGGTCAATGGATTAGCAATGTATACCATGCATCATTTCCCAATAGCACCATCAAGACTAGGGGCTTTGGGGAAATAGAAATGGCACATCCTGCAAGTTGGGTGGGGAAAGGACATGGCAGGTTCTCCATCAGATGCAGAAACTGCTTAGATATTCTATGATCTAATCTAGCTCAACACACTGATCCTCCCGGCAAGCGGTGCCATTAAAGTGTGGGTTTCAGTTGATGCCCTTCTGAGACTGGAGCGCCTCACTCCCACACCATGTTCCAGTCATGGTTGGGGTCTTGGAAAATCAGAACTCCCACGGCTCCTCCAAGCCTGGATCTTTTTACAGCCCAATTAACACAAAAAGCAGAAGACCTTCTGTTGCCAAAAATGGTGCTGGCACAACCTTCATCAGCGTTAAGGCCAACAGTGAACTAGTGCTCAGAATCCAGCTCAAAAACTAGCATTTGTGCCAGACCCTCTTGGCAGGGAGCCGCTCTTGTTGAGCTGCAGGGAATCAAAGGTCCAGTTCAGGAATCTTTCAAAACTCCTGCCTTGAATGGATAGGGGAGATAATTAGATAATTTAATCTTATAAACCATGGGGGTCTGAGGAAACGCTCCTTTATTTTGCTTGAGTAAGTCGATAGTGAGGTCCCAGTAATGAGAGGATGGAAGATGCTTATGCTTGGGGGGGGTCATGGGGTGAGACAATTGGGTTCATCTCTGGATACGCAGGTGGGAACAGTTGCCATTTTCATGAAGGAGAAAAAGTTTTATGATGAGTTAAGAGCTGAGGTCTCAGAAAAAGCTGAACCGGTTTTATGTTTTTTGCAAAACACCACCCATCGCTGATTATCCCGATTTAACAATTCAAATTAACGTCAATTTTCAATCAAATCTTCTCTCTCTCTCTTTTAAAAAAAAACAAATAATATAATTCGGTTTTCTGAGCTCAAGGTTGAAAACAGCTGAAAATAAAATATGTTCCCAAACATCCCGTTTGTTAGATATCAGTGAGATTCCATACTCAAGAAATTGAATCAGGAGAGTCTTGATGAATTCAAAACAGTTCCCTACACTTACGTGGACAGTTGGTTATTTTTGTCTCTGATTTTGTTTGTTTGTAAAGCATGGTTTTCCCAATCCTGTGGAGGGTGAGTGTGGATGCCGCCTTTGAGCAGGAGGGCTTTCTTTCTCAGACATGGCCTCACAGACTTCAGCATCTTCATTCTCTGATTTCAGAAAAGACATCTGTGCTGGTGTCAATCGGCCCTGTGAGACTCTGGGTCTCTCCCATCTGTCGGGAATGTGCCAGCCTCACCAGAGCTGTAACATCAATGAAGATTCTGGACTCCCTCTGGCTTTCACCATTGCCCATGAGCTTGGACACAGGTAAAAGGTCAAGAAATTGTCATACTTCTTTTTTTGCTGTATTATGAATAACAGTATAGAATATGGAGAGAATATTAAACTGAGAGATTTATCAGAGAATCTCTGATAAACCCAGAGATGCTGATTGCTTTGTGGCTTGAATCTATGCTTTCTAAGACCCCAACTTTCTCATCTGTGCAACGAGAATAATAGTGTTACTTCCCACCCTCCAATGTCTCCTCTGCCCTAGCCACTTGCATCTCTATCCATACCAAGATCAGAAACCACTGAAATTCTCTGGATCCGAATGTGCTGAAAAAGACAAGGAAAGATCCTTTCCCTCAGCTGTTCAATTCCAGAGTAACACTCCTTGTTTCGTTCTTAAGAAATGGTCATCATATCATCAGTACTAAAAAGTCAAAAAGTTAGTCATTTTGTGCCTTTGCTTTATTCTAGAAACCAGGCTCAGCTCTTCCATAAAACAGTTTTATCTGGTAGTTATTATTAACTCTATTTACTTACATATTTTAAGGAGAAGATTGAATAAAGAAAAAATTTTAAACTGCTATTAACTGGGGAAGCACACAACAGTTGGCGAGATGTCCAAGTTATAGGAGAAAGGTGTGCATTGTATTAGGTGAATTTACGAAAGGCATATTTCAAAATGCTTGGGTGAAGAGAAAGTAAGGATTCTGTATTCCTCGGGCATAAGTGGTCCCCAGGGAGAAAGGAGCTTACCTGTGACTCTGTCACTGAGTGCTGTACCCTGGGTTCTCTAGAGGAGCACGTGCAGTGGTGCCTATCTCTACCCACACACAGAGAGAGATGTGCTTCATGGAAACATCTCATACAGTTGCAGAGGCTGGAAAGTCCCAAATTCATGGGACAGGAGGCAGGCTAGAGACTTCTGTGTTCACATGCTTGCAGTTTGGGGAATCCAAAATCGACACATGTAGTGGCAGAGTGCCAGCTTCTTATGTCCTGAGAAATGGACTTCAGACAAGACCAGTGCACGATCAAGAGAGAGAGAGAGCTTTGTCTGGCCATCCATTTAGATATTTGAACACAGGCCACATCCCTAAGGAACTTGCCCTCCAACTCGTTGGCTACCCACAGCATATCACAAAATAGAGGATACTGTAGTGTTTGCCAAGCCACTGAAGGCCATGGCCTAGCCCAGTTGACGTACAACATTAACCCTCACAAACAGCATCATACGAGTTGGAAACTCAGAGGGAGATGCCTGTAAATAAGTGACCCTTTACCTGCCATGAAGCCAATAGGAGTGTAGGACAGTGAATAAAAGGGTCAGATGTCAGCCTCCACTCTGGACAACTGACCCGTAGTCCTATGGATAAACTCAGAGAGACGATTTGGGGAAACTATATCTCAGAGTTATTCCACCCAAGATGGGGAGGACTAGAGTATTTGAGATAGCAGCATCCTAAGTCCTTGGTTCAAAACAGCTTCTTAGACTTCCTGACTGTGTTGTTCTGGGTTGACTAGAGAAACAAATCCAGAATGACACTCATATGTGGAAAGAGAGAGTTTTATACACAAGAGCAATTGAATATTGAGAAAAAGTCTCAGCCCAGTCCAGATCAAGTCCATAAGTCTGATATTAGCCTACATGTCCAATACCAATCTATAAAGTTTTCTTCAGACTCACAAAATACATGAAATGACATTGAATGCAGGATGATCACAGGCCAGTGGGTGCAGTCTTGTGGATCCAGTGGCAGTGTAAGCATCTCAGCACTGGCAGGGGTCTCCATGTAGCTCCTCCAGCTCAGGGCACTAGGGTAGCTCCATGTGTCTTCTGAACTGGAATGTCTCCCAGGGAGTCCACCTGTGTCCTGTATTCAGCAAGCTATTTATCTACTTAGCACCTCCAAATGAAGTCATCAAGCTGTGACCTGATTGACAGGCTAAACTCCACCCCTTCACTCTTAATCCTCTCAAATTGACAACAGATTATATAACTACCACACTGACCTTTTGGAACTTCCTACTCAGTGGGCAGATACTGGCATTTAGAAGCAAATGGATGATACAAGAAGCTTGCGCTATAACAACTCAGGGGCATAAGTGCCATCCCTTGGAGACTTTAGACACAAGGAAGACAGACATACATACTTTTCCCTATTATTCTCGCAAACACAATGAAAAACCCTGGACATTCTGTAAACGGTACGCATAATAGACTAAAAAAAATGGAAAGCAGCAGGAATACTGGCTGGGAAGGCTGGGCTTGCGGATTGACTTGTTCTGAGAATGGGTCCTGTGGGCTTTCCTTTTGGGTATGAGCAGCAATCAGAACAGCTCCAGGGTTCTTTCTGCCAACGGACCAGGAAAGGGAAGGCCAACAAGACAGAAAACTCTTTGACAGTATTGGTGTAGTCAAGCCAGATATCACACACACACACACACACACACACATTGTGGCACCATATCTAATCCGTCAAACTGTAAGTGGGGGCTTTGACTTCCACTCATGGAAACTCTTGGACAACACCCCACCCTTGTATTTAGTATTGATATAAAGGTCAATTGAGGAGAGCTTTTATTCCCCAAAGCCAGGCACAAGTCTTTTCTCTCGCCATCATTGTATCAGTATAAACCACCTGGGGGATTGGAACCTCCTTACCAGCAGTAAGGAGGCCATGTGGAAAAGCGTCCACTTCCACCAAAGCCTGCCTCCCAGTCGTTCCTGCCAGAGTGGGTTCTAAAAAGCCAGGTAAAGCAAAAGTTTGTAGTAGATCCAGTCTCACAATAGTATGGACATGTCCAGGTTACAATATAAAATCACTGTTTATGACAAAACATCAGGAAAATTCCAGGCTACACGAGAAAAGAAAATCGCTAGATGACAGCACCAAGCGGCCCTCCGAGAAATGCTTCTGTGAGCAAGAATTAGCAGCATTCAAAAATAAATTATTTTTAATAGTCTCAGCTAAGAAACAAAATCATTTAGAAAGGAAATGATTGTGGTTCAAAGCTTGACAGATGGGCCCAGGGACAGAGGAAAGAATCAATGGCCCAGAAAACAGAGCAATAGAAAATATTTAGCCTGAATGAAAATGGAAAAAAAGAACAATAGCAACAACAAAAATCCCCAAACTGAACAGAGGCCCTAGACTGGTGGGATTAAAGAGCATTGACACAAAACCTATAGTTAGCATTCCTTGGGCTGTGATCCCCATGGTGAACAGTCAGAAACCACCAGAAGCTCCCAGGGAGAAAGACTAGGTTTTCTAGGTCCGAAAGACAGCTAGAGTTTCAGAAACCCACAGGGGGTCGCTGTGAGTCAGCACTGACTCCATGGTGCTGAGTTACACTTAGTTCGTTTATGGTTAACATTACATTTAATATTCAAAGACCGAAACATTTCGTCCTCAGAGGAGGAAAAGGAAACAGAACGGATGCTCTCTTCGTCAACACAGTACCGAACGTCTTGGCCCGTACAGCAGGGGAGCCTCATCTTTAACTTCACGGTGATCCTCACGGGGCGAATGCTTAAGCATGTGGGTCATGGGATTCAACTCAGCAATTTCAAAAGCGATGCGTTCTTGATGTAGTGAACGTGCCGATAGCAAAAAGTTACAAACTGGAAGATTCCATTTCTAGAGTATTCTTGAACTAGCAAAAGTCTAGGCCTGGGGAAGAGATGAGCGAGCGGCTGGCAGGGACTGCAGAGGGAAGGGCGTTTGCACGGCTCAGAGAGAAATGTGAAGGCACGCACGCGAGCTTGAGGTTGAGGGAAAGAAAAGATGCTTTTAAAAGGCGCAGAAGCCACGGGCAGACGTGAGGAGATCTGGAGAAGCGTTTGCTGGGAGCAAAGGCTAGCTCTAAGTTATTATTTGTTTTTATTTTGCGGCTGAGTTCTAATGAACTGTGGCTTGAACCGAGACACAGTGGGAGGATTATTGGAGTGTCTAGGGGCAGCCCAGTAGGAGAAAATATGATAGATCAATACTGCAACAAGACGCATGTTGTGAGTTAATAACAAAAAATACCTCGCGGTTTCTTGGAAACGTATTTGTTGGGTGATCAGCTCCGTTGACCTTAGCAAACGTGCTATAGCTTCAGTGAACACAACGTTCATATCATCAGCAACCTACATTTCATCAGTCATTCCTAGTCAAGGTCTCACAGCATCCTTATCAGCGTTAGTCAGCATCCAGAAATTAAAGTGGAATTTCCAGGAGAAATCTAAAAACCTATCAGAGACCTCACATCCTTCTCTTTCACGTAACACAAATATTGTGGTTCATAAGACCAGAAGGCAACATCTACTCCACATTTTATCTACTTCTGGGGTACGATACACTTTATTTACAGAGCTTTGCTTATTGCAATTATAAAATTGGTTAGCTCCCAGATGAATTAGAAAAGCGCACACCCATATGCTAACGGATCTTCTCTGCTGGCGGCACTGCAGCATAAATACTGAAAGGCGAGGAGTGGATATACTGCCCCCACATGCTCCAGAACATGGAAACGCAGAAGTCGCCCACTGTGCTAGTGGATGCTGCTAATTTGGCAAGCCCATATTAAAGGAAATCTTTTTAAAAATTAAGTGAAACAGGCTAAATATTCAGACCCTACGAGGGCTCCTTTCTTAGTACTAAACCTCTGCTTCCATTCCAATGGCTGGAAAATCGCTTCTTGTTACTCAACCACCCATCCCTATGACACATGGACTTGACTTCATATTCAGTGGCCCAGTGGTTCCATGTGACAGAGCGCTCCATGTATTAGGAGGAAGAGGACGCAGAGCAGGGGACATGTTCCTAGAAACCCTGTGCTTTTCTCATTAGATAGGTGGGGAAATTAATTAATGAAAAAATTACGTGAAACACAATGAGTTTTTCAAGAGCTGGTTTAATTGTAGGCTTTGAAGCCACTGTGTATAAGATCCAACCATATGCCTTGCATATGGAAATATTGATACTTTTATGTGCTCTTGAGTCCGTGCAGCTCATAGTAACCCTATCTAGGCATAATAGGAGACACGCAGTTTTGCACTGCGTTACAATGATTGTGATGTTTGAGGCTGTTGTTGCAGCACTGGTGTCGATCCATTTCATTGAGGGCCTGTCTCTTTTGCACCGACCCTCTATCCTGGTCCAGGGATGGGTTGGTTCCTCCTTATAACATGTCCAAAGGACTTGAGACAACGTTTCATAATCTTTGCTTCGAAGGAGCATTCTGCCTGTACTAGCTTCCAAGACGGATTGTTTGGTGCGTATGACCATCCATTGGCCTTTCAGTGTTCTTTGCTAGCATCATATGACAATGCATCACTTCTTCTTCCATCTTCTTTATTCACTGCCCACCAGATGAAGCAACTGAAAATGCCTTGGTTGGGGCCAGGTGCACCTATTCTTCAAAGTGACATCTTTGCTTTTTAATACTTGACAGAGGTCTTGTGCAACACATTTCTTCTATGTACAGATTCTACATGAGCACAGTTAAATGCTCTGGAGTTCCCATTCTTCATAATGTTATCCATCCATGAGTTTGTCATGATCCACAGTGAAATACCTTTGCACAGTCAATGAAATGTAAATTCTTTCTAACAGTCATGGTTTCAGTCAGCATCCATCTGCATCATATCATCAAGGATTGCCTTTGTTCTATGCCCCCTTCTGAATCTCGTCTGAGTTTCTGACAGCTCCTTATCAATGCACTACTGGTACAACTTTTCCTGATAGTCAGCAACATTTTCCCTGCATGCAATCTTAATGCATTATGCAACGGTTCCTGCGTTGGGTTGGGTCATCTCTCTTTGGAATGAGCTCGAATGTGCAGCTCTTCTCATTGGTGAGCCAGGTAGTGGTCTTCCACACGTCTTGGCAGAGATGAGTGATCTCCTCCAGCACTGCATCACTGTGTTGAAACACTTGAATTAGCATCCCCTCAATTTCTGCAGGGTTTTGGGATTTTTTGTATTTATTTTTTGTCAATGGCTTCAGGGCATATGGGATTTCTTCCTTTAATAATAAATTTTATTGATCGCATGCTATCTCTTGAAATGGTTCAATTCATTCTTTTTGGTGCAATAACAGTGTCTTCCTTCCACCTGTATTATTTTAAGCTTTTTATTGTGAGTTAGGTGGGGGTTTATATTTCATATGATCATTTTTGTGTTCAATAGTTGAAGTAATATACCAAATTTCCAATAGCTTGTCCTGTCCCATCACTTCTGTTTCTCCCGTCTCTCTCTCTCTGTGGCACATTATCTTCCCATTCACCCTAGGTAATCCCTGTTCACCTATAGTCTATTGCATCTCCTTCTCTCCTTCCCTTCTCACCTTGGTGCTTCCTGTACGGTTCAATAGTTGTCTCGGGTTGTTGTTGTTGTAGGTGCTATCACTTAGTCTTTTAACAGCCTGTGGTATTTTCAATATTCAACATTCTTCACCAGTACCATAATGCAAATCCATCCATTCTTCTCCAGTCTTCCTTCTTCAATGTGCAACTATCAAATGTACATGAGGCAAGTGAAAATACCATGGCTTGGAGTCAAGCCCACCATCATCCTCAGGGTAACATCCTTGCTTTTCAATACTTTAAGGAGGTCTTGCACAGTGGGTTTACCTAAGCAACTCATCTTTTGATCTCCACGCTGCTGCCCATAAGCATTGATTGTGGATCCAAGCAAGGCAAAATCTTTGACAACTTCAAACTTTTCTCTATTTATCATGATTTTACCTACTGCTCCAGTTGTGAGGACTCTGATCTTCTTTACATTGCATTGGAATCTCTACTGGGAGTTGTAATCCTTGATCTTCATCAGCAAGTGCTTCAACTTCTCCTCATTTTCAGCAAGCAAGGTTGTGTCATCTATATATCCCAGATTGTTACTAAGTCTTCCACCAATTCGGATGTCATATTCTTCTTCATAAAAACCAGCTTTTCTGATTATTTGCTCAGCATATAGATTAAATAAACATCATGAAAGGATCCACCCCTGATTCATACCTTTCCTGTCATACTTCCCTGTCCATGTATTGCTGCCACAGTTGTTGAATGGTCTTCAGCAAAATTTTACTTCCATGTGATATCAGTGACATGGTTCTAAGTTTGAACTTTGTGTTGGATCGTCTTTCTTCATAATGAGCACAAACATGGATCTCTTCCAGTCAGTTGACTAGGTAGCTCTCTTCCAAATTTGTTGACATAGATGAGCAAATACAGCTAGTGTTTCATCAGCTTATTGAAACATTTCCATTGGTATTACATCATTTCCTAGAGTGTTGCTTTTGGCTAATGCTTTCAGTGCACCTTGAACTTCTTCCTTCAGCACCATTGGCTCATGCGCATGTGCTACTTCCTGAAATGGTGGAATTTCAACTAGCTTCTTTTGGGTGCAGTGACTGTATATTCGTCCATCTTCTTCTGATGTTTCCTCTTGCTTTCTTCATAAATGACTAACTTGATGTCCTCCCACAGCTCATCAGGTCTGCTATTATAGTGTTCGGTGCATCAAATCTATTCTCAAAATTCAGGTGTGATAAACTCAAGATTGTATTTGGGCTCTTGTGGATTTCTTTCAATTTTCTGATATGATCACTTGATGGTCCATTCCATAGTTGGCTCCTGATCTGGTTTTAGCTGCTAATATTGAACTCCTTTATTGTGTTTTCCCACAGATGTGGTCATTTTCGTTTCTGGGTATTCCATCTGGGGAAGCCCATGTATATAGTCACCTTTTGTCTATTGAAACATGATATTTGCTATGAACAAATCGTTGGTTTTGAAAAATCCATCTGTGTGATCTCCGGCTTCATTTCTACCACCGAGTTCATATTTTTCAACTACTCCTTCTGCTCCTTCTTTGTTTCCAACATTTGCATTCCAGTCACCAATAACTAGCGATGAATTTTGATTGCATGCTTCATCAATTTCTAACTGAAGTTGTTGTTGGTAAAATTCTTTCATTTCGTTCTCACTAGCTTTTGTGGTTGGTTCATAAATTTGAGGAATAATTATGCTACTTGGATTTCCTTGAAGGTAGATAGACATAATCTTATCACAAACAGCATTAGATTTCATAATGGATTTACCAAGATATTTTCTGACAATGCATAATATGACATTCCTCTCGATTGTGTTATTACCAGCATAGTACATGATATGATTTTCTGAATCAAAATTGGCAATACCAGTGAATTTCAGCTCAGTCATGCCAATAATATCGATCTTCATGTGTGACATTTCATTTTTTACCAATGCCAATTTTCTTAAATTTATACTTGGCACATTCCAAGATCCGACCATTTAAAGGTTGTTGCAGCTGTTTCTCTGTACCCATGAGTCATGCCCCATCAGCAAATGAAGATCTTGCACACTGCACTCCCCAAAGCTTATCTGAATCATGTCATTTTGGTAAATTCCCCTCCAAGAAATCATCTTCTTTTCAGTCACATTTCAAGTGTCTTCAAGATGCAAGAAATTTTCGAAACCTTCCAAAGATACTTCTCTGCTAGAATTGCTAATGTTGATCTCACTTTAAAGTGAGGTGTAAACATTTTTGTCAGAAGGTATCAATTTTAGCTCCACAGAGTAGCAGAATGGACTCTTTTCTGATCATATTTGAAAATTTGAGCCAATACTGCTAGTCTGTGGGTATTCACAGGCAAACCTCAGTGGGGAGGGTTCTTGTGGGAATCTCAGAAGGCAACTTGGATGAACCGAGGACTCGTTTTATAAAAACATTTCTGAGTCAGCTCCTTTCCTAGGCACCTCTGGTTATCACGGATGGCTGAGCTCTTTGGGTATCTTCAGAGATGTTTCCCCTCGTTTGACCTGATAATGGACGGTCCAGGGCCACAGAGAGTACGACCGGGAAGAGAACACTGGCTCTGGAGCACAGAAATCTAGGTTCTCTTCGAAAATGAACTGGGCCTCTCATTAGCTGTGTCCCTTTTCACAAATTGCAAAGGATATTCCTTGTGTGGAAGCTAGACAATGGTTTTGAAAGAGAATTCTCTCATATTATTAACATATGATGAAAATGAAGCGAGAAGGTTTAGCTCTTTTTTGATGTGGTCACTGCATTAGGAAAAAGATTATAGGCTGGGGCTGGATTTGCCCTCCTGATGCTGCTGATAGAATGTCAGACCGAGATAGCTCAACTTTTTGTCAGACAGAAGTTTTTAGTTGGCTACAAGGCTGCCTTGGCTGCACATATCAGCAAAGGCATGCCTAAAATATCTCCTGTGCTTTTGAGTTCAAAAATGAGCTCTCTCCCTCCAACTTTAAAGTGTCACTTTGTAAACAGCTGCCTTCTGTACAAAAGTGGCTCTCTGCGGGTTATTATCATCTCGAAGGAGCTGCGATTTTCTTCTGCTTAATTCCTGTTTGCTTGCTCTTCTTGTGCTTTGTGCCTTCCTACCAGTTTCGGCATCCAGCATGATGGGAAAGAGAATGACTGTGAGCCTGTGGGCAGGCACCCATACATCATGTCCCGCCAGCTCCAGTATGATTCCACCCCGCTGACCTGGTCCAAGTGCAGCAAGGAGTACATCACCCGCTTCTTGGAGTAAGTGACAGCGCCCCTCAGGATGCTTGAGACTTGGGTCCCTTTAAACCAAATGCCACTTTTTACAGGCAAGGCCTGCTTTTTGGAGAGAGCTCTGTACTTCCCGAGGGCCACAGTGTCAGGGTGGCATTAGAGATGGCGGGGTTCCCTTCTGCTTCCTGCGTTCCTGAGTTGTAGATGACTTCGACCCTCCTTCCACAGCCAAGTTGACATCCTAGCCCCTCTCTGCTTGCCCCTGCCCCAAGGTGGGTCTTCAAAATATGACTGGATTCCAATACTTGGCTCCTTTGGCCTTTCCTCCCTTCTAAGGGAGGACTAGCAGGAGAAAACTAGACAGATGAGCAACAGTCAGCAAGATCCCATTGGGGGTTTAAGCGATGGTCAGATCATTGCTAGATTACTGGTATGGGGTATAATTTACATTTTCAGCGACATGACTTCTCCCTTAGACCAGGAACCCTCTCTACCGTGAATTGTTTTAAAGAAAAATGGTCAACTAAAGGGATGGAAACTTCTGTCGAATGAAGGGCTAACGAGAAAGGGTATTATGAGCAACTGCTTTAATTTCCATTCACCTGTTTTCAGTCGAGGTTGGGGTTTCTGCCTGGATGACATCCCCAAAAAGAAAGGCTTGAAGTCCAAGGTCATTGCTCCCGGAGTGATCTACGATGTTCACCACCAATGCCAACTGCAATATGGCCCCAATGCTACCTTCTGCCAGGAAGTAGAAGTAAGTGTTGGGCATCTTGGTGTACCAACATACTAAAAGAAGGGGCGGAGAAATATCTGGAAAATGGAGAATCAAGACACGAAATGGAAACTTTCTGCTCATAGCAAGCTGTCTGTAAGGCATGGAAGTTGAGATCATTGGTTCATATTGTAAGATTCTTTGTCTTTCGTATTTCTATGGCGTCAGCTACTCTTTGCAAGTGAGTAGTGCTTGATCAAGTTTGTATTGGTTTTCAAGGTTCATGATGATTCACAATGGAAGACTCCACAAAAAAGAAAAAAAACACTTAATGCTGAATTTCACATCTGGCTATAAAGTTATACCATATCTCAAAGTAAAAGTTAGATTCATTCCCAATTTACATGTCTCTCACAGCTTCTAAGTGATAAGTTCTGACACCAAACCATATCAATAATTTATAGCCAGTTGGGGGATTCAGCCAGTTTGTATCGGTTCAGCAGAACCAATACCTATTGGTTCCAATTTTTTGTTGAGTTCAGAGGCAAGGCGGTTGATAAAATGAAACTTGTAACGAGGGTTTGTTATTCTAAGCTGGGCGGCTGGGCAGAATGTGGAAATCTCAAATTTGCATTCCTTACTCATGTTTAACTTTCATCTGGACAACAGTAGTTTCTAAGCTCCTGTAGTAATGTTCATTCCATCTGGTATTTTTAAATATTTTTCATGAATATTTTTAAACTTTTATAAAATAGTCTTTTGTACCTCTTTTTATTATTCTTATATATTTATGACCTGTGTAAAATAATAAACTACCCTTTGGTGTGTCTGTTTTTATACTTAAAATAGTCACTAGGACAGTAAACTGGTTGTTAAATTATTTGAATCCCACCACTGTCTAGCTCAGTTCCCTCTTCCTAATTTACATTTATGACTTTCTTAATTCAGTTGCCAAGGATCTCTCCTTGAGATTAGAGTTAACATCTACAGGTTCTTTCTCACATCTAAATAGTCATCCAAATTATTTCACACAATACAAGCTAGCTATGGCTCTGCTCCACTCCCAATCAGAGGATAAGACCCAAGTCTTTTGTGTCCTAGACCCTTGTGGTCTGCCTATTCCTTTGATGTTTCCCTTTCACTGCAAACAGCATGAGTGTTACCATACAGACCTTGTTAAGGTGAGTCTTGCTGAATCCCTGGCAGATTCCATGTCATGCCCTGAATAAGATGTTAAAAAATAAGCTCTAAAATTAATCAGATGCACTTTTTACCTCAAGGAGCTCATGCTCTGGTGGAAAAGGTAGACAAAAAATTAATTACCATGAGCTAAATACAAAAAAAGTGATGTATAGAAAGAATTCTGGAGATGGAATAAATTGTGCTTAAACAGCAGTACTTATCGGATGAGTAAAGGCAGTATTAAAAATCTTTTGCCCTTCATTTCCAAGTGGGCACCACCTTCTGTAAACGTTTCTTCAAAGTATTTATAAAAGCTGGCTGCTTCTACAAGGGACCATGGTGGGACCAGGGGTTAGGCAAGTCACCCTGTGGGAGAACGAGGAGACTGCGCACAGGAAAGATTTACAGTCTTGGAAACCCTCTATGGGGTTGCTTTGAGCTGGGATAGAGTCAATGACAGTGTATCTCTTGTTATAAGATTTCCATAGGCCTGATGGATTCCTTGGCCACATTTAGCCTACTCTCAAATCTAATTTACTCCCCAAAGGCAGTCAAATGGAAATCTGACTGTTCCCTTCTGGTTAAAATCTGTCATAACTCGCTCCTCGATAATAAAGTTCAAGTTCCCTGAGTCTAAAAGGGACTTTAAGGTTGATCATACCTCTTGCTCTCTGGCTTTATCTGTTACAATATTGTTTTAACCCTTCACTCTATATTCACATGCACTGATTATGTGTATTATATGTATCTTGATGGCTCGATATTTCCTATCTTGGGAAACTCTCCTCCATATTTTAAAGTATGTCTGTATTTCTGCTCTGTTTACTCTGTTTAATATATTTATTGACTTCTCTAAACTTACTCATTGTATTTCTTACTTCTAACAGATCTATGTATTTTGTTATTCGAGAGTTTTTTCCTCCATTGTTTTTATTAGGAAGTCTATACCATGTTTAAGCTACTTTTAATGTTAGTTTTTTCTTTTTTTAATCATGGGCCTCAAAAACTTAACAGTGGTTTATCAGACCCACAAAAATTATATAACAAACCAACATTTTAAAAACCTGGTTCTCCTAATTCGGACTTTCAAAATGACATTTTATTGCTTTAATTAAATATATAGCACATTGATTTTGCAATTTATGTTAGATAACTCTAATTTCCAAAGTCTGTATCTTCTATTTAGGGTTTACACTGGCTTTCAACTACTGGGCATTGTTTTCCTTTTGAATTTATTATGAGCTTAGAGTTTTGAAACCTTTAATTGGGTTATTCTTTGAGGATTAGATGGATAACTCTTTTTAAGAGAGAAATTTCTCCATCAATCTGAGGTCATTTTTAAAGTAGACTATTGGTTTGGTATTTTGGGGATTATACAAGTGGTATGGGGTTGACTGAGAATAGAAACTCTCAGAGATCACATCTTACCAATTCTTATAGAGTTAATATCAAAACAGCCATGTATTCTGGCTCTGTCTCCTTCTTTTATTCAGTTATTTGGAAGTATGCCTTTATACAGGTGTTTTCCATCCAACTCCTCATTCCAAATAAGCCTTAATATTTGTTTCCAGCACCCAAGTGTCCATTACAATTATGTTCTTGGTTTCCAGGCTTACATCTCCAGATTAATAAACCAGTTACATTGTTGGCCTCTAAAACTTGGCTTTATTTCTTGTCAGTTCTGGAATGCATTTAAAACAATAAAAATATTTGATTCACCAATTTGGATGTTCTTAAGGTAAAAAGGTTTTCAGGCTGTCTATTCTGTTGTTTACTAAAAACAGACTGTTCTGATTATCACTGACTAATTCCTTTTTTGCCTTCGGTGTTTATCCATCCTAGCAAGTGCAATGCTACCCACTCACTGCCTCTGCACTAGTCCTGTTTCTCACAGTTTTGGCCTCTGTTTATATATCACTTCATATGACACTCTGCATTTTCTTAACAAAGTCCTTATTAGACTCTATTTTTATTGACTGTTTTTTGTTTTGCTTTGTTTTTGTCCATATACCACACTAAGTTGTCAGCTCCCTTTGAGAATTATTATCCCTAAAAATCAATTAGTATTCCTTATAGTGCCTGGTGCAATAAGCACTTTTTACATAAGCAAATGCAGACATCAGATTCTGACCATATTGTAACCAAGATATCCTGAAATTTTTCAGTTAAAAACATACCCAAAATACTAGAAAATATAGCATCATTCTTTCTTATGAAAACATTTAAAATAGTTTATGATTCAAAAGATGCAGAATATTCCCAAGAGTTCCTGTGTCCTCTTCACTCAACCCACGGACATTTACAAATGTACAGTGAACTTGCGAGAAACTAAAAGAAATCTTCTGAGGGAGAAGCATTCCAATGAGAATGGTAAGCACGATCAGCTGTTGAAGCTCCCCTGGAGATAAGCACAGGGCTCGAGCTCTCACATCCCAACATGGAGAAGGGATGCCACCTTCACTTTGAACAGGACAGGCCATTATACCCGAGACTCCTGCTCACAGAGCTCGGCCGTCCTTGAGCTTCATGTCTGAGAAAATTGAGAATTAGAAAACATGAAAGTGAAATTAAGGACAGGATAGGAAGGTTTGTTAACGTCAGTTATGAGTTCCAGGAAGAGAGAATCAGGTAATCTAATTAAAGAGCCCCGGTGGTCAAACCCACGAGCCACGCTAGTGGCAAAGGATAGAGTCATCAGTCCAGGGAAGATCTACAGGCTCAGAAACCCTAACTAGATACATTTCCAGAGAGAAAGATGGTGGAATCTATTCTATTCTAAAAGTATCTAAGCTATGGCATTTTTTCAAAATTATTCATTGATATGAAATCTGATGATGACAAAACTCACAGAACACAAGATATCATAAGTGGGTGGAAGGATAAAGGACAGAAGAAAAACCAACAGGTGTATAGAAGCCACTGAGCTCTTTTAGATTACACATATGAATCCTGCTATCCTTCCCTGTTCCGGCTGGGAGACATGAGAGGGAATCTATGGATCCTTTACTGGCAGTCAAATGAGTTGACTACTTTGAGCAACAAGCAAACAAGCACGCTTCTGGGAGGAATCACTTCCTTCAGTGAAAGCCATCCGTGTTAGACTGAGTTTGCTGGAGAAGCAAAGCCAGTGGCGCTCATACATGTCTAAGAAAGAACTTTGTATCAAGAAACAGTGATATATCAAAAAGGGGGCCCAGCCTGCACCCTCTTCAGACTCACACAGCTGCCAGTGGATGGAAGACAAAGCGTGAGACGGGGAGATTGTGTGTCAGGGCGTTCAGAGTCATGCAAATAGAAGGTTGGCTGGAGCATGGCAGACCCCACAGCTCCAAGGCATGCAAGCTGCGTGGGCTGGTAACCCAAGAACAAGAGGCAGAATCCAAGCAGGCAGGAAGGCAAAGAGGTCCAAGAGAGCAAGATGTTCTTAATGCTTCTCTTATTTAAAAAGGTCACATTCCCAAGGAAGCATGATTAGCCAATGACCTCTTTGATTCCATCCACCCCTATCTTCACACAGGTACCATCAAGTTGGCATAAAATCTAACCAGCACACTATCCCAACTATTTGTAGTCAGATTGTTATCCATCCACAGTTTGTATTTGCTTTTGGTGGCTATTGTCAACATCTACCCTTTAAATGCCAAGGAATCTGTGCATTGCAACATACGATCATCATCCAATACAGCTGCAGCTCTTAGGAGAGGGATTTTATCACTCACATGCCCTTTGCCTACCCTGGCATACCGACCACGGTTGATGAGTGATGATGAAGTACACACTGAATGTCAACTGAGTTGCCCAGTGATGGTTTCCTATCATTCTTAGTCACTAACAATGATGGCATGTTGGGTTGATGTACAGATGAGTATTTACCATAACTGTATAAATGGCTTATAGAGCCTTACAAACCCAAGAAAGTAAAATATCATATTCATTTTTCAGAATGTCTGCCAGACACTATGGTGCTCAGTGAGAGGCTTTTGTCGATCTAAACTGGATGCTGCTGCAGACGGAACAAGATGTGGTGAAAAGAAGGTACGATGTCAGGCTGTGGAAGACAGGTGGAGATGGTGGGCATAGAGGGGTAAAAAATTGCCCAGCATGGCTCTGTCTGAGTAAGGAGCAGTGAATTGAGAGAATACTGTCAGATTAGCCAGAGCCCAGAATGTCATTCCTATGATTCCTTTTGAGACTTCCTGGCAAGAAGTTAAGTAGAGAGAGCTAACCTCCCATTGCACACTTCACTTGCAAAATATCTGCCCATTCTTTCTTTCTGGAAGTTCTGTGAGATTTATGGGTAAAACCTTTGTTAGTTTTTATCTGAAATGTTCATCATTATAAATGTTCATTATTGTTACCTGAAATGTTCATTTCACCCTTTTCCCCTCTGTGTTGACGATTTCCTTCTCTCTCACCATCTGACCTGGTTGAATTTCTTAAAGGTCTGCCTGCTTGGTCAAGCAGCAAAGCCAGACACTCACAAATACAGACTCATTCTTTATCATCTGTACTGCCTGAGAACTCTGCTGAGAGTGATGCTCAACTAAACCTACTGGGTTTGATGTTGGACCAGGGCTTAGTGTTTAGTGGCTATCTTTATGAAGCTTGGATATGACATAGCCCATGATGGAGACTATGGAACCAGGGAGCATAACCAATGGGGGCAAAGGGTCAGTGGATTACCAAGATTCTTCAAGAAATGCTACTATTTCTACCAATCATATTGCTTTTCCTTTTATTTTCCACGTTGTGGATTAGTTTTCCTAAACTCGTAGTTGTTAAAAGATTGCCTTAAAGAAGGAGTGAGGACATCCGTACGTGCATGTACTCTGAGTCACTTGAAAGGTGAGAGCTAGGAACAACGGTCAGAGTTACAGGTAACAGCTTTGTTCTTTTTCTTCATACAAGAAAACACTCCCTGGCAACTAGTATTGTCCCCTCAGTGAAGTGGACTGTACTAAAGTAGCAGGGTTCTTTGTTGCAGACATTACCCATAACAACTCGAAACCAAACTCAACTCCCATTGAGTTGATAATGACTCATAACCTTATAGGCCAGACTAGAACTGCCTTTGTGAGTTTCTGAGACTCTAACTCTTTTTTGGAGTCAAAAACCACATTTTTCTCCTAAGGAGTAGCTGGCGGTTTCAAACTGCTGAACTAGCTAGCAGTCGATGCTTGACCACTACGCCACAAGGGCTCCTTACCACGGAAGACCCAAAAAGCGGTGCTCCTCCCACTGTCAGTCTGTGAGCTGTTTGTTGTGGTGGTCTGCAACAAGGTGGGTAGCTTGCATCGAGTTGCTTCTAGATAACTCTGCTACTCTACATACTAATGTGATGTATTTCCCATAGCAGGACTTTGTTGAGGAAGGAAGTGGTGCATTGACTACACTTGGAGTAGCAGTCCCATCTAAACTGTGACTTGTTACTGTCTGGGGTCATGGAGTCATTTAGCAACTCCTTGGACAGGGTAGAACTGTCCCACAAGGTTTTCTTGGATGGGAACCTTACAGAAGGAAATTTCCAGCTATCTCTTCTAGGAAGACACTGGTGGGTTTGAATCACCAAGCTTTTGTTTAGCAACCTGGGCTTAACCATTGTACCATGAGGACTGTCCACTGTGACATTTCTTTCCTGGAATGCTCTCGTGTAAAATTCAAGACTCTCAGGAGAGGAACTCCTTTAAAGAGCACTTCTTTGTTCTACATCTGCTGTGTAGCCAAAGGAAACCTGCTTGCTCAGGGAGAATGGAGACTAGGCTAGTTGAGTTCTTGGCTTTATTTATTACAGGAACATCCTTAGCATGCATCTTCCCTTTGCAGTGGTGTATGGCTGGCAAGTGCATCACAGTGGGGAAGAAGCCGGGGAGCATCCCTGGAGGCTGGGGCCAATGGTCACCCTGGTCCCACTGCTCCAGGACCTGTGGGGCCGGAGCCCAGAGTGCAGAGCGGCTGTGCAACAACCCTGAGTGAGTCTACCAAGAACCTGTTTCCGTCTTCCCATGAATGATAGCTCCAGTCCCCTATGCTCCTAAGAGAGATTGGATGGGTTCCCCAAGGCAGAGGGGAATGAGACTTTCCCTGGAAGCAATTGGTAGCTTTGTGTCTGTTTCATTTGGGAGGGGCTGGCACTGGAGTCATACGGCACCTTGGGTAGATTGGCTGATTCCATTTGGGGAAACACACAAAGTTCTTTCAAAGGATAATCTAAGTGAAAGTCCTTAGGAAGTTGTGCCATTAAATCCTTTCAGGTAATTAAGAAAAAGATTTTAATCCACTCAGTTACATTCAATTTGGCATTTAAGATTGTAACTTGCCTTCCATCATACTAATTCTGCAATTGTCAGAAAAATCGTTTTCTTCCCATAGGTAACTAGTAAAATAGGAACATTTGAGGATAATTCTTTTCAATGCTTTTGATAAGTATTTTGTAATTACTTTCAATGTTTCTGATAAGGTTCCATAGAAACCTGTTAAGGATTTCATAGAAGTTATTGAAAATTGAAATGGCTTCCAATTTTCTTACAAAATGACATATGCTTTTCATATTTTATATTCAGATTCTAATTATAGTATCTAGTATATAATAGTAGATACTAATTACATGAAAATAAATTTAAATTCTTTTTATTTTCTAACTATGTGTTTCATTGTTTTCAGGCATACAAAATCCCAAGTATAATATTTTTCCAAGTGTGTGAGGGAAATTTCAAAAAGTTCATGGCAAATCTCATTATCTTTTCATTTCATTTCATTTTCCACAAACCTGACGCTCACTCATACATACGAGCACCCTAAGTAGGAGCTAGCTACTCAGTGGTACCAAGTTTGACTTTTCCTGCTATCTCCTGTCAATAGAAGATGTACGGACTTTTACCTGGATTAACATAGTACCTCTTGGAAAGTAGGCAATTGCAATGTTAAGGGAAGCATTAAATGTGATTTGATTTCTTTAATATTGCTTTTCCAAACCTTGCTCATACTTTATATTATTATAAAAACACATTCACTGCCATCGAGTGGATTCTGACTCATATGAACCCCATGGGTCAAGGCAGAACTGTTACTATGGGTTTCTGAGACTGCAACTCTTTGAGTAAAAAGCCTCCTCATTCTTCAGTGGAGCAGCTGGTGGTTTCAAATGACTGATCTTGTGGTGAACACTCTGACATGTAACCACTATGCCACCAGGGTACAGGCATCTATATAGATATATCCTTGCATGTGTATATATTAATGTGGATATTCATGTGCACATATGTACTATAAAAATAGTATATCTAAAAATAACTATCAAGATAAGGGAACTTCAAAATTTTTGTGATAAATAGAATCAAAAGATAATGGAAACTTTCCATGATCTTTTAAAAATCTTCTCCTATATAGTAAATTTCTTCTGAGGCCAGTAAATTAATTTCTATATAAATAATTTAACATAATACCTACCACATAACAAATTGTCAGCAAATAGTAGCTTGAATCATAGTGATTATATTTGTATTACATTTACACCTATGGGTACTTGAGGCTGAAATTGTTTTGTTTAAATATAGGGTTTTGTTTAATATAGGGTGAGCTAATTAAAGTTTATTGTGCCAACCTGGCCAATAAACATATGTGGGGTTAATTGAAGGGTGGAGAGATAAATGGCTTGGTGAGTCTCGCCTTTGGAGTCCTCGGGTTTCTTGCTTTGTCATGGTAGGACCAGGGTACAGCTGCCTTAGCCAGTTCCCTGCTTCATCTGGCAAGGCTCAGTTCCTGCAAGACATCCCCAAGGAGAAGCCGCATGGACCTACCCCGATACAGCCCTGGGTGCTGGAGCAGCCATGTGGAGACTTCTGCCAGTGCTGAGATGCTTACACATTCACTGATTTGGCATTCCTCTTGCAGTCAGCATCATTGCATGTGTTTTGTGAGATGGAGGAGGACTTTGTAGATTGGGCTAATGTTGCTTGGGCAGCACTGGGTTGGGATGTTTTCTTGATGTGTGCTTACCCTGTACATAAAACTCTCTCTTATACATATGAGTTTCTGTGGATTTGTTTCTCAAATGTACCCAGATTAACACATAGGGTTTCTAAATATAATTATTTAGAAATATGTATTTTAGAGTAATATATTATATATTTTATGATGTATTATAATGTATAATATATTCTAATAAAGAATGCATTTATTCAGAAATACAAATACATTTATACAAAACCTAAATATAGGCTTTGTTTAAATACAGTGTTTCTGTGACTTTGAAAATCCAAACATAAATGTCTCATAGAATATTTTATTTTTAATAAACAATTTTATTTTTAATTTGTTTTAATTTGATCAGAATGGTGATTTTAATGTTGGATCAGAAACTGGAGAGTGTGGTGTGGGACCTACTGTCAGTCCTGGGTACTCAGAGCCAGTTCATAGACTTCTTGAGAGGAAGGGCATTGGTCTGTGGTTCTCAGAAAGGAATATTCTAGTTGAGAAATTGAGGGATGATCCTTTACCTGGAGTTTGGGAGAGCCATCATCCTAACCCTAACCCTAACAATTTATCACAGAACATCCTAACCCTAACGATTTATCACAGAACATTCTGAAGTGAGTGGTAACATCTCCCAGTTTAGTTATGCTGAGGACAATACTCATGTTAACAAGAATACAGAGAAGTTCTTGCATCAGACAACTGACCTTAATCCTTAAGGGCAAATACTCAGATAATAGCCTTGGTTTAAATATACCCTGGATGTTTGTCTATAGCAGTGGTCCCCAACCTTCCTAATGCCGGGACCCTTTAATACAGTTCCTCATGTTGTGGTGACCCCCCCAACCATAAACTATTTTCATGGCTACTTCATCACTGTCATTTTGCTACTGTTATGAATCAGGCAACCCCTGTGAAAAGGTCATTCGACACCCAAAGGGGTCGCCACCCACAGGTTGAGAACTGCTGTTCTACAGTCTGGTGAGCTGGGCGTGGTTCAGACAGACTCTCAGTGATGTTTGTGGGATGTGTCCCACATGTAGCCATCAGTCACAGGAAGTCTCAAGAATGTCTCAGAATGCCATACCATCACCATGACTAGAGCACCAGCCTGAGTTCAAATATCAAGGACAAGTCTTAGGACCTTCTGCAGGGAGTGAGTCAACTAATGAAGTGCCTCCCATGTGAATATCTTAGTCAAAGGCCCTTTAATGTGCAAGGAACTAAAACCCATGCAGACCTAGCCACTGTAGGAACGTGCATTGTGCGCATGTAGAATATTTCCTGGAGGCTCTTAGAGAGTCAAGTACAGCAGTCACATCGGAAGTAAAAGTGCAAGGAGTATCAAAGCAGACATTCAAGTTTTGAGAGGCTGTGTGTCAGGCAGTATGGTGCAGTGGATAAGGGTTCAGGCTGTGCAGTCAGCAAGATGAGCGTTCAAATCTTGGCTTACCTTGACCGACTAGTTAGACACTTGTTTTCTCTGACTCGAGAATGTGGTTTTACCTCAACTGCTCACTTGGCAAGTGTTTTAGCGTGCTTCTGTGACAAATTAACACAATGTTAGTGGCTTGAAATGAAATATTATGTTGGCGAAGGACATTTGATGTGCCCTAGACTGTAAGAGGAATTAATAAATCTGTCTTGGAAGAAGGATAGGCAGAGTGCTCTTTAGCATTGAAGCTGGAAAGACTTCATGTCACACTTGTTTGGCATACTATCAGGAAGTACCAGTCCCCAGACAAAAGCATCATGACTAGTTGAATTGATACAGTGGCTACAAAAGGCTCAAACACAGCGGTGCTGGTAGAGATGGCACAGGGTCTGGCAGTGTTTTGTTCTGTGGTGTGTGCTTGATAGCATCTAACAGCAACAACCAGATGGCAGGCTTCTGAGTGAATGAATTCACGATCAGCAGGTAGGATGACTAGCTGCTAATGAGTACCAGGATTCGCAGGAAATACAGCGGGTTGCTGATTCAAATCTGAAGATCCAGAGGTCAGAGGACAAACCATACCCAAACATGCAAGCTTTCCAGTAGTGTTCACTTACATGGCAGCAGGCCACACCCCCAAGGACACTTCCTGTTACTTGATTGGCTGCTCATTATGGAGGTGAGTCCGTTGTGTTAAGGAGCCCTGGTGGCATAGCAGTTACCCGCTGGCCTGTTAAGTGCAGAGTCAGCTGCTGGAAACCACCAGCTGCCATGCAGGATAAAGAGGGAGCTTTCTATTCCCCTAAAGCAGCAGTTCTCAACCTGTGGGCTGCGATCTTTGGGGGCATCGAATGACCCTTTCACAAGAGTCGCCTGATTCATAACTGTAGCAAAATGACAGTGATGAAGTAGCAGCAAAATAATTTCATGGTTGGCGTCACCACAACATGAAGGACTGTCTGAAAGGGTCCCGGCATTAGGGAGGTAGACAACCACCAGCTCTACCCTGTGGTTTTGGGTGGTTAAAAGGTGGCTGTGAGATGAGACTTGACATTGTGTTAGATCTCATCATGGGGGATTACTAAATCCAAAAGGCCAAGCCACTGAGAACCCTGACCCAAGCAGTTGACACAAACATTAGCTGTCACAGTCTTCAAAGCATGGATATGATGTGGACATGCAGAGACACATGAGAGAGGAGATTTATCCGAAGGCAGAGAAGAAAACTGATAGATCGTTTGGTTTGTATCACCGAGCAGTGCAAATGAAAGAGATTGTGGGAAATAAAGCTGTGAAGTGATTTAAGACGGCATCCTAAGAACCTTGAGTGCTAACCTTGGAGGTTGAACTTAAACAACAAAGTAGCATGATGAAAGTAATCAAAGCAAACAAACCAACACCAACTAGTGTGCACATGGAGTGGAATGCAGGAAATTATGGGCAGACGAGAGAAAGGATTGGAGATGAAATATGGACTCTTTGGGTGCTGAGGGAGATGGAAAGAAAGCGGTAAATGTAAAAACAAAACTGATTAACCAGGCAGCTGATTGCCTATGAGATGGAAATTTTACCACACTTAAGTCACTGGGGAAACAGGCGCAAATCAGAGGGAAAATGATGCCTGGCCTCTTAGCATATGCTTGGGTTTAAAATGTCTGGTTTTCAAATGTGATACAGTTGAAAAGATACCCACCTTGTTTCCAAAGAGGGACTGTGCTCTTGGGAGTGACATGTTGCTGCGTCACAGCTAGGAGAAATGTGAGACAGTTGAAGAATTTTGTTGGAGAGGTGAATTTGAAGGCAGAGAAAGTCATGATTTGGAAGGAGTGCGGGAGATTAGACCAGCTATCCCGCATCAAGCTGGGTCTGAAATGAGGCGTGCGGAGGAAAGGAAAAGAGACATGTACAAAGCATGGGATCGGGAGGACGACAGTCTGATGGACTGAAGTACCCAGTGTATTCAAAGCTTGGTTTTTATACTCTTCATACAAGGGATTGGTTAAAATACAAACATCAAGGAACTTAAAAAAAATTCCTAAACTCTTATCTATGCAAATGTTACTTAACTAGTCACACTTTCTTAACATTTGAATAATAAAAGCACTAAGTTCTAAGACAATCACACGGATATGCAAGATTCAAAAGAATCTTAAAAGAGGTCGTAAATAACTGAGTTATCTCAATGTTTTTAGCAGCAAGGTCACAAATAACAGTCATTTTGCAATGCTTTTGTCTGCAAAGACACAGAGGCACGGGGGACTAATTGGTCACCCATCACCAAACACCTTGATCAGCCTCCTACAAAGGAGCAAACCTGGGCAGAGCGGAGGGGATTTTTAAGGAGGACCTCCCGGCCTTGGCGGAATGTAAGCGTCTGTCTGCCTGCTTTCTAGACCGAGGTTCGGAGGGAAGTACTGCACGGGAGAGAGGAAACGCTATCGCCTCTGCAGCGTGGCCCCGTGCCGCGCCGGCGCGCCCACATTCCGGCAGATGCAGTGCAGTGAGTTCGACACCGTGCCCTACAAGAACGAATTCTACCGCTGGTTCCCTGTCTTTAACCCAGGTAAGGGGCTGTCACGGCGTGTCGCGGGTCAGAAAGCATTCATGTGTTCGGGTCTCCACGACGCTCCACAGAGCCCAACAAAAAGGCAATGGTGGTATTAAGCCCGGGCCTTCAGGAGTTTCACAGTTTAGAAATCGGAAGCGCTGACTTGTTAAGCGGGTCAGTGAATGTTGACGGCTGAACACGCCCGCCGCTGAGCTGGGCTCTGGAGGGTGAAAAGGCAGCTCATTAAACACCCTGGTTTCAAACCAACCAAGATGTGACGGAGTGCTAAACTGGGCGTGGAGGAATCTGTTAGGTTTCTCTCTCCGGCCTAAATCTCAGCCTCGGTACTTGGCTCCACGCGAGAAAGATTTCACGCGGAAGCCGGGCTGGTGATCCAAGTGAATTTAATAAAAGTTCAAAGAAGCATCAGGTTTTACGCGGCACCCATAGGATTCCTTTGACCATGTGGCCTGGCAGAGACTGCTCCGGGTCACGCAAGGATCTCTCCCCTCCCACGAAGACCACCAGACCGCACAAGCAAGCCAAGACAAAGAGCCCAAGAGCCCCTCTCCCTTCAGGTTCCTGCCTTTTCAAAGGTTCCCCGGGGAGGTGTGGTGAACGACCCCAGGTCGATCCCATTGGCTGAATTGCAATCACCCGGCCCAGGTGGGCTGCTCCAGGTGTAACGCCCATCTGGCCCCACTGGCGGGAAAATCCAGCTTTTGTCCTTTGCTGGCTCTCCTGGGCATGCGTAAATGGACTTCCCAATTCCCTAGGCTAAGCTACCTAACAAATCCAGTATCTAATTGCTGATGAAATGGCTTCTTGATGGCTTCGGTAGAAGTGACTCTGATTTGGGCCAAAAATTCAGAGCAGAAAGTCGTTGTGGGTTTGGAGGAATTTTAAAGGAAGCCTCACAGGAGGCAGTTGGTGATTTTAAGCATGAGTAATCCTTCTTTGGGCAGAAGGAACACGAGCAAGCATTCAGAACTGAGTCATTCCAAATGGGCAGGGGACCGCACTCAGGAAGGCAGGATGCCCCAGGAATGCCCTGGTCAGAAGGGATGGGAGCCAGTGCTGGGCCGGGAGTCAGCATTTCATGTGTGAAGGGCAGCATCCAAAGGGACATTTGTAAAATAAGGCATCTAAAGGCTGCACGGGTCCCTGGGTGGCACAGTTTGCTCTTGACAACTGCCAACGTGTTGGGTCTATTAAATCCACTCAACAGTGCCATGAAAGAAAGGTCTACCAAGTAGTAGGCTACTTCTGGAAGATTACCAGGGAGTGGACCAATTTACACTAGCTTGACCCACTGCTGAGAATTTGCCTTCCTATTCCAGCCATTCTGGGCCGGACTTTATGCTTTTATAAGTTCCCCTGGGTGATTTCTATAGCTCTTCTGCATGAATCAGAATTGATCTGATGGCAGTGAGTTTGGGGGATACATAAGAATCACCTGCGTAGGGCAGGGGAGAGTCTTGTTAAGTTGTAGATTATATATGATTCAGTGTAATTGGGGTGGAAATGCAAATTCATAGCAAGGAGTTTAACTGGAAAGAATCTGAAGACCTGACAAATTACACTCTGAAGTAATTTTATGCAGGCAAAGATCAGATCGCCATGCGCTGGAATCAACTTGAAGGGCATGTGTTTGGTTTGGGGTAAAGAAAAGGGATTCGGAGAAGGAAGCATCATCCACTGAAAAGCATCCTCTATGAAGACAAAACTTACATCTAAACCTGAAAATGAAGAAAACTCAATGATTATTGTTGCTGTTGTTCTTGTCAGTTTCAACTCATAGCTACCTGTGAATAAACAGCCCAGTCTGGCACCAGCCTCACAATTGGTCTGATGTTTGAGCCCATTGTTGCAGCCACTGCGTCAGTCCATCCTGTTGTGGGCCTTTCTGTTTCTCCCAACCCCTTGCTTTATCAAGCAAGATGTCCTTCTGCAGGGATTGGTCTCTTTTGACAATATGTGCAAATGACATGAGACAGTCTCACCACCCTTGCCTCTACAGAGCATTCTGGTTGTACTTCTTCCCAGACAGATTTGTTTATTCTTTTAGCAGCAGTCCATTGCACTTTGATTATTCTTCACCAGAATGATAATTACAGTGTATCCATTCTTCTGCAGTCTTCCTTATTCAATACCCAATTTTCACATAGTGTATAAAGCAATAGAAAGTAGCATGATTTGGGTTAGGTGCACCTTCCTCCGAAAAGTAGCATCCTTGCTCTTCAAAATATTCAAGACACCTTGTACAGCGGATTTGCCCAATGCAATGTGGCCTTTGAGCTCTTGATTGCTGTTTCCATGAGCATTGATTGCAGGTCCAATCTAGATGAAATCCTCGACAACTTAAATATTTTCTCCATTTACCAAAATGATACCTATTAGTCCAGTTGTGAGAATTTTGGCCTTCTTTACATTAAACATGTAATTGCTCTTATTTACATTCCATATATAATTCATAACAAAGTCTGTAATCTCTGAGCTTCATCAGTAAGTGCTTCAAGCCTTCTTCATGTTCAGCAGGCAAGGATGCGTCATCTGCATATAACAGGTTATTAAAAATCCTTCCTTCCATCCTGATGCCACATTCTTCTCCTATATAAGCCTTCTCTAAGGATTTTCTCAGCATACAGATTTAATAAGTATAGTGAGTGGATGCAACCCCAATACACACCTTTCCCTAATATTAAGCCATGCAGTATTTCCCTGCTCTATGTACACAACTACCTCTTGGTCCACATTCAAGTCCTACATGAGCACCATAAAGTGGTTTGGAATTCCCACTCTTCACAAGGCTATCCATAGTTTGTTAGGATCCATATAGTCAACTACCTTTGCATAGTGAATAAAATTAAAGTAAACATCATTCTGCTATAATATGCTTTGGGCCAAAATCCATCTGACATCAGCAATGATATTCCTTGTTCCCTGCCCCTTTCTGAATCTAACTTGAACGTCTGAAAGCTCCCTGTCAATTTACTGCACTGTACACTAAATCCTGTGTTTGAAAATCTTCAGCTTGTTGAAACACTTCAGTTGGTATCCCGTCATTTTCTGGACCCTTGGTTTTGACTAATGCTTTCAGTAGAGCTTGAACTTTTCCCTTCAACACTGTTGGTTCTTGCTCATATGCTACTTCTTGAAATGGTGGAATGTCCACTAGTTCTTTTTGGTACAGCAACTGTGTATTTTTTCCATCATCTGTGATGCTTCCTGGATCATTCAATATTTAGCCCATAGGATTTTTCAATTTTTTCCATCTTGAGGCTTGAGGATAATTTATTTGTTTGTTTTCAGTTTGAAATATTCCAAGCATGTTCTTCATCTTTAGTTTTCTAACTGAAGGCCTTTGCATGTTCCATGATCGTATTTTACTTTGTCTTCTCCAGCTGCCCTTTGAAATTTTCTGTTTAGCTCTTTGACTTCATTTCTTCCATGTGCTTTAGCTACTCTATGATGAAGAGCAAATTTCAGAGTCTCTTCTGATATCCACTTTGACTTTTTCTTTCCTACCTGTCTTTTTAATGACATCTTTTGCTTTCTTCATGAATGATGCTCTTGATGCCCTCACACTTGATGGAGCACTGAAAACACTTATTCACCTGTGTCAAGAAATTCGGAAGAGAGGTACCTGTCCAACGGAATGGAAGAGATCTGTATTTGTATCCATTTCAAAGAAAGGTGACTCAATAGAATAAAGAAAATGTATAACAATATCATTACTATCAAGCAGGTAAAAGCTCATTCAAGAATGGTTACCACAATATGTTGACATGGAGAATGGTTGCAACGATGACACAGTTGTAACAACAGCCTGGAGCTGGAGGAAATTCAGGCAGGATGCAGGAAAGGACATGGAAAAGGGGGCATCATTGTTGACATCCGATGGATCTTTATTGGAATTAGAGAATACCAAAGAAGGTTTTATTAACTGTACAAAGGCATTCTACTGTGTGAATCATAACAAACTATGGATAATATTGAAAAGAATGGGTAATCCAGGACATTTTATTCTCCTCATTTAGGACCTTTATGTACACCAAGAAGCCGTCATTCACACAGAACAAGGGTTATTCCTTGTTTTAAAATCAGGAAAGCTGTTCACCATGGTTGTATGCTCTCACTGTATTTATTCAGCCTGTATGCTGGAAAAATCATTTGAGAAGTTGTATTATGTGAAGAAGAACAGGGCAACAGGGATTGGAGGACAACCTTCATTAGGCAAATAGAACAACCATGCTTGCGGAAAGTGAGGAGGACTGGAAGCACTTGCTGATGAAGATCCACGATGGCACCTCAATATGGATGGCGACTCAAGGTAAAGAAAACAAAAGTCCTCACAGTTGGACCAATAGGTGACATCACGATATATGGAGAAAAGATTGATGTTATCAAGGATTTTGTCTGACTTGGCTCCACAATCAATGCTCATGGAAGCAGTGGTCAGGAACTCAAAATATTGCATTGGGAAAATCTGCTGCATGTCTCTGTAAATTGGTCAAAACCAAAGATGCCACTTTTGGACTATAGTGACTTGGCCCAAGCCATGATATCTTCAATCACGTCTGTGCATCGTGGAAGCTGGACAATGAGTAAGGAAGTCTGCAGAAAAATGGATGCCTTTGAATTATAGTGTTGGCTAAGAATATTGACAGTACCTTAGACCTGCCAGAATAACCAACAATCTGAGAAGTACAGACAGAACGCTTCCTAGACGGGAGGATGGTAAGACTTCTTTTCACATATTGTGGACATGTGAAAAGGACGTAATGATTGGTCAGCAGACAGACCTGGAATTATGTTTGCTTTGTTTGTTTGATAGTTATTATCTTTTGTTTTGTTTTTTAGTTTAGTCAATCTTTTGTTTTCTTTTTGTTTGGGCCAATGAACATTCCTCCAGGTGCTTAGACTATGCTGTGGTGCCGATGAATGTGAAAAAGGGCAAGGGGTGTATGTTTGTTTGTTTTCTCATAGGGCTGTGCCCAGTGGCCACACTTGCAGAGAAGTCTGGTGGCAATGCCATTTTAACAACTGGTTTGCTGAACTCAACCAAAAATCAGCTCAAAGTCTTGCCAACCGAACAGGTGTGAATTCCACCACTAGCCCAAAGGCAAAGGAATGGTGGCTAATCCCCAATGTTGGAATATCCAATAAATAAGCACAAGTTTATTTGTGCTTCTTACTGATCTGAGGTGAAGAGGTCACTTTTTCTTTCCATATCAGAAACCCTGCTCTACATCTGGTTAGCATCTGGGTCACTTTCAGCCTCACGTCGCCCTCCTACAGAGTCAAAGACCCTTTTTAAATTTGCAGTCCCTGACAGAATGGAGTACTCGGCTAGCCAGGTAAACATGGGCCTACTCATGCTTACTTGCCAATTTGCAGTGAATGAACAATTTCACCTGGGGTTCATCTCAAGTAAACCACCGTCAGCGGTCCTGTCATTCCTTTTATGTCACTGTTTGTTTGTTTTTTATTATAAATGGTTGGTTAATATGGGGAAGCAACATAAGTAAGAAAGAGTGTGATATGGTTCCTGGGTTGTGTTCCGTAGAAGACCACATCATTTTTCGTGTGGTCAAAGCAATTCTTATTCGAATGGAAAGAATTTCCTGTCGGAACTGTGAACATCCACATCATCAGTTCCAGACACGACACGCTTTCCTCACAGTTGCTGTGCATCTCCCAGGATGCCCATGCACTGCGGATGCTCTGGGACTCACTGCTCACAGGGCACCACAAATGCGGCAGGTGAACAAATGGAGAGGCAAGGACCCGTGAAATACCAATATGTTGCAGTATCACTTCGGGTCATGTTCATGTTCCTTTTCCCCAGGGGGCTTCATTTATAAACACCAATTCTAATATAAAATTATTAAATTACAACATGGAAACAGCAGAGCATTCAGCCAGGGTGAGGATTCTTCTGAGTAGAAAACTGTTAATGTACGGGTCTCCGGCCCTTGAAAGCCTGCCTATAAATGGAAGTTAGATGTTGTGGAATTTGGGTGCAGTGAAATTCAAATTGCTTGCATGCTACCCACAAGACGTAATATGCATTGTTAGATTAAACCAGCCCCTAACAACCGCAGGGTCCATAGGTGCAATTGTACGGCAATAATATATAAAGATTATAGTAAAGTCATAGAGAATCAGAGGGATAGGAGAGAGAGTAAAATAAAGGAGTCAGACACATCTCATGGTAGCATACTCACCCCAGCCCCTCTTGGTGGTCCACTGGAGGTGGGAGAAGAGAGAGGGAGTCTTTACTGTCTTAGGGTATTTATAGGTAGCCATAAGTCATGCATATTCAGGAGTTACATATGTCCCAAGGTGGGTAGTAATCACAGTAAAGTCCCTGAGCTACAGGTGAGGAAGCCTAATGCCTGCATTGGGGTAAGGCATGGGGTGGGGGTGGGGGTTGTTGCTGGGTGACACAGCAGGAGGCAATATTCAAGAACGTCTGCTTCTACAGGAAGATGAAATCAACCAGGTGCTCACTTTAAGGCAGCATAGCTGTAAGGGGAGAATCTGTGGGAATGATATTTAAAGCAGGATAATGTGCTTGGACTTTAACTTAACTAAGTCATGGCTTTCCTTCCATGGGATATTAGCTTTCCAGATTCCCTCTGTTTTAAGTTAGGGAACATAGTCCTAGTCATATTTCCCACAATGCATCAGTGTTGTTGTTTTTAACCTAAGAACTCATCTTCCGTGGCAAGTTTTATCTATCCCTTCTAAAGATCACTTCTTCCAATCATTTTCCAAAAGTGTTGAGTCATCCCATTTCATTGAAAATGAAATTGAAGCCTTTGAAGCAAAGAACTCATTCAGTTACCTAAACTTCTTTTTTTATTAAAAGAGCATTTTATTGGGTCGCTTACAATTCTTATAACAATCCATACATCAGTTGTATCAAGCATATTTGTACGTATCTTGCCATCATTCTTTTCTAAATGTTTACTTTCTATTGAGCCCTTGGTATCAGCTCCTCTCCCCCTCCACCTGTGACCCTTTGATAAATTATTATTTTTTTCATAGCTTGCACTCACTGCTGTCTCCCTTCCCCCATGGTGTCTGTTGTTTGTCCTCCTGGAAGGGGGTGGTGGTGGTTATGTGTCGATCATTGTAATCGGTTCCCCCTTCTTGCCCACCTCTTTCCACCTTCTCCTTAACCTCAACTTCTTTTGCTATTATTAATTAGACCGTGTGATGGTGAGAGTTCACTTGTTAAATAATTTGGGAATTTTCACTTCACTGAATTATAAATGGGCTGGAAAACTCTTGAGAGCAGAGGGGGAAATTCACACGGCATCTACTAAAGAATCAGACAAAGCTGCTGGATGAATGTGAGGTGGGAAAACACCCAACTTAATGGTGGGTATGCGACCTGTGTGGTTGACCTGCAGGGCAGAGAATCCCTGATGCCCATAATGACCACTGACAGTGAAGACCATGCAGTGTCATTTCCACTCCCTTCTTCAGATCCCTAATGTTAGACCCAGAGCCCTTTCAGGGCACCATGGAAGGGAAGACGAAGGACAGAGAAAAATAGGACAGGGAAATAGAACTTCAAGTTCCATTCTGTTAATCATTTGAATACCACTGCAACTTCAAACCACAATGATTGTTTCCAAGTAAAGTACTCTTTGTAGATATAGACCCATCTGCCTGTAGTTCATAGGTCTAAGCTGCTGGCCTGGAACCTCTGGGAGACTGAAAACTGTGGGGTGCATAGTTACTGTTGATTCCACGAAAGTTATTTACTAGATACTTCTAAGATCCCAAAGAACACTGCATTGTAGCCAGTGACTTGTGTTTCTAAATCAAATGACGCACTGCTTTGGGCAAATCTGCGGCTCAAACTCTCTTTAAAGAATTGCAGAACACTAAGATGTGCCCACCTCAAGCCAGGGTATGCTTAATTGCCTCATATGCATGTGAAAGTTGAACAATGAGTAAGGAAAACAGAAGCATTGGTGCAGTTGCATTATGGTGCTGTCAGAGAATTTGGAACGTACTATAGACCACTGGAAGAACAAACAGATTTACAAATTTGTCTGGGAAGAAGTACAGCCAGCATGCTCCTGAGATGAGAGGAGGGCGAGACTTCCTCTCACATCTTTGGACAAGTTTTCAGGAGGGACGAGACCAGTCCCTGGAGAAGGACATCGTGCTGGTAAAGTAGCGGGACAGAGACAAAGAAGAAGGCCCTCAATGAGATGGATTGTCTCAGTAAGTGCAACAAGGGGCTCAAGCATAAGAACAGTTGTGAGGCGGTGCAGGACTGGGCAGTGTTGTGTTCTGTTGCCCGTAGGGTCCCCATGAGAAAGAACTGACCGGGTGGCCCCTCACAACAGGCCCAGCCCTTCCCAGCAGGCTCAATACAGCGTATTTATTTAGAAACATGCCAGAATTATTCAGAGGATTAGACCTTCAGGTGTCTAAATATAAAATCCCCAATCCAAATTCTAGACTTCTATCAAAGGCTTATTTATCTGCTGCCTGCTCACATCCTTCTCTGGAACAGTTTCATGAAATGATTTCCCAGCTCAGCACACCTGGATGAGTGCTCTCTGCCCTGTTCCCAGGTGGTTCCTTCTAAACACTTGTCTTTCAGTTGAGACATTGAAGAGCTAATCATGCCACCAGTAGTGGGAATGTACAGCAATGTTCCTTCAATATTCTACTTCTTTTCCTTCGTCACTTTGCCTAAATCCTCTCTTCAACTCATTTTGTCTTGTGCATCACTCCAGCAATTTACCCGCTGCATTTGATATAAAATCAGTTGGTTTTGTTTTGTCTTTTGGGCCCTGAGCAGTTGTATTGATTCCTATGTCAAGTTCATCCAGATTTCCAGTGCTTAGAGCTTTTACTGTTAATTATATTTGTGTGGATTTTCGTCTTTTGTTTTCTCACCGTGAGGATCATTTCAATCTCAAGCAGGCTGTGGTAGCTAGAATTGTAGGGTCGGATTGAGCCTGACCGGGCTTTCCTGGGCACTCCAGTTTTGCCTTTGATGCCTAACCACACAAGAGGGGACCCATAATAATTGCCCTTCTGGTTACATTACCACAAACCAACATCCCCCTCACAATAAATGCCATTCGGAGGAGATACTAAAAGGACAGATCTAAAGAAGACATTCTCAAAATTTCCACTAAAGCAGAGCAAAACAAAAGAAGCATTGAATTTATGTTTATGTTTGTGGGAAATGTTGCCGCAGATATTGGCGATGGTCTCACCACATGGTTCGAAGGACTGGTAACTCAACTGTGCAGGTCAAAGAAGTAGAATTGGTGGATGTTATATTATGGATAATTTTACAGCAATTAAAAATATAGAACATCTAAAAAATTGCTATTTTGTTTTTCTATCATATGTATTTTTTCCTATTAAAATTTTAGTGACTCATGTTTTAAAAGTGGCCGATCTTGACTTCTATTCAGGAATAAAGAACATGGAGTCCCTAAGACATCTTGAAATGTGGATGGACCTGGAGGGCATTATGTTGAGCAAAATTTGTCAATCACAGAAAGAAAGAAAATTTTTGTATGTTCTCACTTTTATGAAATCACATGTACAGACAAAAAGTACCGTTCAAAAATACTAATAGCTAAAAAGAACATGAATATATATGTGTGTTATTTATCTTTCTGAATAGTGTATGTAAATATGGCGGGTATGTATTTTGTTGACTGAATCTTTACAAAAACTCCTGTGGTGGAAACCCACTTCTAGGAATTCAAGTTCACTTCTAAGGGGGTAGAAATGGAGCTTTACAATGGAATCCATGTAGGCTGCCCAGGCTGATGGGACGGACCACTCGGAAGAGGAACCTGGGCTTCAGCTTCGATAAGATCCGCAGATGCAATGTGTACTGTCATCATTAATCATGACGGCTAAGGACTTCTTGGGCTTGAAGAGAAGAGCCTGTTGCCATCAACTTGAATTTGACTCACAGTGACCCTGCAGGACAAAGGAGACCAACCGATCCTTTAGGTTGCTGAGATTGCATATGTTTATGAAGCCCATGGCCAGATCGTGTGCATGCGGAACGGCTGATGGGCTCAAGTACTGACTCCTTGATTCACATAGCCCTGCACCACCAGGTCTGCTTGGAAAAGAATAAGGGGGAAGATTTATTGTCAGCAGGGTGATGGAGGTGAAAGATAGTGAGCTCCGAGAGAAAGGAGCGTCTTTCACCAGGAAGTCTGCTCATGTCGCTGCAAGCACTTGGCAGATGGCGTGCTTCCCTGATATCATGCATCACTGATTGTCTGGGATCATGCATCCCTAGGTTAGCGCCAGATGCCCAGGGCCTTCCTTTTAAAACATATGTAATGCATGCCTCTTTAATAATAATAGAAAAATTCAAAATCATTTTACTAATGATGTTGTCATTGTATTCATTTTAAGTATTTTTTAATAACTTTGAAAATATACAAACAAAACCCTTACCAACCCAGCAGTAGCACTGATTTTTTTTTTTTTTTTTTGGTATACAGCCTGTGCTGGATTCCTTTTCCAAATTATTTGTCATAATAATTATTTGACAAATTATTTGACATAAATTCAATGTCACCTGAACAAAATTTCTTCATTTCCCCAGCTCCTCCATCCCTGGTAACTGCTAACAAATAATTGCTAGCTTTTATATATTCCTTTCAATGTAAGTGTCCTGTTTTCTTTCTTTCATTAATCATTTTATTGGGTCAGTGGCTTATTTGCACAAGCACCATCTGATGTTAGGTTGAAAAGTCTTGTCAGTCCGAGCAAAAGGCCTAGCAATTTAAACTGATCTTCCAAACTTTAGTCATGTCCAACTTTTTTTTATGGAAAAAGGAAAAATCGGGCCAAGTTTCAAGTGTCATGAAAAAGCAGAAATACAGATCACCAGGTTAAATGAAAATTGCGTGTCATAAGCACGGAGAGACCACAAGAAACAGGCACTGTGCTAGAAGCAATCTATCTTACAAGAATTTGCCTCTTGTTTCTCCCTCTCTCTCCTTCCAGCACATCCCTGTGAACTCTACTGCCGACCCATAGATGGCCAGTTTTCCGAGAAAATGGGGGATGCTGTCCTTGACGGTACCCCTTGCTTTGAAGACGGCAGCAGCAGAAACGTCTGTATTAATGGCATATGTAAGGTATTGGGTATGTTTCTTTAATCTACACCTTTATGAAATCCTGGTTTCAGTAATTCAGGGTTCCCGAGTTTTTGTTTCCATGGCATTTCACTAGCTCTAGCTGCTTTTCTATGTGCAGTTCGGGAGACGAGCAGGCAGCACTTCCATAGACTCATCACAGTCAATTTTGAACTGAAGAGCTTTGTCTGCTTGCTGTCATCTTCATTTCTCGACCTTTTTTTTTATGTGCTCTGGGATAGTACAGCCATGGACCAAGGTTGAATTGGAGAGGAATCAAATTAAATGAGAACTTATCAGGACACAGCAACCCGGATTATGTCAGTGGTGTTCAATGATTTATGTCTACTTGCCACCCAGCCAGGACCATTTGCCATTGAATCCATGCGAGTTGGACTGAAGTAGATTTCCAGGCCTTACTTCAAAGGCTCTACTGCGTGGGCTCAAACCTCTAACTTTTGGGTAGCAACTGTGTTAGGTTGGGTTCTCTAGATAAGCAAATCCAGAGACATTTGCCTGTGTTTGTACATAGAAACAGTAATTGCTGACACAGTTATAAAAGTAGGTAGGTCCAGTCTGGTTCGTGTCAGGTTTGTCCTGACTTGTGTAGCTCTGGACGCTGATGATGATGAATCAGGCTGAGGGCTAGGGAAGTGTGTGGGGGTGGGGTGGGGGTGGAGGGGTGTATATGGGGACACACAGGCTGGTGGATGAAGAGGTAAGTGAATCTGAGGTTGGCCAAATGAATCCAAGGTCAGCAGTCTGCTGAGAGCTCCTGGGATCAGCAGGCAATGCAACAGGAGAAGGAGCAACCAGATACAGTACCCAATTCCAGGAAAAGCCAAAGGGCCAAAGAGAATTCAACTCTGCTCAGTCTCTGTCTTATGCAAAAGGCCACGCCTCCAAGGAGGTGTCATCAGGCTGCAACCTGATTGGTATGTTGGGCTTCACCCAGGAGTGTCTAATTGACTTCTACTCCAACAGCACAGCAGTTGAGCATGTGAACAGTTTTCATGACCCTGGGGCTGATCAGTAGAGTAGTTAAATTTGAGGCAAAGCTGAAATGGGTAATACATTTTTATAAAGCAATTTTCTTTACGTATTATGCTCCTGAGATTATCATCATGATCTTTGAATGAAGACAGGTGACATATCAGGTAATTAGAACCAAGGTCTCTTATTTCTGTTTAATTTGTTCAGAGAAGACATACTGACTACTTTCATTACGTGCGCGCGTGCACAGATCTGTTTCGCTAACTAAAGAGCTCTGGTGGTGGTATGGATTAAGTTGGAAAAAAATGATGTCAACTCAAATTTACTAGGTACACTTTATATTTCCATGAGGCAGATATAGTCAGCATTGTTGTGGTTCCATTCATTTGGTAGAGTCCACCCCCAATGGTATCAAAACAATCATATCTCCAAGTCTCTCTCTTTTGCTCATAAGACTGTCAGCCCACTCTAATCCAGGATGATTTAATATATTTTTTAAGTTCTCTATAATACTTCCTGTGTTAGTCCAGGCTAACTAAAGAAATAATTTCATTGATACTTATGTGTGTATAAGAGTGAGCTTTATGTCAAAGAGCAATTGTCTATTGAGAAAACACCCCAGCCCAGTCCAGATCAGGTCCTTAAGCCCAATTTTAGCCCACATATCCAATTATAGCCCATAAATTCCTCTTCAGACTCACACAGCACTTGCAATAATGCCGAGTGAGGGAAGAACATAAGCCAGTGGGTGAAAAGTCTTGTGAATCCAAAGCCAGTGGAAGCATCTCAGCGCTGGTGTGGGTCTCCACGTGGTTCTTCCATCTCCCTGAGTGTCTCAATAGCAGGAAAGTGAAGTAGAGAGAGAGTGAAAAAGAAAGGAAGTCCCCAGAATCCTCCTGAGAAGACCACTCACGCCCATAAGGAGTCATCATCAGGCTCTGACCTGGCTGACAAGCTGGGCTCCACCATGAAATTATGAAACTACCACCTTTCCCTTTTTAAGCTATTTTTATTGTGAATTAGCTGAAAGGTTTATATGTCAGACCATAAACTCTGCACTGAACAGTTGAAACCCCTCATTACCCACCCCCATAAGCTATCCCACTAAACTTGAGTACATTTGCAAAGACTCGATATCGAAATAGAGTCACATTCACAGACTAGAACTTAAGGCTGGAACTTTACTGTCCACCAGTCCCTCACCACCACCACAATAGCCTCCCCACCAACTGATGCAACCCTAAGACGAACAGAACAAACTGCTGCCTGGTCTGGCACCTTTCCCATGAGTAGTTGCAGATGAGAGCATTTTGATAAATAAGGGGTTCATTCATGGGTTGATTTTCAGAATTGGGTTGCCAAGATTTTATTCCTAGTAGATCTTATTCAGGAAGCGCCACTGAAGCTGGTTCCACATCATAACAACACGACAACCTCCACTGATGGATGGTTAATGGCGGCTGTGCGTTAAGTGCCATGGCCAGGAATTGAACCTGGATCTCCCATATGGGTGGCAAAAATTCTCCACTGGTCCGCCACCACTACTGCTCCCCTGCTTTCATAGAGCTTATGTTGTATGCTTCACTCAGCTTTGACTTCCTTGTGTGCAGCTAGCGAAGGATGCAAATCGAATGAAGTCAGCACAGGAGCCCACTTCCTGTGCTGTCTTGGGAGCGTGAGTGGGTGTGTCTCCTCGCCCTTAGTTCTTTAGACAAATATCGCTAGAGAAACAAGACTACGGCCTTATAAAAATGAAAGAAAACACTTTAAAATCCATATGAAATCTTCGCAGAGTAAGTTTCCTGGCTGCTTCCAAACCTGGGAAGGAATGAAAGTCACTAGGAATATGATTTAGAAAGGCCAGCTTACTAGAGCATGCTCCAACTTGAAATAACTATATCACTTATGGAGGTTGGCATTTTCCTCATTATCACTGAAGGCACACTTCTAGACAATTTCTCTCCTCCCACCTTCCAAGTGTGATTAGCATAATTGCATTTTAAGAAATTTCTTAGCATTTTGACTCTTTCTCCAAGTAGGTCATGTAATAAGTCACTGAGCACTAAGGGAAATGAAAGAAATATTTAACCTAAGGAATGGAGTTGATTTCTGTCAGTGAACTTTAATTCTTGCTTTAGCTAGTATGGGCTGCATTGAAAGACTCAAGCTTTCCCCTGCAGTAGATTTGAGGTAGCTTTCATTTTTAAAAATAAAATAAAATGAAGATCTTTGGGGAAAAGAAACACAAACAACAAAAACTACCAACGTGATATTATTCTCAAACTGGGAAGAAAATGAAGGCTAATGGAATATGGTGCCCTTTCCCCTTCCTCTTCAGCCCGGAAATGAGGACATGGGCTAGGCAGAGCAGAAAGGCTGCCCAGAGAAGTTCAGCGGAGGCCACACGTCAGTCACCAGCAGGCAGGAAGTCATGAAAGAGGAAAGCCATCTTTCCGACCTACAACTTGAGCGTCACCGTCCTTTAGTACTCGATGTTACTGAATACCCCCAGTTTCATGACTCCCCTTCTTCAAGCTGGGGAATTTGCAGGGAAAAGAATCCGCCATTTTGGCAGACGGAAGGGAAGAAGTCAGTGGAGAGGGAAAGATGATGATTCAGAAGCATTGGACAAAACACTGAAAACACACTCATGCCAGAGGACAGGAACACAATCAATCCTGGTCCAGAAGAGGAATCGCCAGTGATTCCCCTGTGGCTCAGGATCCAGAAGGACCCAGGGCCCTTGAGGTTTTACAGTGTTCCAAATAGTCTAAATAATGGGTCTGCAGAGCAGAGATGTCATTCTTCCTGAGACCTGAATATTCTTAGCATTGAGTCAGTGGGGTCACCGTGAGTTAGAAATGACTCACTGCTGACGGGTGATTTTTGTAGTGTGGTCATAGCACATATATCATAAGTGGGTGCTTTTAAGGAACAAGATGTGGAAACTCAACATCTGAATCGCTTCTTGTCTGTTTTGATTCTCGCTTGGTTCTTTGGTTTCTAAAGGACCCTCACATGGAAATGTCTTTTACTTGTGTGTGTATAAGACTAAGTCTAATCTGTTATTTTTATTTCTCAAATGCAATTAGAGTAAAAAATAAAAGGTTTCTTGTTCTAAGAGACTGGTAACACCCTTGTGACTATGGCCCTTAGACACCTTTTATACCTAGAAATGAATTCACTCCCAGGGCTCAGCTTCCAGGCAAACAAGAGAGAAGCCTAAAAGGTCAACACTAACACCAGGAGCCCCAGGAAAGTGAGCACCCTTGAGGACAATCACCCATTTGGGGTCAAGTGAGCAGCATTTTCCCAGGAGAAAGACAAGTAGGGATGGGAAAGCAGGAGAACGGGAAACTGTAAGCACTGGAAGGCAAAGGGAAGCGTGCCGATTCACCTGCTTCCATGAGGCAGGCATCAGGAAAACTATGCCCAGGAAGGGGATAGTAGAGGGATTGAAGAACCACAACTTAGGTAGACTAATAAAATTACATGTAATTATATGGAATACATACTACTTTCAATAGCCTCAAAATACATGTGCATGTTGGACATTGAATAAGGAAGGCCAACAAAGAATCACTGCCTTTGGTTGTGGAACTGGGGAAGAAGGCTGAAGTGGCATGGACAGCCAAAACAACAAACACATCAGATCGCTCCTTAGAGGCAAGGGTGGACACACTGTGTCTCGCTTGCTGTAGCCATCAGAGCCTGGAGAAAGACATCCTGCTTGCTAAAGCGGAGGGGTAGCAAAAAAGGGGGAAGCCCCCGACACGATGGATGGAAACGTGGCTGCCCCGATGGGCTCAGACATCTGGACCAGGGTCAGGATGGTGAAGACCTGGGCCGGGTTTCCTTCTGTGGCTCACAGGGTCACTGTGAGTCAGAACTGACTCGGCAGCACCCCACCACAGCGAAGAACTAGAGCCTTGGAGCTTAAGCATCTGAAAGGAACATTCTGTTCCACCACTCTGATTCAAAGATACTTTTAAAAGTTAAAATTCAGTCTTAAAGGCTTGAAGACAAGCTGTCGTCTAGCTGAGAAGCAACAAAACTTACGTGGAAAAAGCACACCAAACTGATCATGAGGTGTCGATCAGATCTAGTATCAAGCATCAAAGACCCAGAACAGAATATCATATCAATGTGAATGAGTGGGAGGGCAGAGTGGAGCCCCAAAGCCCACCTGTAGACAATTGGACATGCCCTTGCAGAAGGGTCACAAGGAAGGGATGAACCAGTCAGGGTGCAGGATAGGACTGACCAAACACACAGCTGTCTTCTAGTTCTTTAGTGCTTCCTTCCCCTTGCCCCCACTGTCATGACCCCAAATCTATCTTACAAATTCAGCTAAACCAGAGCATGTACATGGGTACATATAAGAGCTGGAAACACAGGAAATCCAGGACAGATAAACCCCTCAGGATCAATAATGAGAGTAGCGATACCAGAAGGAGAAGGGGAAGGTGGGGGGAGAAAGGGGAACTGATGACAAGGATCTACATATAACCCTCACTCTGGGGGATAGACAACCAAAAAGTGGGTGAAGGGAGACATCGGACAGTGTAAGACATGAGAAAATAATAATAATTTGTAAATTATTAAGGGTTCGTGAGGGAGAAAGGGGGAAATGGGGAGCTGATACCAGGGGCTCAAATAGAAAGAAAATGTTTTGAGAATGATGATGGCAACAAATATACAATTGTGCTTGACACAATGGAATTATGTATGTATTATTATAATAGTTGTATATGCCCCCAATAAAATGATTTTAAAAAATAAAAAAAGTTCAAATTTCAGAACTGAGTTAAAATTGGAGGACTTCAGAGAAATTGGGAACTACATTCAGTGTGCAATTCTCTCTAAATTTTTTTTTAATTTCTTTAACCATTGGTGGACACCTTGGTTATTTCTCAGTCTCCTGCTAGGAAAACAATGCAACTGCAGGGACAAGCTTGCTTTCCCCGGTGGCTGTCAGGGAGTGTCTTACTGAGACCTGTCTTCTCCCCAAACATGAGGACCTTGAGTGAGGAGGCCTGGTGGTTAAGCACTCAGCTGCTAAGCCAAGCGTTGGCATTTTGAACCAACCGGCTGGCTGCTTTGCAGGAGAAAGGTGTGGTGGTGTGCTTCTGCAAAGATTCACACAGCCTTGGCAGCCCTCGGGGCCAGTTCCACTTCTCCTGTGAGTGGTATTCAAGTCACTAGCAATGGGTTTCGCATTGGGCGTTTTCAAGATGGCGCGCGCACGCCTGAGGCAGGTGTGGCACCTCCTGCCTGTCACTCACCCTCACCCTCTCTTCCCCGCAGATGGTTGGCTGTGACTACGAGATTGACTCCAATGCCACAGAAGACCGCTGCGGTGTGTGCCTTGGCGATGGCTCTGCCTGCCAGACTGTGAGGAAGTTATTTAAACAGAAGGAAGGCTCTGGTAATACCCACGTGAACATTCTGAGTGGTAGGAGATGGAGGACAGAGGGCAAGATGAATGAAGGAGGACTTTCTCCGTTTATTCAAGTGATTTCATTCCAAGAGGGATATGAGTGAGGCATTGGGTGACTAACTGCTCTGTCAGCAGTTCAAACCCATCAGCCACTGCGCAGGAGGAAAAGAAAGCTGTTTGATCCCCAAAGAAACCCCATGTGGGGAGAGAGGTCAAAAGCTGGTAGATAAGGATGCCAACACAAGGGAGGGTAGAGAAATGAGAATGAGTTTAGAGGAAGCACTGGGTGTGCTCCTGGGCCTAGAGAGGCAAGGCAAGGTTGTTCAATGCACTCTTACCTCCGAACTCATCATGTACAGGCTCTTCTAGGACTCTTGATGTAACTCTGCCACCCGCCATCTCCCTCCTTAGCCACATCCTACTGCTTCTTCCCTATATCCACCATTGAGGACATTCTTCTGCGAGCAGCTGAAGGGAGTGAATACTTAGCTCAGCCATGACTCCAGGGCAGATTTGCCTTGAGTTAAAATAATCCGTCGGGTCTCTTAGCATCACCCCTGATTTATAGTTGGTAGAATATTGTGAGAAAGACTAGGTTAGGCTTGGACATGATGAATACAACTCAGAGTATCTTAGGTTAGGCTCTGCCAGTTGACTTGCAAGAGGATCCCGGGAAGCACCAGTCGGACCTAGGAGAGTGGAAGGGGAAGGAAGGCAGCCAAGAAGGGTATGTCATCATGTCCCTTGTGGTCAGAACTTGCGCACCTGAGCTCTCGCACCCTGTTGATGGTATCAGCGCCCATCAAGCGTTGGCTGAGTCTACTCTAGTGGACAGGGGTGGTTTCTTCTCTGTCACTGTGGACTCCAAAGAGAAGCAGACCGTGGGGGTTGGGGCCCAGTGTGTGCTACAGTGGGAACAGGGACAATCTATAGTCATGGATGCTTTCAGATATGGCGAGACCCCTGTTTATCAAACAGGATAAAGTTAATGAGCATGAGCTTGAGGAAGTATACTCTTCAGTTGATGAAAACAGACTGTTGTTCCCAAGTAGACATAATAGTGGATAATCTAAATTTGATTAAATCCCAACCCTGCTCTCTCAGCTTTGATTACTGAATTAAGAAGGTTAAATTACGATATGCAATGCTTTTTCTGCCCTTCAGAATTCTCATCAGAGGCTTGTATTTACTATTCTTAACTGACAGCTCTATTTTGCATGAGACATATCCATTGAATTAAGGATGTGCAAGACAACCCACTGTGTTTTAAGGTTAAGATTAAGTATTTAATTTTTTTGGTCTTTTCAACGACGAGTGTTTTGCAAAAACATTCCATTATTTATGCTCATTTGTGGTCTTATTTTCTTGAACTACAAAATGTCATATTTAAAAATCATGGTCCCATTTTATTTTTTTGTCTGTGTATGGGGTCCCTATGTCTGGCTTCTGATATACCAGGTCCTCAATATTGGGACTACCCTTACAGAATCTGTCCGTCTGTCCCTTTAAACTTTGTAGTAAACAGTGGGCATAGTGCCCACGGGAATGAATGACAGAGGCAGAGCTATTTGTATAGAAACATGTCCATCATTGGCACGCTGTCTTTATTTTGCTTTGTTGGAGCTTATATGCTTATATTTTATTCAGTCCCTGGACGATTGTAAGTGGAAGGCAAGCTGAGCTTTCGTACTTTGTATCCATCTCCTCCCCTAGCCTCAAACCACCATCCTTTGCATAGCAGACTATGTAGACAAGCATAGCATTCAAATAAATAGTTGTAGAAATTTCAGTGGAAAAATATTTTTCCTTATGTTGTTTTCATGTTCTTTTTTATAACTGAAAAAAAAAGTCATTTCAATCTATTCCATTCCGTTTCATAGAGACCTTACCTAGGAATCCTTGGCTGGAAATCTTTCTGGGAGGAGCTGATGGGTTTGAACCACTGACCTTGTGTCTAGCAGTTCAACTCTTACCCATCAGCACCACCAGGGCTCACTATTTGGTGGTTATGCTGAGGGCTTCCTCTCTGAGTATTCTCCTTGTTTTACACTATAGACAAGAAAGGGGTTGTGGGAGATCTGTTGTTAATTAGAAGTATAAAAGCAGATATGGTAAGAATAATATAAAATAATAAGTTTATGAGTTTACGGGATGGATTATAAATAAGAATTGCTGCTATTTGTCCTATATGAGCGATACATGAGGAGGCTAGGATTTTTTGTAATTGAATTTGATTTAGGACCCCCCACATGCCCAATTAAGATAGACAAGATCACTAAAATTGTAATAATATCATGATTAATTGAGGGGTAAATTTGATATTTAATTGAGAGAGGCACTAATTTTTATCAAGTTGATAGAATTAAATGATATGAAATGAGTCCCTTGTGAGACTGCTGGTACTCAGAAATGGAAATGAGCTATTCCTAATTTTATTATTAAGGCAATTAATTTTAGAACTGAAGCTAAGGATAAATATTTCTATGATAGATCATTGGCAAGAGTATACGAAATTAAGTACTGCTATTAGAAGTAACCTAGAGGCAGTATCTAGAGCTGGAAAATATTTAATAGCTGCTTCAATTGATCATGGACTATGATGTTTGATAAGAGAAATAATAGCAAATATGTTTACTTCAAGGGTTATTCATGCCAGCAGTCTGTGGGAGCTAAGTACAGTGATAATGGTTTCTAAAAATAGGGTTATTGGGATGATAAAGAAGAGTAGGGGGATTATTAGTACAAGAAGGAATAAAATTAACATTTGGGGTGTATGGAGTATCTTTTATTTAGCAGTTACTAAATAAAACTATTTAGTAGCTGCTTCAGTTATCCTGGGTTGTGATGTTTAATAATAAGGAGAATAATGTTTATTTCAAGGCTTTGAAAGGACAGTAATAACAGTTCCTAAAATAGGGCGGTAGGATGATGAAGATTAGGGGGTAATGAATACAGGAGGGAATAAAACCATCATTTTGGGGTATGGGGTTTATTCAGCTGACCTTACTATGGAATACGGGAGCACACAGATTTTTGAATTCGTTGGTTTAGGTTCAAAACCTAAAATTCTAGAAAAAAAGGGTTTAGACCTCTATTATTTATCCTATAAAAGTAACTTTTACCAGACACATTTCTATGGCTTTTTGGGGGGTGAGGGGGGGTGTTTACAAACGAATATCATTGGAATTGAGACATGCCAAATGCATATAGGTATCAGTATGAGGGGTAAATGCTTTTATCATAGAAGATATATTCATTGATTATAACGAAACCCAGAGTATGATGCTGGTACTCATGAGAAGCAAATGGCTAAAAGTGTGGTTTTAATGATAAAACTTAAGGAATATAGATCTCTGGAATTCAAATATCATCAGATGTTCCTCAGAAGAAAATCACAGTGAAAGCATTTATTATGGTCAGACGAGCATATTCAGCTAGAAAATATAAGGCAAATGGGCCAACAGCATATGCTACGTTAAAACCTGAAATGAATTCAAATTCACCTTCACTTAAGTCAAAAGACGCTTGGTCAATATCTGCCACGGTCCAGATAAATGCTATTATAGCTAAAGGTCACGAAGGAGGGAGGAGTCGTCCAAGTTCCTGGGCCACTGTGAATGTGGATAGTGTTTAATATTGTACCTGAAGGGAGGCTCATAGTAAGACACTGATAAGAATGTGTTTGGGCTACTGCCTGGAGGGCTTCCAGAAGGGCATGTTTTGAATCGGATGCCCAGCCTGACCATGGAATAGAATCTACAGTTAAACTGGAGATGGCTAAAATGAAAAGTAATCCTCAGGATTTAATTCTGCTTCTTTTCTCGTGCATTCCCTAAAACATTTTCTCCGCGCCACCAACAGAGCTGTGGTTTCTATAGCAGGAGACAGTGATGGGTTCGGGGCTTCATGTGCTCCTGTCTCAGGGTATCTCCTTTGTGCCCAAGGATCTCTGACTTGCGAAGGGTTCCGATGCATCTTTCCCGAAGCAGGTTTTCCCACCAGTTACAGGGGGAGTTGTGGCTGTTCGGAGATCGATTTGTTATCCTGGTGTTCAGGTCTCAGCCCTCCAGAGCCTGTGGTCTCTGGTCATCACCCTGGACCATGAAAGACCACCTAGCTTCTCTTCTCAGGAAGAAGTGAGCAACCACCAGGCAACGATGCACCATGAGGACCTGGAGCAGCAGCTGCGGGGTAGTGTGGCGATCAAGTAGCGACTGGGACTAGAGAACAATAAGAGCCACCCAGAAGAATTTTAAAAGCCTTCAGCTCTCACATGCCACACAGAACGATGGCTCCTTGTTAGCTTCTTCTTCTTTCCCCTCCCTCTATTACTTTGGCACGGGCTTTCTTTAAAGAGTGGCTCAAGACTAATGCAAACCGCACGTGTGAATGAAAAGGAATACAGTGAAGATGCCCATGGAGGTCAGACCTACCTCCCGTCTCTTCTCAGGCTGCTACCAGCCTTGTGCTGTGGAGGCACACAGTAATAGTCAAACGTGTGTGTGCGCCTCAGACAGAGATAGGAGGGTGTGGAATTTAGACTTGGAGATGCAGATATTACGACTTTAAGGAAAGTCACTCCGCTGAGCCTCAGTTTTTAAGCATCTTCAGACTCCGGGATTTTCAGTCTTTCACCTCTTCCTATCCTCAGGGACGATCATATGTGTGTTGGTGAGTATGTCAGTGTTGAAGTTTGGCAGGTTCTGGAAGAAGGTGTCTGCGTCTAGCACCTCCTTGGGTTAGCCTACCAAACAAAACATCGAACTCACTGCCATTGAGTTGATGCCCACTTTCCGACTTCGAGAGAAGAGACCCTACAAGACAGGAGGACCACCCTGTGAGTGTCCCAGACTGCAACGGCTTTACAGGAGTGGAAAGGCCCACCTTTCTCCCGAGTGGCTGCTCCTGTTGTTCATGGTTGTCCACCAGATGGCATCATCACGCCCATCCATCAGTACCATGCTTCCAGAAGCTAAAGTTCATGTTGTGGGTTCTCCATCATGCCTTCTCTTTCTTCCCTTAGAGAAAGTGAAAAGAATTGAGATCTTGAAGTGACTAGAAGTATCTCCAATTAAAACTTGGGCCAAGAACACAGGGTGCCAAGTACAGAGAGAAAAAAGAGTTTGATGCATTCACTCATTCTATCACTTGAGAAACGTTTATGGAGCAGCAATCAACTGATACAAAGGATGACATAATGAATGTGACTGTGTATCATCACACAGGGGCCCTTCGTTTATTGCCTCTCTGCCGCTAACCACCTCAGTGTTCTTTACCATTCTGAGACGTGGCTGTAGGGCAGAAATGAGATGAGACCCTGCATTATGCTCTGCTTTTCCAAAATGGCCTTGGCCTTGGTAATTGGTACCTATAGGTTTGATCTAGAGCCCAACGTGTTGTAACTCCTTTTCTTTGCCCTAACACACTGACCATCTCTTACTCAATTTCTTCACCCATGATTTGTCTCTACTTCCGAGACTTCTGGATTCTATATTGCTCACCTACCCTAGGCTTTACGTTTTCAATTAGGCTGTTCCCAATCATTTTTGAATCTTAGACATGAGCTACTGATCTGGTAAAGCTACCACAATAGAAAACTCCTTTGGCCTTAATTTGCTTCTGTAGAATGGGTCGATATCTGTTCATGAAGTTTGATTATGCCATTATCCCTCTCTGAAAGCCACACATTTCAGAGCAAGAAGAGGGCTCAAAAACGCATAGTTTCTCTTCACTTAATTGACTGCCATGGTCAGAAATAGCTTATAAGATGGGGGACGTAATAAATTCACAGCCAGGAGCACCGCGGGGATGCGTGGTTAGCAGTGTGAGATAAGAAAAGTTTCCTTGCTACGGAGATTTCTTTCCAAAGGGTGCTGCAGTACTTCTTCCCCTCACGTAGCCACTGTCAGCAGATCAGATGACGTCTGTCATTTAAGAAAGATCACAACGCTCATGGGTTAGTAGGAGAAGCAGGCATCCAGCACATCACAGGGAAGTCAGGGAAGCAAGCCTCCATGGAAGTCAACAGAGAAGCTGAGAGCAAGCATGCTAGTAGAAAACTAACCGAGGCCATGGAAATGAGGGATGGTCAAATCACTGATGGGTGTCTGTGGTGAACATGGGAGGGAACAAAAGAGAGGTGTAGAATAAGAATCCATTCGATTAGCCCTCCTTAGTTCATTTGTGAAGAACAATGGCAAGCTTATCAGATGTAATTGACATAGCTTTATGGACGTGGTAAATCATAGTCCTTATTCCGCAGCATGTGTGAAATCTGTCTTCTTTTTAAAAATCATTTTATTGGGAGCTCGTACAACTCTTATCACAATCCATACAGACATCCGTGTGTCAAGCACATTTGTACATTTGTTGCTATCATCATTTTCAAAATATGTTCTTTCTACTTGTGCCCTTGGTAGCAGCTTATCATTTTTACTCCTCCCTCCTCCACCCTCCCTCCATCATGAACCCTTTATAATTGATAAAGTTTTATTATTTTTTCATGTCTTATACTGACCGATGTTTCCCATCACCCACTTTTCTGTTGTCCATCCCCCTGGGAGGAGGTTATATGTGGATCATTGTGATCGGTTCCCCCTTTCTCTCCCCACTTTCCCCTTACCCTCCTGGTATCACTACTCTCATTATTGGTCCTGAGGGGTTTATCTATCCTGGATTACCTGTGTTTTCAACTCTATCTGGACATGTACTTACTCTGTTCAAGCTGGATTTGTAATAGAATTGCGATCAGGATAGTGGGTGGGGAGCATTAAAGAACTAGAGGAAAGTTGTATGTTTCACTGGTGCTGTACTGCACCCTGACTGACTCATCTACTCCCTGTTACCCTTCTGTAAGGGGATGTCCAATTATCTAGAGATGTGCTTTGGGTCTCTACTCCATGGTCTCCTTCATTCACAATGATATGATATTTTTGTTCTGGGTCTTTGATGCCTCATGCCTGATCCTATCAATACCTCGTGATCACACAGGCTGATGTGCTTTTTCCATGTGGGCTTTGTTGCTTCCCAGGTAGATGGCCACTTGTTTATCTTCAAGCCTTTAAGACCCCAGGTGCTATATCTTTTGAAACCCGGCCACCATCAGGTTTCTTCACCACATTTGCTTATGCATGCATTTTATTTTCGGCGATCATGTGGGGAAGGTGAGCATCTTGGAATGCCAGGTTATTAGAGCAAAATGCTCTTGCGTTGAGGCAGTACTTGAGTAGAGGCACAATGTCCATCTGCTACCTTAATACTAAACCTGTAAATGTATGTACATAGATCTGTTTCCCCATCCTCACATATAAATACATTTATACATTTACATGCCTGTATTTAGATGTCTATAAATACCCTTTGCCTCCTAGTTCTTTCCTCTTTCCTTTTACTTTTCTCTTGTCCCACTTTCATGTTCAGCCTTCCTTTGGGTTTCAGTAATTCCTCTCAGTTACATTGGTCTTGATCAAACCCTACCAGGCCTCCTACACCCTCCTCGCCATCGATTTTCAATCATTTGTTGTTTCCTTGTCCCTGGGTTTGTTCACCCCACTTCCTTTTCCTCCTTCCCACTCTCCTGTGTCCGCCCAGAACCATTGGTCCCATTGTTTTCTCCCCAGGATTGTGTATCCCACCTATCTTATCTAGATAGGCATTCTGAGACAATAATAAGCAATAAAACAGGACAGAGCCAAAAAAAAGCAACAAAAGAAAACAAAAAACAACAAGATAAAGCCTATAAATAGTTCAAGGTCTGTTTGTTGACCTTTAGGAGTGTTTTCTGGATGAGTCTGATGAGGTCCCAAGCCCCGGGCCCACATTCTATTTTTGGTATTCCCTAGAGACTTCATTGCTCTGCTCCCCTTGCTGTTCTCTTGCACACCTTTAGTGTTTCACCTCAGTGGTGGGGCCAGCCCTATGGTCCTCGCTGTGCATTGGCTGCTCTGAGCAGGAATATTGTCCTTGGGGCCTGGAGAGCCAGGATGTGCTCCACTCTCCCTCCCTTCCCCTTCGTTTGCTCCTATATGCTCTGATCAGACATGACCCTCTGCCTGAGCTGTAGCTTCAGTGCTGTCCTCTGAAGTGAATTCATCTGGGGTTAAGGAAGACTCCCCCTATAGTTGGGGAATTGGAATTGGGACCGGCTCCTCAGACCTCTCTACTGGTTCCCTGCTTCATGCTGGTATGTTGCATTCATGTCTTGGAGCACCGGGTTGAAGCCTGGTCCCTCTCTCCCTGTGTAGATATAAGCAACACCTTCCCCTTGGGTGGTTTAGTGCCCTGTTTCCCCACTACCCTTGTTTGTTTGTTGTTGTTGTTGTTTCTCTTATGGCTAACGATCGGGAACATTTCTCATATGTTTATTGGCCAGAAATTTGTCTTAATAAATTATATTATCTCAATTAACTTCTAAATGAAAAAGAAACCAGGTATTCCTACAGATCTATATCTGGACTTGGTTGGCTTTACCTAACCATTATAATTAGGGTTCTTGTGATTAGACAGTGAGATGAATCAGCACCAAGATGAGGGTACCAAAAAATCAAAGCACTGTCTGCTTCGGATTTTTCCAAAGCAGTGAATTCTGTCTCCTGGGCTTCAAGGTCAGAGTGAATTATGGTATGTGCTACTATTTATGCTTGGCCTGCTTTGCTAAGGTAATGTAGCCACATCTCAACGTAAATGGTAACTTTGAGTTTTGGAGTGGGTGGGGAAGTGTTGGCTAGTACCTGTAAGAATCAGGTCCAGAGGACCTGATGCAAGGGGCTTAAGTGGAGAGCAAATGCCTTGAGAATGATTGGGACAGGGAATGTATGGATGTGCTTTATACAATTGATGTATGTATATGTATGGATTGTGGTAAGAGTTGTATGAGTCCCTAATAAAATGTAAAAAAAGAAAAAAGAAAAAAATGATTAGGGCAACGACTGTACAGATGTGCTTTATACAATTGTTGTATGTATATGTATGAACTGTGATAAGAATTGTATGAGCCCCAATAAATTGTTAAAAAATGTATACATTATACATAAACATTAAATAAACTACCATCATGGTAAACTGAAAAAAAAGAATCAGGTCCAGGAAACCCTAGGCTAGCATGATGAGATCACTGTCTTACAAAGACGGCTTGGTCCACTATACATACAGAGCGGGTCAGGTGCACTGTTGTCATCAACATTACACCTTTGCCTTTTAAAACTTTAAAGATGTCCTCTTCAGTAAAGTTTTCAAAGGCAAGATGGGGTTTAATTTCTTGATTGCTGCTTCCATGGCATTGGGTGTCAATCCAAGTGGAATGAAGTTCTTGATCACTCCGTTTTTGTTGCCCTTTAGCTAGTGCTGCCTGTTGGTCCAGTTGTGAAGACTTGGTTTTCTTTATGCTCAGTGTTATCCATTTTAAAGCCAGTTGGCTTTGACCTTCATCTGTAAGTGTCTCCCGCCCTCTTCACTTTCGGAAAACAAGATTGTGCCATCTGCATCTCACAGGCTGTCTGAGTCTTCCTCCACTCCTGATGCTACTCCCTTCCTTTCATTTCTTTGAGTTTCTTGAATATTTGTTCAGCATAGAGATTGACCGAGTAAAGTGAAGGGACACAGATTTGCCGCAGGCCTTTTTAGCCACTCAGTGTTCTGTTGTTCTGCTTGAACCGCTGCCTTTGATTCACGTTCAGACTCCACACAATGTACCTTACCAACCTCTTCTGCAATGACTGAGGCTAAAACCCTAATTCTACACACAGCTTGGCTCAAAAGATCTACTTTGTTTTTTATTCCATTCTTCCTCAATCCATCTTTGTGGAACTAGAAAACAGCGATGTTAGCTGAGTCGCATGCTGCTCTCGAACCAGGAACCAGGAAAGGGATTAGACGTTGAGATCTTGGCTTTAATTGAGAATCACCAACTTGTCAAAAACTCACAGCATAAATTCGAAAAATTGACCAGATGGTAGCTGTAGATAAATTTCTCTGGGATTCATAGCAAAACCCCTTTATGAGCAAAATTTTATTAGACAGGACCAAGACCAAAAGGCTGGGTCAGCCATAGGGTAAAGTCCTTTTTACTGAACTACAAAAAAAAAAAAAAAAAATAGTTGGAAAATATTTGCCTCACCACTAAGAATCATTGTATCTCTTAGTGGAATAATTTCAGAAGTCTTATGCCCAGTATTATTCCTTTCCTGAAAACCCAGGATTCTTTCAGCCCAAGGTACTCAAAGACTCAGTAATGGGTGGTTCCCTTGGTGGTGTCCCTAGACCTCAAACCTCCTCAGTTGAGGTCAAAAATTTCTCCCCCTTCCCTGGACTGGAGGGCGTATGGGGGTTCATAGGTACTCTGATGACTTTTGGGTAAGATGCAAGCAGTGAGTTTTGCTGACTGAATATGCCCAGTATTTTTGGAACTACTCTTAGTAATCCTGAAAACAGTCCCTTAACATAGAAGAAATGTCTCAATTATCTGCCCCCCCCAAACCGTTTCATATGATTCTCATGTCTATAAAGAAGATCACCAGGATAAGACGACTCAAGGTGATTTTTAAAATGTCCTTATTCTGCTAGTCACAATTAAAATAGATTGGAGGGTAACAACCCGAGATTATAGATTGCCTCTTCTTCACCTATGTAGTGATATGGTATAAATCACTTTATCTCTCAGGGCCAAGGAGCCCCATTCGCCGAGAACTGGTTAGATAAATGCGTTGATGGCATCTTTGCATCTGTTGAAATGCTTGAAACATATAAAAGGGTGTGTCGGGTGTATTTCATTTAAATACAAGCATTAGCATAATTCGAGTACTATGACCCCACTTGTATAAAAAATGCCTCTCTGTGTGCTTACCCAGGCAGAGAAAGACAATTTGGGAGAAAATAAAATAAACTATTAATTACAATTCTTTAGGGGGACATAGGACTTGTAGTTGAGAGAGATGAAAGCTTTGAGTTTTCGTTGTATTCCTCTTCTCGGTTGTCCGCTTCTTTTTGTTATGTGCAAAGAAGGCTGAAGAATGCCTTATCACGGTCCCTTCCAACTCTGAATCGCGAAACTTTTCTATTTGGCATCTTATAGGATACTCTTTGACAAGCAGACGGCTTGCCCTGCTGATGGCCAAATCTACCTCAGTTTACATCTATTGTTTGCAAATTGATCAGAATGTTACTATTTTAAAGCTGATGCTTTTTCAACGTGGCATCATCTGGTCATGATAAATAATTCCAATTTTGGATAATCTCTCTTAAGTGAAAGGGGGAGAAAAGCAAGCTTTTTTTCCCCTGGCAGAGGATAAAATAGCGGCCAGAATGTTTAATGTCAGTCGATTTTTGTGCTTGAGTTCTATTATCAAATGATAGTGCCCTAAATCAGAACATAGATACGTGTAGCCACACTCCTAGGGCATTTTAAAAAATTGCATTAGCCTCACTTGCATGTGATAACTACATTCCGCATGGTAGTTAAACATGAGTAATTTTAATCAGCCATCTCAGGCAAGTGTGTGAGGGCCAAATGGAATGTAATCAAGTACTATAAGACTCACATCTCTGTTTCTTCTTGGGAAGGAGTTCGCAATTTGAAAAATGACTCCGCGGTTTCCTCCTTGCCACCAAACGGAGCAGACCTTTGGGGCTTTAAGCACTCTTCTTGCTGGACAGCCTGGGTGGGTATCAGCTCCCAGGTCCCATGCTACCCTTGTGTCAGAGGAATAGAGGCAGTCAGGGCACGTAGAGGTGACAGAGATGATGTCTCTGCTTTCCACAGGAATGATCCTGTAAAACCACTAGTTTTTATTAATAAGGTTTAAAATGTTTGTGGGAAAAGTCCATTATCTTTTCGTTCCATTTGTCCACGAACTTTTTGAAGTGCCCTCATCTGTCCAGTGGAAGACAGCCAGAATGATCAGGCTCCCAGAGCTACGTTTTGAACGAATCGCTAAAGGTGGAAAAGAGCAAAGTCATGGCTGCGATCTCTGGGAAGGTCCTCAGGCGCTGCCTCGTGCCGCCCATCCTGGTGCGAATGGGATGGAAAGCGGTGTGGAGGAGTTGGCGAAAAGCACGGACCCTGTAGTCGCCATGCCGAGTCTCGAACTCAAGTCTTCTGATGTTCACGGCTCCCTTCTCCCTTGACAGTGCCATCCCCACAGTTCCATATGCTTTCCATTTGACCGTGCTTGTGCGGTGACGGGTGCTGATGAGCACGATATGATAAATGTATGCAGTGCTTTCATTTTGGTCAGTGGTCACTGAGCTGATTCCAACTCATGACCAGCCCACGTGCGCAGAGCAGGACCGCTCCTCCGGATGTTCTAGGCTGCGCCTTTGCAGACGCAGATCACCAGACCTATCTTCTGAGGTACCTCTGCGCGGGTTCAAATCCCAACCCACTAGTAGTTGAACACTTAACCCCATGTTGCTCCCCAGGGACTCCATCATTCTCCCAGGATGTATGTCGTTCGAGGCACCTTCTAAGCAGGTGTAACAATGTGGGTAGAATGGAGCATGGCCTTGGATGCATGTCCACATATGTTTTTCAGAATACTAGATTATAACACATGAAAACTACATTAGGATATTTTAGCAGAACAGGAAAAAACGGCAAACACTTTCTACGGAACGGTCTGAAGGCTGCACTCAGAACTGAGTTCGCTATCACAGACTGCAAAGTTACCACAGGGCACGCCATCTGATTTTCCCTCCACGATTGCCTTCGTGAATGGAACTTCGAACTAAACTACTCAAACGCATCTGTCTTTAATCTGCACACGATGGTGATGAAGAAAAGGGTTTGTCCAACATGACGTTTGACACACTTATATGACAGTAGCCACCAACGCAGCAGCAGGAATGGCGGCAGGAAGCTAAGAGCTACGCAGTTTTGAAATACTAACGTAGCATAACATGTTCACCCATGAAGTGGGCCCTGAAGTTGCTTCCGTTGTAAAATTTCACTGGCTTTCATTCACTTCTCACATGCTGTATACATACTGAGTTACATTGGTTTGGGAGAAAACTGAAAAAGTAAAACCCACTTCTGTCTAGTCACTCTCACCTCTGTGGCCCTGTGGGGCGGAGGCCAACAGCTCCCCAGGGTTTCTGATGCTACAAATCTATTTTTTTCTTCTTTTAAAAAAAGCATTTTATTGGGAGCTTATACAACTCTTATAATCCATCCATCCATCCATTGTGTCAAGCACATTTGTACCTTTGTTTCCATCATCATTGTCAAAACATTTGCTTTCTGCTTGAGTGCTTGATATCAGCTCCTCATTTTCCCCCTCCCTCCTTGCTCCCCCCTCCCTCATGAACCCTTAATAATTTATAAATTATTATTATTTTGTCATATCTTACAGTGTCCAACGTCTCCCTTCACCCACTTTTCTGTTGTTCATCCCCAGGGAGGAGGTTATATGTAGATCCTTGTAATCAGTTCCCCTTTTCACCCCACCCTCCCTGTACCCTCCCGGTGTTGCCACTCTCAGCACTGGTCCTGAAGGGGTCATCTGTGCTGGATTCCCTGTGTTTCCAGTTCCTATCTGTACCAGTGTACATCCTTTGGTCTAGCCAGATTTGTAAGGTAGAATTGGGATAATAATGGGGGGGGGGGCGGTGAGGAAGCATTTAGGAACTAGAGGAAAATTGTATGTTCCATCGTTGCTATAGAGGCTGCAAATCTTTGTGAAAATAGACGACTTCATCTTTCTCCCGTGGAGTGGCTGGTGGGTTTGAACTCCCAACCTTTCAGTCAACAGTGTAACACTTAACCCTCTGCACCACTATGGCTCATTCACTGCTAAGAATTCCACCTGTGACTCATCTTTTCAAAATTCTCCATGATTAGTATTGCTGCCAGTTCTGGTGGCCAGACAGGAGAAAGTCTCCGTTCAAACGATGGGGCTAATGGAAGAGGCTGACTGGTGGGTCAGAAACAGATTGGGGTCTGTTGGGAAGCTCTCATGCCTTTTTCACAAACATGTCTTCTCTTCTCAGGTTATGTTGACATTGGGCTCATTCCGAAAGGAGCAAGGGACATACGGGTAATGGAAGTTAAGGAAGCTGGAAACTTCCTGGCCATCAGGAGTGAAGACCCCCAAAAATATTACCTAAATGGAGGATTTATTATCCAGTGGAATGGGAACTACAAGGTGGCAGGGACCGTCTTTCAGTATGACAGGAAAGGAGACCTGGAGAAGCTGATGGCCTCTGGTCCCACCAATGAATCAGTGTGGATCCAGGTAACAGAGAAAGCAAAGAAACCGCTAGTGTATGAATGCTTTAGGATCTCCTCCGCTTTATTTTCCAAGGTATTTGCTGGAGGACTTGGAGCAAGAAGTCTTAAAGCGAGTTTTGTAGGGTATCAGAATGTAGAGAGATCATAGAGGATAGGTAGAAATGCCCCTGTGAGTTTCTGAGACTGTAACTGGTTACAGGAGTAGAAATCCCCATGTCTTTCTCCTGTGGAGTGTCTGGTGGTTTTGAACTATGCACCTTGCGGATCACAACCCAACATGTAAACATTACACCACCAGGGCTTCTTAGTGGTTTAGAAAAAGCAGAAAGTCCCTTAATGAAATGCCAGTCTCTAAAGTCATCCATTGTGAAGTGTGAGTTTTGTATCAAGTCTTGTTCATATAGGTTGAGGGTCAATTTTTCCTCAGCTATTAAAAGGGTCATATTGCTCCATCATCAATCAGACCTGAGTTTCCATAGCTTTCTAACAATGGTGATGAATGGACATGACCCTTTTGCAAGCTATCATGTGTTTGTCCTCAGACAAAGAGTTTGACTTTGTGAAAGTCTCTGGGGAAGAAGGAGTTAGGATGAAGTATGTGTTCTTCAAAAATGCCTCTCATATGGGTCAAATAATTATAGAAAACAAGTGGACAGATTATACCAGGAGCAGCAAAGTGAGTTGATGGTGACAGATGCCCTGAGAATCAGACACAACCATGTTAGAAGTTTGAAGGAGGTCATTTCAGAATAGAGGAATTGAGAATCAAGCTTGGCAGCTGTGAGCCACCAATGTCAGGCAGACTACATGTCCCCTGCCCACGTGGGAAAGATTGATTTAGGGAGACTTCCAATCCCAAAGATTGCCTCTCAGTTGAAATTGGGTAAGTAGACTGCTTGCAGAAGAGAGTGAGAGGAAGGCTGCAAGGCAAACATTGGCTGAAACCCATGTATATGTTTATACCATGCCTCAAAAGACTCAAGAAGCCGGAGAGCTAAAGAAGGCTAAGACAACAGCTATGACAATGTATCAATTATATAATAATAGAAGTAACCTACTAGACATTTTTCTAATCACTTTTTATCCATTTAGCCCTTAAAGCCACTCTGTTAGTAGAGATTGTTATTAGGGGCTCTGGTGGGGCTATAGGCGCTGACAAGCTTTGGACTGCTAACCACAAAGGAGGCAGTTCAAACCCACCAGTTGGTTCAAGAGGGAACTGTGTGACTTTCTACTCCTCCAAAGACTGACAGTCTCAGAGGCCCTATGAACAGCTGCTGTGAGTCAAAATCAACTCCTTGGTAGTTGAATTCTCATCCTTATGTGTTAAAAATTTTATTTTATAATATAACCTTATCAGTACTCTCCATTACACTTAATACATTTGTCAAATCGTGATTCCTTTCATGGAAACACTTTTCAAACTCATCTGTTTGGGTGGCTGACAGCACCTCCCTCATTTTCCCTCACCTCTTCTGCGTTGTCAAATCACTGCGCTTTCATGTCCCTCTTCATTCGAGGAAACACTAAGAAGTCACACGCAGCGAGGTCAGGTGAGTAAGGTGCATGGGGCAAGAGAGGCATGCTGTTTTCTGCCCAAACTGGGCATACTGAAATAAATGGCTGTGTGAACAGGTACATTGTTGTGGTGGCAAAATCAGTTTCCTGTCTGCCACAAATCAGGCCTTTTTTGTCACATACTGTTACACATCTTTTTTAGAACCTCTAAATAGAATACTTGATTCACAGTCTGAATTGGTGGTACGAACTCTAAATGTACTCCGAATGGAGATTTGCATTCTTTGGGGATGTTGACAGACGTCCAGAACTAAGTTTGTCGTCAATGAACACTGTACTTTTTTGAAATGAGAAACCCACTGGTACACTTGAGTTTTTTACCATAGTGCTGTCCTTTTAAACCATGCTCAATATCACAACAGTTTCTGTGGCCTTTTTCCCAAGCAGGAAACAAAGGTTCAGAGCCGCACACTGTTCTCTTAAAGTAGCCCTCTCAAAAAGAGGTTCAAGCAAAACTGCTTTCACGAAAAAATTCACTGTGACCAGAGAGAACCTTCCCAGGCAAAGGCACTGGGTGCAATAACCCAGGGAGAGTTGCTGGATGCTCGCCTAGAGGAAAGTGCATACTAAGAAAGCTCTGCTCTGCCCAGCAAAATTCTCGGGGGTTCTTTTTGTACCTCCTCGTGTATATATATATTAGAATGGAGAACACATACATGTGCATATGTATGTATGTTGTTGTTTATTGACATTGAGTCTATTTCAACTCGTGACTTACTGAAGCAGCGCTCCAGGGCATTTTAAGAAGCAGGATTGCCAGGCCTGTCCTCTGAGGTACTTCTAGATAGGTTTGAGTCACCAACTTTTCAATAAATAATCACGGCATGCTTAACCATGTGTCACCCAGATTTATGTATATGTATACATATATATGTGTATCTATACACACACAGAGATACATACATATGCATACATGAGGGGGCTTCAGAAGTTCACCCAAAAAAGGAAATGAAAAGGTAATACATTTTTTTCCTTGAAATTTGTGAAGCTCCCTCATGTTTATGTGTGGATATATATGGATAGATAGATAATAAAAATAGATATAGATTCATTAGATGTCATCTGTTCTGGTGCATACTGCCATGGCTGCTTCCACGTGTTTTATGTGACTTTGCTTCACAGCATAAAATCATGGCAGATTTGACCTGCCCCGTGTCTTGCCTTTTAGCTCCTGTTCCAGGTGACGAACCCTGGCATCAAGTACGAGTACACAGTCCGGAAGGATGGCCTTGACAATGACGTGGAGAAGCTGGGGTACTTCTGGCAGTATGGGCACTGGACAGAGTGCAGTACAACATGTGGGACAGGTGAGACTGTGAGACACACTGCCCTGACTGTGAGCCCCTGCCAGCTGCAGGACCGGCCACTGGAAGCCGTCGGAGCCAGCCTCTGCAGTCTGTATCTATCCGTGGGTCTGCAGGACTCCACAAGATACCCTGTGGGCAGTTCATGGACAAGGCCATGGTCTAAAGCAAGCATAGTTTTAAAAAATCATCTTTATAGAGTGGCCTCTGTGAAAGTTTGTATTTTTCTGTTGTTTTTTTATTTTAGAAAAGATTGCATGTCTTTTATAAGAGAGTAACAAAAAGACTTCAAAAGCACTGCTGTGGTAGATAATCCCAGGACCTCAGGAGTACAACGACTCGCCCAAAGGCATGCCCAGCTCTCCTGGTTGCAAACCCAGCGTTCTCCTTCTCCAACTCACTGGACCTTTTTGCTGTGTGGTTTCATCGCACAAATCAAGCTTTGAGAGATTCACTTAATGCAGCCATTAGTCAGGATGGGGTAGGCTCTGCTACATTAACAGAAATGACAAGCTCAGTCATTCAGCATGATGAAGGCTTCTGTTTTACCCATTCTAAGTCTGCCACAGGTTGGCTGTCCTTGCTTCCAGTGAGGAAGAGAGCAACGAGAAGGGCAGATTGGTTCTTGGCAACCTGGGGGTAGGATTGGGGTGAGGGGTGGTGGTGTATGTGATGGGTTGGTCTTAATCATGTGGACATAATCTAACTACAAATGGCGAGGAAGTAAACAGGGCCTCCCATTCATCAGGACAGACAGCTCATTGAAAGAAATTAAACTAAACGATTCATAGGACAACAAGGAAGGCCAACTAGGAAAAAATATGTAAGATCTCTCTGGGGATAGAGTTGCACCTCGGTCCTTGGCTCCGCACGACAAAGAATTCACGCCGAAGCCTGGCTCGTGATCCAAGTGAGTTTAATGAGAGTAGGAAGAAGTTCCAGGCTTTACGCGGCACCCATAGGATTTCTCCCGACCATGCAGCCTGGCAGAGACTGCTCGGGGTCACGCAAAGGTCTCTCTCCCAAGTTTTCCTCCAAAGTCCTGTCTCAAGTTCTTTCTCAAATTCTCTCCCCAGTTCCTTCTCTCTCCCCCTGGCTCCTGCCTTTTCAAGGATTCCAGGGGGAGACGTGGTGGATGACCCCAGATCGACCCCATTGGCTGGATTGAATTCACCTGGCCCAGGTGGGCCGATCAGGGTTTAACACCCACCCTTGCCCACGGCGGGAAAACCTAGGCCTGTGAGCATGTGCAGTGCGCCGCCCTTTGTTCTCGTGCTTGGCTCTCTGGGCATGCGTCAATGGACATCCCATCCCTGCCTATCTGCCTAACAGATACACAAGGCTTTATCTGTGAAGAAGCTTCTAAATGGAACTTAAAGAGAACAGAACCAAATGTTTGAAGCCCCCTGGCAAAGTTATTTTAACCATCACAAGTTTCCCAATGATAAACTTTCACACTGTCTTCCTTTCAGAAACTCACAGATTTTAAAATGTAGAAGACACAACCAGAGATCAAGTAGCTCAGCTTCCTGTTCTCAAAGTCTGAAGGTTATGACACTTAGTTTTCTGCAAAAAGCTTATACTAGTGGTGTGTAGAAGGAAAAGCAGAGACTATTCGGGCTTCTGGGTTCATTTGTTTATTTGGGTGTGATTTTTTTTACTATAAATTAATAAAGCAATGAAATCATTGGTTAAGTTTTACCAAATGAATCCACAAACATCCAGAAGGAGAAAAGGTCAGTGTTTCCTTGTAACATTGGAGAACTAATCCCCCTTTTTGAAACATACAAGACCACTACATTACAAATGTTAATTTATTCATCGACACATTAGCTAATCAACCAATTAATAAATGTGTAATTAGTTAATTCATTCAACTGCTAACTGAAAGACTAGGGGTTCGAGTCCATTCAGAGGATCCTTCCAAGAAAGACTTGGAGATCGGCTTCCGAAAAATCAGCCACTGAAAACTACGTAGGACAGTTGCACTCTGACACACACGAGGGCTCTTTGAGTCAAAGTTGAATTAATGATGTGTTAGTCTGGGTACTTTACAGAAACAAATCCACAGAAACTCATGTATAAGAGAGAGTTTTATATAAAGGCTAAGGGCACATCAAGAAAACATCCCAGCCCAGTGCTGCCCAAACCCACAAGTCCAACATTAACTCATATGTCCGACACCAATCCACAAAGTCCTCCTCCATCTCACAAAACACACACTGTGACGCAGACTGCAGGAGGAAACCCGAATCAGTGAACGGGTAAGCATCTCAGTGCTGGCAGGGGTCTCCCAAGGCTGCATCGGGGTAGGTTCAGGTGGCTTCTCCTCAGGGATGTCTTGCAGGAAGTGAGCCTTGCCAGGGAAAGCAGGGAACTGGCTAAGGCACTGCACCCTGGTGCAACCATCGCAAAGCAAGAGACCAGAGAACTAGAAAGGTGAGGCTCACCGAGCCATTTATCCCTCTGCCCTTCAATTAACCCCACATGTGTTTATCGGCCAGGTTGGCACAATAAACTAGCTACCTCAAATGGCAACTGGTAGGTGGGTTGGAATATTTAGGCCTAATATGGTGTCAGCTATGAGAGACCTGTAAATGCCATCAGAACCGACGAGGGCCGCCAGGACTAGTTATTCTGACGCTTGACACCTAGTTATTAACTTTACCTTATACACTGGAAAACATTGGTCTGACCAAGCTAACTGTTCATCTCACTATTGATTCAGCGGATTGGCCCATGGAGATGCTACTGACGCTCTAAAGCAGTCGTTCTCAACCTTCCTCATGCTGCAACCCTTTAATACAGTTCCTCATGTTGTGGTGACCCCCACACACACCCATAAGATTATTTTCATTGCTACTTCCTAACTGTCATTTTGCTACTGTTATGAATTGGGTGACCCCTGTGAAAGGGTTGTTTGACACCCCACCCACGGGGTCGCGACCCACAGGTTGAGAACCGCTGCTCTAAAGTATATTTTATGGTAAGCTTGAGTGCCCTTCGGCTACCTTGGGGTCAGGAACACTGAGTACATTGACCTGTGCTACTGATGTAACAGAAACAAGCCTTTGGGGGATGTTTCCAATTGATTAAGATCATATCAGTTTTCTTTTGTATTTGGTAAAGTAGAGGGGCAGCAGAAAAAATGGAAGGCCCTCAGCAAGATGGATGGACACAGTGGCTGCTACAATGGGCTCAAACATAAGAACAAGTGGGAGGATGGCACAGGGCTGGCAGTGCTTTGTTTTGTTACACATTGGATCTCTGTGATTCGGAATACTCATGGGCACCCAGTAGCAACAACAAAGTGTATAGGTTTGATGTACAAACATATAAACCAGTTGGTATCGTGTTAACTCCAACTCATGACCACTCCATATTGCAGACTAGAGCTGTTCCCCATTGGAAAAGCATTGGACTACTAACCACAAGGTCAGCAGTTCAACCCCCCAGTAGCTCTGTGGGAGAAAGATGAGGCTGTCTGCTCATGTGTGGACTTGACCTATTCTGCAAGGTAGGGGTGGGGCTCTGCTTTCACACACACCCTGAAGTGGTTTTTCGATTCTTTCCTTTAGAACCATAATGTCTCAAACTTCACATAATTTTGAGTTTTGTACCCATCACATGTAGTTTAGTAAACCCAAGTGTACTAAGTCCTACCTACTGTGCTTATACACCTTTATTAAGGTAAGAGTGGAGCAACTGCCTTGTAACACCTGCTGATGATATCAGCTATGTGTGTCAGTCTCGTTCCCATGGTGATTATAACCTTCTTAAAGTTAGAGACTTTCCACGAAAACCACTTCGTCACAGAGGAGATGCTCGAAGAATAATCGGTTGAGTGAGGTAATGTTGGATTTAAGACTCTCTTGCCTCAAGGCAAGATCTGGTTCTAGTCCTCGAAGCTTTGCCTGATCCCGCACCGAATGCCTAGCAGCTGATAATAATCCCTGGTGGTTAATCAGCTCTTGCTGGGCGCTACGTACTGGATGCAGTGCTTTGCCTGCTACCTGATCCGCAGTGCTGCTGATGCCCAGCGTGGTCATGGAGACTTGAAGGTAAGAGAAGTTAAAGGCTTGGCCAAGAGATGATCTAAAACTGCCCGATGCCAAAGTCAAGTTCTTCACAGAACGTGGTAACTGTATTATTAGCAGCCCTTCTTAAGTAATGTCCCCACTGCATTGCAAAGATGGATAACTAGAGGTCGGCACGATACACCAAATGCCTTTTCAACAACCTTCCCGTCAGTTGGAAAGCATGATAAGCATGATCTCTTGACATGAGTCAGTGACTCACTGGAAATTGAGCATCCATGGGCCTAGGATTCACTGCCTATCTTTCTGCCTGACCCCCAGGTATCCGCCGCCAGACAGCCCGTTGCATAAAGAAGGGCCGGGGAGTGGTGAAAGCTACATTCTGTAACCCAGCGACACAACCCAATGGGAGACAGAAGAAGTGCCATGAAAGGGATTGCCCACCCAGGTAACCAGCTGTCTGGAATGAGGGCTAACTTAATAGTAATCCAATGTGTCATTACAAAGGGACACTCTGCTGCCTTTTTATAAGAGCGAGTCTCAAGCGATTTTTAAAGGGTCCCAGGGTTCTTTCTATGGGACCCAGCAGCAATCTTTGGGGGCGGACGTTGACTCCTGTTTTATAAAGCTGGTATGATGACCCGTCTTTAATTATTTGCCAATCCTCAATCTGTGCAAGCACTGGAAAAGAGGCGCACCCAAAAGTGCTTTGGATTTGGTCTGGGCTCTGCTCCTGCGCATCCTGGTACCCAGTGGTACTGAAGGCTGCAGGGAAAGTGTCCTTGTAGGACAGGGTTTATCACTATTGACATTTGGGGTCAAATAAATCTTTGTTGCACAAGCCTGTGCATTGCAATGTGTTTTGCCCCATTTCTGGCCTGTACCTACTAACTACCAGTGGCAGCATCCCATCCCAGGTTTTCTACAGCCATTTGACAAATAACTGCCAACATTGCCTACATCTTTGGGGTGAAGTGAGGGAGCAACACTATTCTCAATTAAGAACCACTGTTAGAGAGATAATCATTTGCTAACTGTATTTGCTTAAGATAAGGGGGTCCGAGAAGATCATTTGGATGTTGGTATGTGAAGCTTATGTAATAGGAGAAAAGGAGGAATGAACGGAGGGAGGGTGGGCGGAAAGAAGGGAGGATGGGGTTGAAGGAGGGATAGGGAGGGAAGAGGAAATGAAGAGAGGGAAAAGGGAGAGGAAGGAAGGTATGGAGTGAGAGAGGTAGAGAGGAGTCTTTATGTACTGAATCCATCGATCATTCAATTCAGTTCCAAGCAGGCATGCTTTGAAAAGTTTACTTAGTCAGGGAGTTACTCTTTGGGTTGAATTCTAAGGAAGAGCTCGAACAATGTGGGTTCCCAAATATTTGGGTTAAAAAGAAGAGTCCAGATAGGTTAGCCAAGGAAAGCAAGGCCATTTCCTGTAGGTTCCAACAGGCAGGCCCAGAAACCAGGGTTCTTTCCTCTCAGGCCCGGAGGGTCCATTGGATACACAGTTGTGCAGTTGCTCAAGGGTGTCTGAGGTGCTGGGTCCACATCTGCTGCTCTGAAGCGAAAGGGGAGATGCTGTGAGAGCCAAAGCCAGATCCCACAATCGCCTGATTTAGCTGTAGCTAGCTCCTGCTGCTATGTTGCTAGAAAAATCCAGGACAACATGTAACGGCAGTTGCTATCATGCTTCCTCAGGGGAAATGCGTAACCTTACTTAGAGCGAGTGCACAGCCCAGCAAGCATGCTTCATTTTATTGTGTTTGGCAGATACTGTGCTGTCCGTGTAATGAAGGTTTGTGACAGCCCTGCTTAGGAAGTCTGTGGTCAACATTTCTCCGACACCACGCCATCATGTTGCGCCTCGGTGTCACATTTTGGCAATTCTCACAGTATCTCAAACATGTTCATGATCTTACTGCCTCCTTAACAGCCAAGAAACCCCACCAACCCCACCACTATTGAATTAATTCCATGAATTATTTTGAAGCAATAATTTTGATATGCATTGAAAAATCAGGACTTTCTACCCCAATAATGAGTCTGAAAAACTCCCCGGGACAGTTCCACCTTGTCCGACAGGGTTAGTATGAGTGGGCGCTGCGTAAATGGCAGGCAGTTTTTACTTCTACGGCATCAGAAACATCGTGTGGCTCACATGACTGCCTCGTGTGTATTATTGTAGATCGGGAGCCGAACCTCAGCGTCACAGAGGTATGCCTGTTGTTTACAGAATCTGTGTTCTAGCACACTTCCTCTCCCCCGAAGTGCATGGCCCTTGGCACCAATTAGATAATAATCACCACGCCATGTCCAGAGTTCTTCCCTTGCTTGTCAAAACCAGCCTCTTTGTGAGATTAGCTTCCTTCTTAAAACCATGGTATTGATTTTCTGAATCTGATTTTACCCATAGGGCTCATACTTTCATGTTTATGGTTTCACCGGGCACTTCCTCGGCCTTCCTGTGAGCAGCACAGAAGTAGGTTTTCATGAATACAACTGTCTATGTATTTACTATAAACAATCAGTAAATACTGAACCCAACCCTCATTGGTCTGTGAAAGTTGGATATTAAAAAAAAAAAAGAAGACAGAAGAGTCAATGGAATTCAGTTGGGGTGTTAGCAATCAACAATGAATGTATATGGATTCTCAAAAGGACATATAAATAACTCTTAGAAGAAATAGAGCCAGAATGTGCCTTAGAAGAAAGCATTGGAGATCTGCTTCCAAAAATCAACCCCTGAAAATCATATGGAGTACAGTTAGCCTTTGCCACACACATGGAGTCACCCTAAGTAGGGACTGGCTCCAAAGTAATGGGTTGATTTTTAGCTAGAGTCTGGAATATGGATATTATCCCCATGTGGTATACCAGGCAATCAGGGTTCTGAGACTTTGAATGCCACCCCCCAGGGAAAAGGGATAAAGAGGAAATGGACCATTTTAGCAGCCTGTGATTTTCCAAGCCCTTTCTGTATTGCCATATCAATTAATTTATGCTGTTAGCATCTGTGATTTGGCAGATATTTTTATACCCATTGACAGAAGGGCACGAATACCTCAGAGGGTCATAAAAGTGTCCCAGGATAATATGGCTGCAAGTGGAAGAGCCTGGATTGGAGCCGAAAGCTGGCTGCTGAGCAGTCTGTGATGGCACCCTCACCTGGCTGGGTCTCAGGATAGGCACGCTGCAGCAACGGACAAAGACCACCCACGTTCAGAATATTTCTTACACGTCACAGTGAGATGGTAGAAACCAAGGAGGGAAGAATCTGACCCCAAAGTAAATGGTGCGCTGCAAACTCAAAGCAGGATTCCGGGAGAGAAGACATTAACTTTTAAAAGACTAAGTGGTGGTTTTCCTGTTGGATCGTGACTTGTGTTTGCAAGCTTCGTCCAGTGGTTTCCTTGGAGATGGATTTCAAGTGGCAGCATCCTCTCTGGCACCTCATTTCCATGAGCCCTGCAGAGTTCGTGGCCTTATTTGCAGCTGTCATTTCCTCTCCCAAAGGATTTGATGTGCAAGGGTTCATCTTTCTCCCCCTGGAATATTTTCCTTCGGTGATATCCTTTCTCTTCGTTTAATGTGGACATTCCGTCTTCTTTCCCAAAGGAGTCATCAGGAGAAACACTTTCCATTTTTAATCAAGCCTTTGGGTGACCTAACCATAAGAAGCACGCAGGGCCTCCCATCCCCCCATTACCCGAGCCACGCGCTCAGGACAGAAGTCTTGGAGAGCGTGTGTAGGACGGCGTTTCCTCTCTTGGAGGACCATCTTTGGAAGTGAAGGGTCTCTGACACCAGGTGGAGGCCAATTGAGTCTCTTCTCTCCCTCCCGACGGCCCTCCAAACTGTGGTTTACCGCAAAACCAAACTCTGCTAGTTTGTAGCCAGGGGGTGCCCAGCATATTCAGAATGCACACTGACCATCTGACAGCACTTCATTCCGGCCCAGCAGCTGCTGCTGCATTTTGGCTTCAGTGACAAAGAATGGCTGTCGTCGTTGTACCGTTCATTGGTTCTGACTCACGGGGGCCCTGTGTACAACAGAACGGAGCGCCACCTCATCCTGCACCATCCTCACCGTCCTTCTGATGGTTGGGCCCATGTTGCAGCCACTCTGTCAATCCATCGAGTCGAGGGTCTTCCTCTTCTGACCTGCCCCTCTGTTTCGTCAAGCACGATGTCCTTTTCCAGGGACGGGGTGAAGCATTCCGGCTGAACACCTTCCCAAACTGATCTGTTTCTTCTTCTTTCATAGTCTTCACCAGCACGGAAGTTCAAAGGCATTGATTCTTCTTTGGTTGTCTTTCTTCAGTGTCCAACACTCACATGCACGGGAGACCATTGAACCCACCCTGGCTTGGGCCAGGTGCACCTTAATCCTTAAAGTGACATGTTTGCTTTCCAACATGTTGAAGGTGTCTCGTGCCGCAGATTTGCCTAATGTAATCTTTTCATATCTTGGTTGCTGCTTTCATGAGTATTGTTTGTGGATCCAAGTAAGACAAAAATCTGTGACAACTTCAATCTTTTCTCCAATTATCATGATGTTACCAATCGGCCCAGCTGTGTGGATTCTGGTTTCCTTGCATTGAGGCTACAACTCTTGATCTCCATCAACAAGTGCTTCAAGTCAGGACTCCAGTGCTTCAAATGACAACATTCAGCAAGCAAGGTTGAGTCATCTGCATGTCACAGGGTGTTAATAAGCCTTCCCCTGACCCTGATGCCAAATTTGTCTTCCCAGAATGCAGCTTCTCTGGTCACTTGCTCAGCATACAGTTGGATTCTCACGCTCAGAGCCGTTGACAGTGTGCGACTGGAAAGCTCATGGGTGTGGGGGACTTCCCTGTACATTACAGGATGTGTCCCGCCATTCCTGGCTTATACCTGCAGATGCAAGTGCCACCTCCATACCCCCAGCCTCCAGACTGTGTCAACCAAAATGACTTCAAATATTGCCAAATTTTCCTTATTCGGTGGGACGGGGGGAACATGGCATGTGTAGGAGATGAGCAGGCCAGAGGAAAATGCAGTCGGATACCAGGAGATAGTCAGAATATGGAGACCATGTATTCCTAAGAGGGAATAGTGGGGCCTAGGAGGCACTGTCAGCTAGGCATTGCACTCCTAGCCAAAAGGTCAGCGTATCAAATCCATTAGGCACACATCAGGAGAAAGGTGAGGCTGTCTGCCCCTGTAAAGATTTACAGCCGGAAACACTATATAGGAGTGCTATAAGTCAGAACTGACACAATGGCAAAGGTGGGGGGGGATCAAGTACATATATTGTAATAATAGTTATTCTCTTGGGCTGCATTTGAATTTGGAATATGAGGGCTATTAGGGGAAAGATTAGTATGAGGAAAGAAAATCATTCTAGAGCTTGATTGTTTAAAGAAAATGATTATGCTTATCAAAAGTTAACAAATTCAGATTTTGGACTTTGACTTCTCTGAGTCATATTGATTAATGAGATTAGATTGGCCTAGTTCTTTGGAGTTCAAAAGTCAGCATGGTAGTGGCTAAAGGTACAGATAAGAGAGATATTCTCAGGCCCTCTTCTGAATCCCTTGAACTTCGGAGAAAATGATGGTTCAAATGATATTTAATGATATTTAACTTTTCAAGAATAACTTCAGGCTCTTCAAGAGGAGAGAGAGAGAGAGAAAGGGAGGAAGACATAGGAAAAGATACAGGGTTTTACTTCTATTAAATGCACGACTTCTACTTCTATTAAATGCACGACTCATACTAAAACACAAGATTCAATCCCTAGGGGGAAATTCTTATGTCAGTCATAGCCATGTATTTGGTACTTGGAAAACTAGTGGTTTCCAGGCCTTGGCTGCATTTACTGGCTAAAACATCAAAAAACACTTTCACGTTGACCCTACCCCCAGGATATTCTAATTCAATTGGTCTGCTGAGATAGGTGGACATTGCTCTCTTTTTTTGTTTAAATTCTCCATGAACTAATATGTGAGAGGCACTGATGTAGCTCCAGTCATTCTGCAGTTTTTACACTGAAACCAGGATGAGAAGATGTACTCATGGTTAGCAGGTCAGGAAAGATGCAAGAAGGTGATGCATGATCAGTCAGGCCATTATCTGTCAAGTGTGTTAGGTGTCATTTCAGATAAGAGGAAAATCCATGCCAAAAATTAAAAAGGTCCATTCGGTGGCTTTTGTTCTTCACTAATTAGACCTGGTCTTTTGACTCCTGGAATCGCATGTCCCTCAGAGCGTTCCAGCAGGATTCCGGTTTAAATGTCCCATACATATAAATGTGCCCATAAACATGACCACAGCAAGCTGTTGTCAGCTTCCTGGAGGCTGTGAGGTGATGGCAGACACCAGCAATGAGACGGACAACAGAGAACGAGTGGACCAGGCTCCTGAGCCCTGGGCTTGGAAAGCCTTTGCAGAGAAACAGAGAAGTTTAAATTAAGCAGAATGTCCCCGGAGACAGTGGAGGAGATTCCAGGGAGAGAAAGCAAGGAGGACTATTATCCTTCTGTGATGATGCAGCTCAAAGCCCTGTAGCAAGCAATTAGACAAGTTAGACTTTCAGTCAGCTCAGATGAAGGCCCTTCGAGACTGACATTTTATACACTCAGGAGTGTGCTGGTCCTCCCGTGAAAATGTCAACGAAAGGGCAACGTAGATCAACAGAGTGAAGGTTCCTTTGGTTTCTCATCTTGTGGTTGTTCCGTGCCATCAAGTCCGTCCTGACTCATAGCGACCCTGTGCACAACCGAACAGAGAAGGACCCTGAGACTCAGAGAAGTCAGGTAACCTGCTTAAAGCTGCACAGCAGCCACTTAGACCTCAGTTCACTCGACTGTAAAACGAGTGGGTACTTATTATTTCATGATGACCATTATTGTTTGAAGTCGTCTTCTTTAGCCACAATGTAGGCCAGGTTCTCCGCTGGGCTCTGGAACTCGGATAGACGGAATCCTCTCCTTAGAATGCCCTTTCCTGGGCAAAGCGTCAAGTACTCCCCTCTCCCTGCCAGGCCTGTGACCTTGGGTTTCTGGGCCTGGTTTGCGTCTCCCGGAGCGTGGAAGGGACGGTGTGGGCTTTGGGGAGTGTGCCTTCACCTGCCCATGTCTGTCCACAGGTGGTGGGCAGGGGAATGGGAAGCATGCTCGACGACCTGCGGGCCCTCCGGAGAGAAGAAGAGGACGGTGCTGTGCATTCAGACCACGGGCTCCGATGAGCAGGCTCTCCCCACGCAGGACTGCCAGCACCTGCTGAAGCCCAAGCCTCGGGTGTCCTGCAACAGGGACATCCTGTGTCCCTCGGACTGGACCGTGGGCGACTGGAGCGAGGTGCGTTGGGGGGGGGGTGTTGACGGAAAGCGACATCATTCATAGCTCACCAGCCCCACCAGCTCCTCCAGTTACCAAAGGGACCTTGGGCCAAACTGCACACTAACCAGCAACCATCTGGCCTATCTCTCACCACCATACATGCATCTTCTCCCTCTTGTTTTCCATTCCTCTAGGATTGTGTTCTCACGTGCCCCACAGTCAGTTATGTCCAGGGGTGTGCTGGAGCCCACTCAGGCCGACCTAGGACAACTAAGTGATGCATTGCCATGATGCTTGCTGAGCACGAGGTCTTAAACTGTTTGTCGTACATTGAGGGGGGTTCCCTACCCGACCCCCCAGGAGCCAGTTTGCTCAGTGTTTACCATCAGAGCTCTGATGAGTCAAACCAAGGCAGGGTCATGCTAGTGGGGGAACAGAGGCACTGCCCTGACAGTGACAGCAGCCTCTCCAATCACACACCTGTCAGTCTGTGTCAAGGCCAGGTCTGACCAACCTTAGCATGTTTGCTGTTATTAGCCCCCCCCCCCGCCCACACAAATTAGAGATGGGTTGTATCTTCTCACACGATTAATCTGATCTAATTCTCTGAGTATAATTAGAAATCAGTGGGCTAGAAGGTTATTGCAAACTTAGAGCATTTCATTTTCGGCAGGTCACCATGGAAACTGGTGCGACCCGGCCTGAGCATGTCCCCGAGTGATGGGGCATGATCAGCACCCTTCTTTTCCTCAAAGGCGTGTAGTCTCGGTTGGACCTCAGTTGGGCTGAGCTGTGCTTATTTTAGCTAATGCCTTGGCGAATGGCTGGAAAACAAAGGATTTCTTAAGCTATTTGTAGGTGTCTTCGGACATCTTACGGGCTTCATTAGGAGGCCATACACTTTCTGTAACCATGATCCCATTCACTGGAATTTTCTAGAAACTCCTCTTGGGAGGTACCTTCAGAGAAAATTGAACATGTTTGAATCCGGAGAATAAGAGCCACATAAACTCCTTCCCCCCAAAGCCTGTGTGTTTAGAAAGTATATATATTTGGCTAGAAATATATAACCTAGAGCAGAGCCCTGAGGACATAGTGAGTGGCGTTGGGCTGCCAACTGCAAGGTCAGCAGTTTGAAATCCCAGCTTCTCCAAGGGAGAAAGATGGGGCTTTCGACTCCTATAATGACTTTCGAGCTCAGAAACTCAGAGGAAGTTCTACCATATCCTGTAGGGTTGCTATTCCTCAGCAGCGACTCAATAGCAGTGACACTGAGACGCGAGGGAGCCTAGAAAGGTGCTCCAGAGGTGCGGTATTAGTTAAAGACGAATTCTAAACCTTGTGTAAGAAACAAGGCCATACTGGAGATCCCCTCAGAGAGGGGTCTAGAGGAGGAGATGAGTCAGTCAGGGTGCGACATAGCACCGATGAAGAATACAGCTTTCCTCCAGTTCCTAAATGCTTCCTCCCCCCCCAGATACCATGATCCGAATTCTGCCTTGCAAGACTGGATAGGGCAGAGGTTGTACACTGGTGCATATGGGAGCTGGAGGCACAGGGAATCCAGGGTGGACGATACCTTCAGAACTAGGGGTGTGAGGGGCGATACTGGGAGGCTAGAGGGTGAGTGGGTCGGAAAGGGGGAACCGATACAAGAATCTACATGTGACCTCCTCCCTGGGGAATGGACAACAGAAAAGGGGGTGAAGGGAGACGCCGGATAGGGCAAGATATGACAAAATAATAATTTATAAATTATCAAGGGCTCATGAGGGAGGGGGGAGCAGGGAGGGAGGGGACAAAAGAGGACCTGATGCAAAGGGCTTAAGTGGAGAGCAAATGCTTTGAAAATGATGAGGGCAAAGAATGTACAGATGTGCTTTATACAATTGATGTATGTATATGTATGGATTGTGATAAGAGTTGTATGAGTCCCTAATAAAATGTTAAAAAAAAAAAAAAAGAAACAAGGCCATGCTCATACCAGAGAGAAGTCAGAGCCTTCTCGCTGCTTCTCTTGGGGAAGGATGATGACAGCATGTGAGGCCTGGCCTATGAGTTCACAGCCAAGTTAAATTGTTGTAAATTATAGTGTTGTCACAATAAGGCTGAATGGGGTATTGTGCCTGGGCCATTAAGTCTGTTTACCAAAACTGTGCTGGCCACATGGAGGCAGTTAATAATGTTCTTCTGGTAGATTTTGCAATTGCCAGAATCTGCCTGCTTTCTCAAAGGAATGCAATCACAGACTCAGCGGAGCAGTGCTTTCTTCTTGTGTGCAAGCTTAAGGGCTGCACAATGACCTGCCCTCACTGATGCCTGAGGGACCAAAGGTTGGCACCATGGGACAACTACTGGTGTCTGGTTTTTGTTTGCTTTGTTTTTTAATGCAAGCCATTGGATTGACCCTGGACATTCGACCTGGGGTCCAGTTTCTCCTACTTGACTGAGCTGATACAGGCTGAGCTGCCACCTCCACTCAGGATATGTTACAAAGAAAGGGCCTTTCAGCTAAGTTACCATCAAACGATTGATGGGATGTATCTTCTTTTCATTCCCCTGTGCTATTTTGCTTGTGTCTGGGGGGGGGGGGGTGTGCATTAAGCATTCGACTGCGTAATTGGAGGTTCACACCCACCATGGGAGAAAGATGAGCTTTTCTTTTCTCATAAAGACTGACAGTCTCAGAAACCCTATTCTGTCCTATGGTACCACACGGAGTGGGAATCAAATGGACAGTATTGGGTTTGTTTTTCTGGATTCTGGGGTTGAGTGAGTGTACACACATCAGCCTTCCAGCTTATCTGGAAGTTGATGCGATCTCTTTAACTTCTTAGCTTTGCACGCCTGGCTAATTTTGAAGAGAGATGGTGCAGTGATTCTTGGTATGTGCAGTATTTATCAGCTGCTTTTTTAAATCTTGAAATCCATGTTATTGGAAGCAAAGTAGTCTAGCAAGGAGGTCCAGGGTGGTGGAAATAGTTAAGCACTTGGCTACTAGACAAAAGGTTGGCGCTTCAAGTCCAATTCTTAGCACCTGCAAAGCCAGGCCTAGTAAACTGCCCTCAAAAGGCCCCAGCCTTCAAATGCCAATGAAGCCATCTGAGGTGGGTGTGGCATGGCCACGAGTCAGCATCAGCTCAGGGGCAACTAACAGTAGCAATCGTGCTCCTGCATCGCCTAGTAACTGGTCTCCAATAACCCTGCAGGAGCCTCATGAAAGCCTAGGTGACATAGTAGTTCCTTGTCCGGCTGCAAGATCAGCAGTTTGAAACCACCAGGCGTTCCATGGGAGAAAGATTCAACTTTGTTCTCCCATAAGAGTTATAGTCTCAAAAGCCTCTGGGGGAGGGGGGTGGAAGAGGAGGGGAGGGGGGCCATTCTACCCTGTCCCATACCATCCCTAAGAGTCAGAAGTGACTTGATGGCAGTGATTTTGGTTTAGTTTGGGTTTGCGAGAATCTGAACCCATGGGATAACTGGGCCCAAGCAATGGATGCTCCACATCAGGAGGCAGAAACTGAGTCCTATAGAATCCTTCCTTCCTGAGCAGACCAGAGCAGGGAGGAGAAAAGGCCAAGTCATGAGCACCTCTTCTCTGTTAGAGAACCTTCCCAACCTCAGCCATGAAGGGAGGGTTGGCTGAGGAGAAGCAGGCTGGCAAATCATCCCCCACCCTGCAGCCTTAAAAGAGGGAAGACTGTCTCACTAGTGGAAGCCCAAGGCCACCCCAGGGAAACTTCTGCCCCTAAAACCTGTCCCTCCATGCACTGGGCTCCATCCAACCTCCTACCACTAAAATCAAGTTCTACCAATGATTCGCCCCGATTTTACCCACCTTATTTTCTAAAGTTAGGGAGTCAAAGAGGGAGCTCTATTTGGCTGTAGACCAAAACCAAGCTGGCAAAGGATGTGCTGTCTCGCTCCGAGTTCATGTTGTTACCTCTGGAGCCTGTGTCCGTTCCTAGGCTCAAATCTTGGTTCCGCCACTGACTAGATGTGTGAGAGCTGTATCCTCTCTCTAACTCATTTTATAGGTTTATGTGGCTTTTCTTCATAAAACGAGATGAAAGTATTCATTCTAAAAGGAAGTGGTGAGGAATAAATAAGTAAATATATCCACTAGACCAGGGTGCGGCACACCATAAGCCCTATCCAGATAAGCATTTTCTAGTAAAGCAAAGCAAGGGAAGTAACGACAACAACATCCACGGTTTGATGAATGTTCTCCACACTAGGGAGAGGGCCCCATTTCATGATCCTCAGAATCACCTTCTGAGGTTGGTCTTATTTCACTAATTCTCCCAGGTTCAACTAAGTAATTTGAAGTCACCCCAGAACTCCCAGCTAGTAAGTGGTGGAGCTGAGATTCAAGTCCAGCGCCGGTTTGAAATGTTGCCCTTCTGGGGGTGAGGGCCCGGGCTTTGTCTTGGCTGGCACCAGTCACTGCACGTTTCCTTAGCCTCATTGTCCTTCTGGTTGGCAGCCCGACAGAGGTGCTATTTTGTGTGTTCTGATTTAGATGCGTATGTCGGAAGCACGAGTCTTCGGGAAGACAGACTATGTGTGTATGTTTCTGCAGAGCTTTTTTCCAAACACCCTTCAAGCAGTTTATGTGTTCTAGGCAGTGAGGTGGTGAAATACAGCTCCTTGTCCTGAAGGGGAGCAGAAGCCGGCATGTTAAGCCCAAGACTGACACAGTGATAATGACTGAGCCTGGTGCAACCAGGCAACCATGGTGAGAAGGGAAACATGGGAGGTTCCATAATTCATTCTGTCTGGTAGATGGAGCGTATCTCTTCTTGAAGACATACCTTGGAGTCATAAATTACCAAATGAATGAAGCCAAGTATGATAACTTGAATGAATGTCATCAGGCCTTTAATAGAGTCTCTGAGAATGGATTAGAAAATGATTAGTATTATGCTTGGTAGGAGTGATACCATCTTCTCATTCTCTTTCCTTGCCTGGATGGATGCGTGAATGGATGGATGGATATGGGTAGAGGTGGATGGATAAAAGGATGAATGAGTGGATGGATGAGTGATGGGTGGATAGACAGATGGATGATGGATGATGGGTGGGTGGATGGTGGCTGGCTGACTGGGTGCGTGATGAATATGGATGAATGGATATTTGGATGAATAGATGGTTATGCATATGTCGGTAGGTGGATATGAATGGATGACTACAAGGCCATAGAAAGTACCATGTAGTCCATGAGTGTGGCGGGCTTTGTGCCTCCGAGCAGGAAGAAACGTGGGAAGAGTCCTGGCTGACATCTGGGATGCTCACAGGTTCTAATCTGAGTGTCGCATACACTCACTGCACAGTTGGAGGAAGATGAGTTCGTCTTAAAGAGACCTAGTTTCCTGGACTCTATACCAAGTGTGGTATATCTCCTGGCATTCAGAAAATATTAGATAATGAAATGTGTAGATGAAATGCGATAGTAATTTCCCTGGGGGTTTTAGCCCTAATAATCCCTAACTCTCTGGCCTGGTGATTGAACGTCTGTTCTCATTTACGAAGACAGGGATATGGCAAGGGTTGATGTAATCCATGTGGTGCATGTCGGCACTTAACATAAAAAAATAAAATAAGACCTCACTGCCATCGAGTCGATCCTAACTCAAAGTGGCCTGATAGGACAAGCAGAGCTGATACTGTGTTTTTGAGACTGCAACTCTACAAGCAGTTTATGTGTCCCAGGCAGTGAGGTGGTGAAATACAGATCCTTGTCTCTCTCCCAGGGAGCAGCTCGTACTTTCAAACTGCTGACCCTGTGAATAACAGCCCAATCCGCAGCCCATTACGCCACCAGGGCTCCTTAACATAGTGGCTGGCACGCAGTAGGTAATGAGAAAATGGTAGCTGGTATCAACAAGGATGAAGGCCAGGGTCTATCTTCCAAGCTATGTCAGCCAAGCCAGGTCAATGACATCCTGGAGGAATTGATGTGGGCTCTTGCATTACCCTCTAATCCTCTCCCTGAGCTCAGGGCATTTTATCCCCCAAAGAACAGGAAGCACAGAGTTTAGCATCTTCACAGTTTTCAAGGATCTTAAGAATATTTGAGCCGTGAGGGGGTCGGGGGAGGCGGGGGGACTTCATGCATTGCTTCTGTAGAAACAAAAAAGAAGGTATAATAATCTTTTACACCAATATCTAATTACACAAGCAGAGCAAGTACTTCCTGGGCATTTTTATGTGGCTTCAGCATCTCCATAGGTATTATCACATGTAATCCTACAATAGCCCCATATTAAAGATGAAGAAACCGAGGCAGGTCAATGTGCCTGAGAAACTTGCCCAAGGTCGCACAGCTACCAAGCCCCAAACCAGGATTTGAATCTAAGCAACAGAGCTCCTGCTCTGAACACACATCTTGGATGTCTGGACGTTTTAGGAAGTGGACAAGTCATAGGGATTCTAAGCATTTATTGGGTGTGAAAACCACGTGCAGGTCGACTTTTCTCACTTTGCCGGAATCCCAGCGGCTGCATATTGATTCCTGAGAAATCAGAGCCACTTACACATTAAATTAGAACTTTCCACCAAACGTTTCCAAAAGAATCAGGAGCCTTTCAAATCGTTGTTTTGTTTTTTTACAAAAAAGGACTATAGCTCGCCTGGGACTAGAGAGGCAGGTGGATGCACTTGGCCTGGCACGGGACAAAGGTTCCCAAGGCAGGCATGTCTCTGGGGAATTTAACCTGCCCTTCTTGTCCCTGCCCCCAACAAGCAAACAAATGAATGAACAGAACAATCGATTATTCGAGTAACAGGATTTTTTATCGAGTGCCAGGCTGGGCCACATAGGGTTGGAATGCATGAGGGGCTGGATAGTCGAGACATTGATTCTCGCCAGTAAGCTTCCCCTTGCTGTACAGACAGAAGGCACTGCAGCAAGCATGAAGGTCTTGTCTACTGTGAAATGAAGGAGCTCTGATAGAGTAGTGGCTAAGTACTGGATATGACTAACCGAAAGGCCAATGGTTTGAACCCTTTAGCTAACCGAAGGCCAACACTTTGTGTGAGGCTGCTACCTGCTTCTCTGAACTCTGTCGCCAGCTGTCCCCTTCTCTTTCGATATGGGGTGTCTATAATTGTTGAATATGACTTCTTCCCAGCTCAGCAGCCTGTGCTCCATCATGATGCCAGAGTAAAGAGCAGCCCTTGTTTGGAGCAGGTGGCAGCTCACGTGTCAGTTCTCTTTATCATGTGAGACATGTTTGTAAGGCTTCTCTATCCATCCATTCAGCTGCAAGAAACCCTCTGAGAAAGTCTAGCTGTGTGTTTCCATACGCTTGCTCTTGGGATAGAAACCTTGATGCCAAGCGTGAGTCCCCATCTAGCAGGGCACCTCAGGGGGTGGAGCTGGAAAATTTAGCAGCAGATCCCTATGTTGGTGGGCTCCCCAAGAAGCCTTTCATTTGGAGGGGGGTGGCAAGTGAGTGGAGCCTAACTCCCAGAGAGACTATTAGCCGATTTGACAAGCTGTTTGCCTGGCCCAGGGCTCCACATTAGAAGAGAGGGGCATATGTTAATCATAGTAGAGGTTGTTTTTGAGAATTCTGAAGCCAGCAGAGGAGACGGCCTGGGAAGTGTGGGGCTGTGTCCTGCATTCATCTCAGCTGAAGGGCTTGACGGCTCCTAAGGAGATAAACACAGTCGAGCGATGTGCTGGAAGAAGCGTGGGGCTGAATACTAAGCATCGCAGTGTGTCCTGGTGGAACTCTGAATAAAAAGGCAGCCTTAGTTTTAGGCCCCCGGTACTTGGTTGCTAGTTAATGTGGCCCCACTGCGCACAGGAGGATGCCGCACCGAGGGATAGCAGACACGGCTTCTGTGAAAGACCCGGAGTCCACTGGGTGCCGCAGAAAGCAGCTGTGGACATTAGGTTAGAGGGCTGGAGAATGTATGGACATCTACCTTGCCCCTTGATTCCCAGGTTAATGTTTTGAATTCACATGTCAAAATCTGGGTCAGAATTTGAGGGCACCTGCTTTTGTTTTCACCCACCCCGCCGTGTTTTGTTAGGCGCTCCACTGGTGTCCAGTTGATTCCCGAAGGGGTAGAATTGCAATGGGATACCTGCTTGGGTTTCGATGCTGCCCATTGTACTACGTCCATAGATAGGGCTCCTGTCACCAAAAAAAGGGGGAGGGGAAGGAGTCCTGATGACACAGTTAGGTAAGCGTTGGTTGTCCTAGTGAAAGGTCAGCCATTGGCTCCCCGCGGCTGTGCCAAGGGGAAAAGCTGAGGCTGGAGGTTTCCATAAAGATTTGTCAAGCAGAGTTTCTCAGCTCCACAGGGTTTCTAGGACGTGGAATCAACTGGACAGCAGTGGGGTGGGGGTGGGGGCAACAAGACACCACAACTGGGTGGGTTAAAACAATAGCAATTTATTCTTGCAGCGTTCTGGATGCTAGAAGTTGAACGTCAAGGTTGACAGGCCCATGCTCTCTCTCAAGACTTGAAGGGAAGAATCCTCTTTGTCTCTTCCTGCTTCTGGCTGTCCCAGTTGTTCCTTGGCGTATGGCAGCCTGGCTCCGATTTCTCCCTCCGACATCACATGGCCACCTTCCTTCTCCATGTGTGTTTCTCTGCCTCGTCTCCTCTTTTTGTAAGGACATCAGTAAATGGCTGAAAGCCCACCTTACTCCAGCATGCCCTTGTGATAACTGACTACATCGGCAAAGGCCCTGATTCTGTTCCAGATAAGATCACCCACAGGTACCAGTGGTTAGAACATCAACATATCATTGGTGGGAGATACAGTTCAACCCACAACACCCACCAATCCAAGTTTGTATTGTTGGCTTATTGTATGATTCAAGAAGTCAAAGAACATGTGTTAGGGTCCTAGTTTAAACTGCTTTTCTGAATTAATATCCTAATCTGATGGCCCTCTATGTTCCTAAATAGAATATTCCCATGGGATTTTCGTAGCTGCCATCTTTTTTCTCCCCCCGCCCCCCTTGGCTGTCATCTTGACAGAAGCCATTGGCTAGATGTTTCTTCCAGAGAGCTTCAGAGTAGGTTTGAACTACAACCTTTGGCTTAGCAACTGCTCACCAACCACCTGGGCCACCTAAGCTGCAAACAGCCTGCTAGGTTACTCTCTCTTTCTCTTCCCCCCCCCCTCCCTCTCTTAATTACTCCTACTGCACTCTTTTAGGTTAGTTATCTTCCCAGAACCAAACTCCCTGCCATCGAGTTGCCGCTGACTCACAGTGACCTCATAGGTCAGGGTAGAACTTCTCCTGTGGGTTTCTGAGACTGTAACTCTTTACAAGAGTAGAAAGCCCCCTCTTTCTTTCTAGGAGTAGTTGGTGGTTTTGAACTGCTGACCTTGTGGAACACAGCCCAACTTGTCACCACTATGCCACCAAGGAATCAGAAAGATACTCACAGATAGGGTCCTGACAGATAACTATACTCACAGATAGAGAAATAATAACAACAATAATAAAATTATTTAAATAATAAAATGATTAAATAATTTAAATACTCATTTAATAATTATATGAGGCTAGGGATACTCACACAATTATTTAATAATTATTAACATTGTTTTGGTATAGATCTGGGACTTACACATTAAAAATGCAAAGCTCTGTTAGCCATAGGAAATTCAAATCTAAAAAATTCAGCAGTATGCCAGTGCGCTGTTTGAGTCTCCACCATCAGTATCTTCTAGATAAACTTCTACAACTACTTCACCCAGAAGGAACTCACCTCGCCACTCTCGTTTCGTAGCAAGTCACTCTGTGAGCTACTCTGTCCTGGGTGGAAAGGGAAAACCCAGAATCCTCCTAGCCTTGCAGTATTCTTAGTACTTATTATTATTTTATTACAATGATAATAAACCTGTCCAATCACTAGTTGTCTTCTATGAAAAATGTATTACTAAGACTGTAGTCTCTATTTCTCACAACAGCCTGGAAAGGGGGCATTCACGTTCCTCCATTTCACACAAGTGAAAGCTACTCCCTAGGTCCGCACATGGAGAGAATAATGGCAGGTCTATTTTTCACAGGTTCATTCTTTTTTTTTAACTTTTCAGAGTTTTAACTTTTGTTTTCTTTAAAAAAGATGCCCGCAAATGTGTCCAGTAGAGTCTAATTTCACTATTCGAAACAGTTCATGTAGAAACAAAAAAAAGCGGGAAAGGAAAGGTAAATATTTTTCTAATATGACCGTCTTTCCCACTGGTTCTATTTTAACCTGATGCCACCTGACCCAGGCAAGTCGAGCTGGAGCCTTGTGGTGCTGAGAAGAGTGTGGGGTATTATGGGTATTGTCTAATTATAAAGGGCAGGCACATTATAACTGCTATCAGAGATTCTAGAGGTGACATTCACGGCATACGCACACTAGGAAAGAGCTAACACTGCCCCGTCCCATAAAGACTGGATAGCGTTTCTAAATCATTGCGCTCTTTGGAGACCACACTACCCAACGTCGGAAGCCCAGAGTCTTCAGTTCTACAAGGTCATGGTCTGTGCTTTCGGAGTAGTAGTCGGTAGGTGATGCAAGTGATTAACACACTCAACAAGTAACCGAAAAGTTAGTGTTCAAGCCCACGCAGATGTACCTTGAAAGAAAGATCAGGTGCTTTACTTCTGAAAGATTGGCTATTAAAAAACCTCTGGAGGCGAGTCCTGGTCTGACACACAGGCTGGCCACGAGGCAGAATTCACTTGAAAGCAGCTAGTGTATTTTCCGTTTGAGGAGAATGCGTGATTGGTCCTGGATCCCAGAGAGCTCTAGGAGCTGCACATTAATATCCAGGAGGCGCATTTCTGTAGAAAACACAAAGATCACAGACACGGATTGTAGAGATAGAAAAAACAATCTTAACTGAACAATTTCGTTTCCACCTGACCTGCCTTTGTTTACTGTAAACCTGACATGAGAATCAACACATCCTTTCCCCCTGACACCAATGGCTGCCTCTCTTTTCCAGTGTTCTGTTTCCTGTGGTGGTGGAGTGCGGACCCGCAGCGTGACCTGTGCCAAGAACAACCATGAGCCTTGCGATGTGACGAAGAAACCCAACAGCCGAGCGCTCTGCGGCCTCCGGCAATGCCCATCCAGTCGGCGATTTCTGAGACCCAATAAAGGTGCAATCCCGGATGAGAAAAATCTACCGCCCTCTGAGGAAGACCCCTTAACACCCATCCCTCCGCCTACATCCAGTCCCAGGACAATGGCCACCCCCACGGTGCCTCCGCCGGAAAGTGTCAGCGCCATGACAATCCAGAACCAGAGCCCCACCACAGCCTCCCAAGGAGACCCGGATGGGCAACCGTGGGAAAAGACTTCAACCCAATCAGAGCTGGGCTCTCATCTCACATCCACAGGAAGTGCTTCTCAGCTCCCCCTCACTTCCTGGTCTGTGAGTACCCAGTCAAGGGAAGAGAGTGTTTCCGGTTCACATACGGTTTCTACCTCAGAGGAAGAACTGTTAGCCACAACACCAAGTGGCCGTGCGCTTTCACCTTCCAGTGACCCCACGACTTGGCAGGAGCCTCCATTCGACAACACTTTGACCAAAGATCCAGAAATGGAGATTCAGAGCGGTTCGGGGGAGGGGAGTGAACAGGTTGAGCACAACAACGAAAGCAATCCCAATCCTGGAAGATGGGCTGACGACAGGGGACCCGGAGATGATCCGCCAGGGGTCGGAAGCACAAAACTGCTCACCCGGCCTCCACCAACCCCGTATCTCAGGGAGGACTCGTTGCGGTCACCCTTCAGCCCAGTGATGGAAGGCTTGCCACCCAGCCAAAGGCCCACCCCTCTCACAGAAGCCACCCCTGGGGTTCAGCAGATGGTCACCACGACTCCAGCCACCATTTCAACCCCTTCGGAAGGAGATGACCGCCCAGCGCCCTCAGAGAAATCAGTAAACCATAACCATCTAGCACTGCCAAGCAATATGAATCTCACACAAACTTCTGGGCCGGTCCTGACGGAGGAGGATGCAATGATCCTGATTGCTGAGGGCTTTTTGCTGAACGCCTCCAATTACAAGCAGCTCGCCACTGACCGCCGCCCTGCCTACTGGATCGTGGGCAACTGGAGTGAGGTAGGCACTTGTTATGTTTCCCCTGGGCCTGACTACATGGAAAATAGTTTGGAGGATTGCGTTCTGCGAATTTCAGTATGAACTTGTAATAAGATATAGTCTAAAGTATGCATAGTGGTTAGACATTGGGCTGCGAACTACCTAGTCAACAGTTCAAAGCTATCAGCAGCTCAGCAAGAGAAGGACGCGACTCTCTACTCCCGTAGAGTTATAGTTTGGGGATCCCACAGGGACAGTTGTGCCCTGTCCTATAGTGTCCCTATGAGCCGGCATTGATGTGACGGGAGTGAGTGAGTGGGGATGTCGAAAGCACTTGCAGTAATCAAGTTCATGCCCTCACTGTTCGTTCTTACTTCCCCAAACCCTTAAATGGCAAAAATAAATAAATCTACAGGGGAGGAGAACTGACGCGGTGCAATAGAGTAGAATGACCATTAAACTAATTCTAGAGGCCTCCACTCGGCTTTAAAAAAATAGTTTTATTGGCATATAAATCACATGTCATTCAATTCAATAGCTTAATAGAGTTGTGCAATCATCACCAGAATCAATTTTAGAGCATTGTTTCCTTTCCTGTACTCATTGTGGTTAGCTCCCCATTTCCCTCCACCCTCCCCTGCCATGCCCCTAGGAAGTCATCGATCCACTTACTGTCTCTATAGATTTATCTGTCCGGGGTTTCATATACAGAAAAGCATACAAAACAATGTCAAACTGAAAAGGGATCCCCGATCAAAAAGAAAACAGAATATATTGAAAACTCAAACAACTTTGAAGTGGGTCCAAAGGGAGATTAAATGATCCGGATTACATTACATTTTAATGTAACTACATCTGCCATAATCCGCTTTACTATATTCTCTGTCCGATGGCAAGGCTGTGCATATCCCTGGGCTGTGGTCACAGGAGATTCACCAGAGGCTTCAGCCATGTGGGGACCTTGCAAATAAACTATGGGCTTCCACAGTCCTACATAACCTTCTGTAAACTGGGGGTTCAAATTTTTAAGCTTTAACACCTCTCTCTTCTCAGGATGTGGACTTCATTATTTACAATCCTTGGTCTCAGACAGGTTGGCGTGCTTCTATGTGGACTTGGCTGATGTGTCACTTAGATGGCTGCTTATTTGAAGAGAAGCCATGCACACCCCACATGCGATTGCAGTCATTTCGAGCTTGCCTTTGTTGGATCTATAGAGAACAATAAAGCTAGCATAGATTATTCCTACTGTTTGTGATGGAAGACAGTCAAAAGAACTTGCATTTGGGCTTCAATAAAAAAATTCAGTATCAAAACAGGTCTAATAATGGCTTAGACCAGTTGAAAAATCACAAATGACTTGAAGGTAAACAAGCGGCCATCTAGCTCAGAAGCAACAAAGCCCACACGGAAGAAGCACACCAGCCTATGCGATCACGAGGTGTCGAAGGGATCAGGTATCAGGCATCATGAGAACAAAAATTCATATCATAGTGAATGAGGGGGGGGAGTGCAGAGTGGAGACCCAAAGCCCATTTGTGGGCCACTGGACATCCCCTTACAGAAGGGTCTCGGGGAGGAGACGAGCCAGTCAGGGTGTGGTGTAGCAACGATGAAAAATACAACTTTCCTCTAGTTCCTAAATGCTTCCTTCCCCCCCCCCCCCCCCCGCTATCATGATCGCAATTCTACCTCACAAATCTGGCTAGACCAGAGGATGTACACTGGTACAGATAGGAACTGGAAACACAGGGAATCTAGGACAGATGATCCCTTCAGGACCAGTGGTGTGAATGGCGAAACTGGGAGGGTGGAGGGAGAGTGGGGTGGAAAGGGGGAACCGATTACATGTGACCTCCTCCCTGGGGGATGGACAACAGAAAAGTGGGTGAAGGGAGATGTTGGACAGGGCAAGATATGACAAAATAATAATTGATAAATTATCAAGGGTTCATGAGGGAGGGGGTAGTGGAGAGGGAGGGGAAAAACGAGGAGCTGATGCCACAGGCTTAGGTGGAAAGCAAATGTTTTGAGAATGATGAGGTCAATGAATGTACAAATGTCCTTTACACAATTGATGTATGCATGGATTGTGATAAGAGTTGTATGAGCCCCCAATAAAATGATTTAAAAAAAAGAAAAATCACAAATGGAATAAAAATCTAAGAGATGTCTTTTTAAATGAATTCTATGTGAATCACAGTTGACTTGAAAACAGTTGACTTGAAACTATGTGAATCACAGTTGACTTGAAAGCAATGGGCTTTAAGCGTTTTTATGTGTTTTGTTTGGAGTCTTGGTGGTGGTGGTTCACTGGATTGTTGATGTATTTACGTTTTAAATATTATTTGACTATTTTAAGAGAATTAGAATGTCAAAGAGGGAGAAAATAATAATGATTAAATGCTGATCCTCATTTTCTGATCCATAAAATCTGGTTAGGTATGTGTTTTTCTCTTTCTGGA